>NW_026559154.1:0-365154 GCF_026930045.1 Uloborus diversus | reverse complement strand
GTTAAGAAGCGGGTGTTCATCCATATGTCTTTTTAAAATTAGTTATGTTACTCCTGATCAAGATACTTGGCCTTACTGCAGAACTCGCAACCAAATCTAGATGACTTTACCAGGAAGTTTGTTGAGATATCCAGCTGCTTACAAAGTGCCGATTTTCCTATTGATGTTTAGTGTAGCTCATGTAACTTGATGCTTGTTGTTGGAAGACCTCATTTACATTTGAGTTGAAAGACGGGAAAAATACTAAATTTAATTGATTTGATTGATCTAAAGTCGGTTTATCTTGCAGACCCTTTTCGAGTTTTTGAGCTGCGTCGCAGAGCGCTAAAAAATAGTCTGCCACCGTGGTAAGGAAGACGAGGACTATTAAAAAATTCTACTAGGTGTATAATGCATGCTTAAAATACTATTCAAAGATAACTTTTGTTTTTCCTCGTACTAATGGTTTGTTTTCTTCTTTAGTGTTTGATGATGATGAAAGAGTTCCACCCTGAAAACGTTTTTCGGCTGCACTGTAACCAGTTGCATGTAACATCCCTGCCTCTGGTCCGTCGAAAGATTGACATTCAACTATGAGGACCAGCAGTGATCGCTTAGTCGTGGTTTGAAACATCTTGTGCCGAGGCACACCCGCCGTTTCTTTTATTTTTGCTGATGGAAAGAAAACATCCAAAGAGCCCCACAAAACTTGTATCCATGTTCTGCAAAGGCCCTTCAGACTGATTATGAAATATTCACTGATGTCGTTTCAAGCGTCTTCCTGTTAGCTTAGAGTAATCGCTGAGCGCAAAAGCTACTGTGTATGAAAAGGAACTGCTGTTTTAAAATAAGTTCATGAATTTGGTGTCGAGAAATCAAAAATTGTAATACTTAAAATAGGGACCAAGGTCAAAGGAATTTATTGTATTACTGTTTTCTGCTTAAATATGTGATTAGTATGTATTTTCTTTTGAAATAAAATCTAGCGGAGCAGAAGCCCTGGGACGAGGGAAAGGACGATTGCTTTCCCTCATCCCCTGATGAGTAAAAGGTAAGTGACGCACAAGTCTTTTATGTTATCTTGAAGACTGTCGAGATAAATTGTAATCCATTTGTAAGACATAGATGGAGGCAGTATTTTTTCTGCGGGATGAATGTTTGCTATAAAACAGAAATAATTTTGAATGAATCCTTTTTCCAAAATTTCTCAACAAATTAATATTAATAACTGCATAATATTCGTCTATTCGTTAAAAAAAAGAAAGTTTTGTGTTTATACTAATTCGCATTTTTCTACTTCAGTGGTATCAAATGCGTCTGATACTCATTTGAGCCATTACATAATTAATATGTTTTTTTGTTTATAAATAATTAAGATTTAGTTCTAGTTTGTTTCATAAGATTTCCTGAATTATATTTCATTTACCTGCAAAAACGCTTATTTTTTTCGTCGAGACAAAAGAAATTGTTGAGGTTTAAGTAACGCAATCCCCCTGATTCAAAGACAAAACAGGAATATCACTCAGGGAAGCTTCGAAGAAGAGTGCTACAATACAAGATTTGTATTTTTTTTTCGCTTCTAGGCCTTTAAAGTACTTCATCTTCTTTGGAAAATAATGACAGATTTTTTTGTCCTAATATTATTCACTGGAGAGCACAGCAAACTTACTTTTCTTAAAGCAAATTTTTAGAGTTGAACTTCAAACGCTTTTTACGTAAAATTTCATGTTTTCGTATTGATGAATACAGACTCAAATTCCAACTATTAATTACTTTGTCAGAATTGCATTAATCAAGGTAGGGCGCTAGAATCCAATAAGATCAAATTATCTTCATAAAGAAACACTTATATCACAAAAACTACAAGAAAACTACAGAGTCAAAGTATCTATGCAATACAGCACCTTTTTCAAACCCCGACTAAATTCAATTTAACTTAACAGTGTTCTGATGATTTATCGTGCATCACAATTATTACATTCACTGGGAATTCTCTTCACTTCAGTTCCTAACAGTATGGCGGCACACTTCTTCCTAATTTGCGATGAAGAGTAATCGTAAAAGTAGTTGTGCAGAAGTTAATAAAATACACATTTACAACAAGTAAACAAAAATGTAACCCCCCCCCCCCCCCAACACGTAACCATTTTTTTTATGTATAAGTTTTAATACAGATCCTGACGAAGCGGGAACGGGTTAACCGGTAAGGCGCCGGGCGCGTAATCGCAAGGTCTCGGGTTCGATCCCCGCCAGAGTGCATTGGCTTCTTACATCTTTTATTAGCCGGCTCATTTGAAAAGAAATTGAAATTTTTATTTATTTAACCATGAAATTTTTTTTCTTCAAACGGAAACATCGATTTGTATGAGGTATTAAACTCTGGTTCCAACTGATTATTTTTAATGCGGATTTATATTAAAATTAAAACAGTGACAAGTAAGGTGCATTTTTTGTGCGAATTTTTTATCCGGCGCGTGACAAGGCCGCGATGTCGTAAACGGTATGGCGCCGGGCCTGAACCTGTGTAGGTTGCGGGTTCGATACCGGCTGATTGCATTGTCCGTTTGCAACAATTATTAGCCGGCTCACTAGTAAAGAAATTTATTGTTTTAGCTATCACGTTTTTTTTATTTATTTTTTTCTTCAACGGGAAACATCGACTTGGATGAGGTATCAACTCCGATTCTACCTAATCATTCTAGATGCAGATTTAATTAAAATTAACTCAGTACTATGGAATGTGTTTGGGGATTTTGTATTTGGAGTTTTTAATACGACGTCTGACGAAGCCGGGAAAGCTCAACCGGTAAGGCCCTGGGCCTGAAACCGGAAGGTCGCGGGATCGACTCTGGCTGATTGCATTGGCCCGTTACATCACTACTGTCTGCCTGACGGACTGACTGACTGACTTCGCAAAAGAAAAAAATTTGAAAAAAAAGAATTATCAAATTCGAAAATAAAATACCCCTTGAAGATTTTCTTTCCGGCTGGAACTCGAACCCAGGGCCACTCGCATGGCAGCCCAACGCTCTCGCCAATAGGCTATCGGATCTCTGTCAATCGGAGTCTTAAATATAATAAAAAAAAAATTCACCTTGGTAATTATTGATTCAAACACTTTGAAATCTACAGGTCGAATAAGTAAACCGACTCGGAATTTTTCTCCCTACATAAATAATCAATATTCGCAAAAGAGAAAAATTTAAAAAAAAAAAGAATTTTCAAATTAGAAACTAAAAATATACATTGAAGATTTTCTTTCCGACTGGGACTCGAACCCGGGGCCACTCGCTTGGAAGCCCAACGGTCTAGCCATTAGGCTATCGGATCTCTGTCGGTCGGTGTCTTAATTATGATTGAAACAAAAAAGCACCTTTAAAATTATTGATTTAAACACCTTGAAATCTACAGGTCGAATAATTAAACTGACTCATAATTTTCCTCCCTACATTAATGATCAATATTTGCAAACGAAATTGAAAAAAAAATTCAAATCAGAAAAGAAATATATACATTGAAGATATTCATTCCGGCTGGGATTCGAACCCAGGGCCACTCGCTTGGAAGCCCAACGGTCTAGCCATTAGGCTATCGGAACTCTATCGGCCAGAGTCTTACTGCCTGACCTTGACTGACTGGACTGGACTGACAGACTGAGACTAAATGATTGACTGACTTCGCAAAAGAGAAAAATTAAAAAAAAAAAAAAATACGCATTGAAGATTTTTCTTTCCGGCTGGGACTCGAACCCAGGGCCACTCGCGTGGAAGCCCAACGCTCTCCTAATAGGCTATCGGATGTCTGTCAATCAGAGACTTAAATATAATAAAAACAAAAAATGCACCTTTGTAATTCCTGATTCAAACACTTTGAAATCTACAGGTCGAATAATTAAACCGACTCAGAATTTTCCTCCCTACATAAATAATCAATATTCGCAAAAGTGAAAAATTAAAAAAAAAAAAAAAAAGAATTTTTTAAATTAGAAACGAAAAATATTCATTAAAGTTTTCGTTCAGGATGAGACTCGAAGCCAAGGCCACTCGCTTGGAATCCCAACGGTCTAGCCATTAGGCTATCGGACCTCTATCGGTCAGAGTCTTACTGCCTGACTGGCTGAATGACTGAGACTGCTTGACAGACTGAATGACTAAATTGACTGCTTGACTGACTGACTTCGCAAAAGAGAAAAATTTAAAAAAAAAAGAATTATCAAATTCGAAAAAAAAAATACGCATTGAATGTTTTTTTTTTTTTCCGGCTGGGACTCGAACCCAGGGCCACTCGCATGGAAGTCAAGTAGCATTGAATCTTGGCGCAATATTGTACTTGGTTGGCTGAATGTTGGCGTACGATTTACACCCAATATTGGCTGAAGCTCGTAGGGGATACATTTTAACAATATCGGCCAATATTGCTATTGCAATCTTGAGCCATTATTGCATGCCGATCTAATGCCAATATTGGCGTTACGTTGGCTAAATAGTGGCTCACAATATCGGCTGAAGCACGGAGGGGATACATTTTGACAATATCGGCCAATATTGCTATTGCAATCTTGAGCCATTATCGCATGCCGATCTAAGACCAATATTGGCGTTACGTTGGCTAAATAGTGGCTCACAATATTGGCTGAAGCACGGAGGGGATACATTTTGACAATATTGGCCAATATTGCAATCACACTCTTGAGCCATTATTGCATGCCGATTTTAAGCCAATATTGGTTAAATAGTGGCTTCCATTATTGTTATTGTTATATACACTGCTGTCTACACAAAATGCGACATCAAGAAGGTGCAGTCAGAATGATACAAAATTTTACACTTGATGGCAACATTGATTACAAAATAAAAATAAAATGAACATTTATTACTGAAAAATCCCAAATGAATGGAGGTTTAAGTACCCTGTTGAATCAACTCTAGCTTGAATGTACAACACTATATACAGTCGAACATTGAGGTATACTAGTCTCATATGATGTAATACGTCAATTCCTATCAGTTAATGTAAAGCACTACTAATTCAATCAAACTCATAGATTGTTCAATTTACCACCAAGTCATTCCAGATATGCTCAATTTGTGACAAATCATGACATCACGCAGGTCAGAAAAGGTGATAATGTGGGAGAGGAACCCCCCCTCCCTGCTGTGTGTGACAGTGCATTGCCTTATTGAACACGAGTCCCAACACATGACAAAAATATACCATTAGGTTGTGATAGTGCAGCGAGTCAATGTTAGAGGTGAGCCTGTCCCACACACAATATAGCACCCCATAGCATCACTACAGCTGTCGATGTGGTGTGCTCCTAAAAAGCAGGTTTTATTAGGGTCGCATACACTTGGAGTAGGTTCGAGTTCAAATCGATTTGCTAGCAACCGAATGGTTCCTGATTGCTCTCATAGCAATGAATCCAGATCGAATTTCGTAAAAATAACATTTTTTTAAGGTTATGGAGAACACGTTGTGAACTACCAAATAATGCTTTGGCTTTTCAGCGGCATACCCCACCCACAGCTGGGATGCCTTTATGGGTTGCAATCATGTACAAAACACAGTCACTTCTAATATTGATCCACAGCACTACGACAGGTCACCCTGCGGTCCCCATGACACCAAACTGCGTTAATATCATTATTCAGTCACATGTGTTGGCACTCATGGCGGGGCTCCCAGGAAGACACTGCTTGATCACACACAGCAAGGGTGTGAGGGGACTTCCTTTTCCACTTTCTATGTCCAGTGCGACACCCTGCTTTGTCACAAATTGAGCATATCTGGGATCACTTGAGATGGTAAATTGCGTAGGCTATGAGCTTGATGGAATTAGGTGCACATTTCTAGTACCTGTGTAGTAGGATATCCTACAAGACTGATATGCTTCAATGTTTTACTGTATTACCTCGTACATTCACGCAATAGGTAGCTCGACAGGAGACTTAAACCTCCATTCATTTGGGATTTTTCCAGTAATAAATGATCAATTTGTTCTCATTTTGTAATCACTTTCTGATAGTAAGGTTGCCATCACGTGTATAAAATTTCATTTCACTCTGACTACTATCCTTCTTGGTGTTGCATTTCGTGTGGCCAGCAGTGTAGCTAGCTGTTACAGTTTAACCAGGACTGAAATTGTTAGGATTCCAACAATTTCAACGAAAAGGAAGAAGGAAATAAAAGTCGCTTTCCTGGAAGCTTCGAACACTGAAGATGACTGCCGCAGATGCAGTTGAAACGTTTGTGGTAACAACACTCAGACCACAGCAGAACAGCCCAAAATCTCACAACGTTATCAATTTAATTCATACTAAAAGTGCCTAGTTATTAAATGTTGGTCAGAAAAAAAAAAGAATTTCTTATGACTGTGCACCAATTAATGTATATTTTATTTTTGAATCATATAACTGTAAAAGTAGCTAACAGAAGAAAAATGAAACAGTCAATGCTAACTCCATAAAAATTGATGAAAATGTAAAATGAAATATAATAAAAAGAAAACTTAATTTTAATTCTACATATTGTAATAATAACATAAGAAAATAAAGAGTGATTTGAGGAAGCATTTACTATTTTAAAGACTTTAATTTGTGCTAATTGAAAATATCGGATATTTCCGAATTCTGCTCAAAACTTACTAACATTGCTAAATATTAGTTACAAAAGTTCCTGAGCAGAATTCAGATTAGCGTTAATTCTCCCTCGACGAACAAAAAGAAAATTTGTACACATTTGGTTTCATTGCAATTCTACGGTTGCACAGAAAGTAAATGTAATTGAAGTACAGTGCAAAAGTTGCTCAAAATCATTGCTTGATCGTTTTCATTGTCATTCAAATTAATAATAAACTTTTAAATTTGAAATAACTGATTAGTAAAGTTATTTTGTAATATTGAACAATTAATGGTAGGAATTTTTATTCCTATTTAAAAAAATTAAATATGAACATCATTTTTAAGTACATTTTTCTTTGACCCGGATAGTTCAGAAATAGCAACTTAATTTTGCAAGAATTAACTCCTTCAGTAAAATGTTTGACCATGTTTATGTAAATAAAGTAAGTAGATCTTTAAAATTTCTTTATCAAATACTCCAGCATATGTCTAATATTTTCACATAAACAAAAAGTATTCAATAATGAACTAACAATTATTGTCAAAGAAAAATAATAAGATCTATTTCACAAAATTGGTATTCATTATAATAAATGTGGAAACAAACTACACTCAAACCTAGTTTTGTGTGGTAGATAGGGACCGCATAAAAAAATACACTCAAAACTTCACTATTAGCTACAAAAAAATGCTTTCGTAACACAGTCTCACTTGAAAATAACCCAAAACTTACGAAACTGTAGGAATTTCTTCTTTAAACAAATTCAAGACACTTTTCACTTCAGAGTTCCCCGTACCTACCACTTTTTGTGGCTTAACCAGTTAGATGGGAGCCTGAAGACAGCTCTGCTTTTGCAACTACTTTGAATCTCGCCAACCATTTAAATCCGCTTTTAAAATATACATCAGAGAACGATTCATCACTTAAAAATACTACCGAGCACTTGTTTTATAGACAAGTTAGTCAATTGAGTCACAATTTGATTGAAATTTTCATGTACCACAAAGAAAAAGGATCCCACAGAAACAGGTTTGAGTGTACTGCAAATAAAGTTGTTAAGTTTTTCTTTTTTAAAATGGATGTAATGTAGGTGACAATGAACAAAGAATAATCTGAAAATCAATTATTATTGATGCAAATGTAGGTTGCACTTATTGCAATGAAATAATGGACAAGCAGTTAGCTGTCTAGTACATATGTTTGAAAACTAAAACACATAAAAAAATACTTCCACTTACCATAATGAAAGGAAAATTTAAAAAGTTGAAAATGATTATTAAACCCTTTGCATTTTGGCTTAACTTTTGACATCACTTTTTAGCTCTGTGTTGTCTTAGTTTTTATAAAAAATAAAAACATTTATTTTTATTTATAAACAAATAAATATTCCAAACATAGTGCAAAAGAACTTACGGCTTACTTTACATGTTTTTCCCCTCACCTTTAAATTTCCAAATTCTTCAACATTATTAAATTTTAATCTATTTGATATCACTTTTAATAGACGAAAGAGTATGAACACTTAATTTTTTTGTGCAAAAGAGATGATGTGGAACAATTTATAATTTGTTTTAAGGTTGAAAAGGAACATTCACTAGAACAGTTTGATACAGGCAACGGTATAAATAGAAATATTTGTAAAGCAAATGGACAATTCCATGGTGTTGGACCTAGAATTTGCACAACATTTATCAATAAAAGTTCAGATTTTCTAGATAAACAGAGCCTTTTTTTTTTTTTTTTTTGCTCAATACTTATGCATGTAGAAACAATTAAAAAACCTACGAAATTTCTAGAAAAAAGTTCTAACTTGAAATATGAAAAACGTCATGGTGTTGAACATACATTCAAGAGATTCTTCACATGTCACGTCAAAAATAAGGGTTTGGCACAAAAAATTCAACACTGGTGTAAAATCATAGTTAATCAAAGCATCTTGGTTTTATTCGAATTTGGATACATTTCTTGTACTTTATCAGATAGAACTTCAATTATTTCCGTAACAATGGTTGACGCTAAATAGTTTACACTACCTTTACTGCCATTTAATCGTACATGCTCAGCTGAAAATAGACCATGGAACTTAATTCTCATTCCGTAATGAGTCAAAAGTCTTATGATCATCAAAACGCAAGTCCGTGTAGAGAAATGAACTTAGTAGCATAAAACTAGTCCGTAAAACCTTCTTTCAGATTTCTAAAAGTTTACTTGATTATTGTCAATAAAATTAGGTGTTATAGAGCATTGTGAAAAGGAATGCAGTTTTCCAGTAGAAATTTGAATTTTCACGGAAAGTTTTTCTCATGATACATTCTCACTTTTTCCCAGATTTTTTTTTTAGAGTTCCTGCCACATCCACAATGTAGAATCATGAAAATAAAACTCCTGGAATCTTCATCATATATTGATCCAGTGTTTTCAAAGTCAAATATCGATCCAGAATTTACTCCAGTTTCAAATGTTAGTTCAGAATTCTCAATGTTCGACGCAATTTAGAATGTCACTGCTCGATTATGATTTCGAGTTTTGAAAACACAATGTCGATCCAAAATTTTCAGTTTCACATCGTTTCAGCAATTTCTTCAATGTTAGATATCTACCCAGAATTTTATTCAGCATTTAATATTTCTTCAAAAAATTTTTGCCTTATTTCATTACTTTTATTTTGGAAGACAAAGTTCATCACTGCAAAGGAAAGCTTTCTCATTGAGTTGCTCCAATAACGCTTTTTGAAATTTTAGAGTGGATTAGACATAGTTAAAAAAATTCACTGATGAGAATGATAAAATATCATTTAAGAAATGAAGGCAACAATAAAATTTTAAGGAAAGTATCTCCGATATTCGGACAAAAGCATTTACCATGTGCAGCGGCGAGGAAGAGCAACAAAACACAAAATGTGCAGACAAAGTTGAAGTTTCTTTTTCGCCGGCTTTTAAAAAAATACAAATGCGTTTAAAGTGAACTCAAATAGCTCCATTTTTTGAGGACTCTCTCTACGTTCAAAATTTGTTTTAGCATTCTAAAACAGTTTGTGGAGTTTCAGGTAATCAGGCTCAGTGTTTAATTGCTCACTTAGGAAAATGAATCATTTTTCAGATTTGTTTCAAAATCGGTTGAACATCAAAGAGCCATCTTCCGCCCAATATTGGCTTTCCAGAGTTTGACCAATTTTTTGCCAATATTGTCTCACAGTCTAAATACAATAATGGTTGCGCATTGTTAAGCCAATATTGGGACAAGATTGTATGTCAATCTAAGTACAATATTGCTAATGCAATGAGATGCCAATATTGGCACAAGATTATCTGCCAATCTAAGTACAATATTGTTAATGCAATGGGAAGCCAATATTGGCTTAACATTGCAAAAATCGTGCCAATATTGGCCAAGACATTGCCAACGTGAACAATCTCACGCCAATATTGAGCCAAGATAAAATGCTACTTGGGAATAGGCTAATCGGACGTCTGCCAATCGGAGTCTTAAACATAATAAAAACAAAAAATGCACCTTTGTAATTATTGATTCAAACACTTTGAAATCTACTGGTCGAATAATTAAACTGACTCAGAATTTTCCACCCTACATTAATAATCAATATTTGCAAAAGAAATTGAAAAAAAAAATCAAATTAGAAAAGAAATATATACATTGAACATATTCTTTCCGGCTGGGATTCGAACCCAGGGCCACTCGCTTGGAAGCCCAACGGTCTAGCCATTAGGCTATCGGAACTCTATCGGCCAGAGTCTTACTGCCTGACCTTGACTGACTGGACTGGACTGACAGACTGAGACTAAATGATTGACTGACTTCGCAAAAGAGAAAAATTAAAAAAAAAATACGCATTGAAGATTTTTCTTTCCGGCTGGGACTCGAACCCAGGGCCACTCGCGTGGAAGCCCAACGCTCTCCTAATAGGCTATCGGATGTCTGTCAATCAGAGACTTAAATATAATAAAAACAAAAAATGCACCTTTGTAATTCTTGATTCAAACACTTTGAAATCTACAGGTCGAATAATTAAACCGACTCAGAATTTTCCTCCCTACATAAATAATCAATATTCGCAAAAGTGAAAAATTAAAAAAAAAAAAAAGAATTTTTTAAATTAGAAACGAAAAATATTCATTAAAGTTTTCGTTCAGGATGAGACTCGAAGCCAAGGCCACTCGCTTGGAATCCCAACGGTCTAGCCATTAGGCTATCGGACCTCTATCGGTCAGAGTCTTACTGCCTGACTGGCTGAATGACTGAGACTGCTTGACAGACTGAATGACTAAATTGACTGCTTGACTGACTGACTTCGCAAAAGAGAAAAATTTAAAAAAAAAAGAATTATCAAATTCGAAAAAAAAAAAATACGCATTGAATGTTTTTTTTTTTTCCGGCTGGGACTCGAACCCAGGGCCACTCGCATGGAAGTCCAACGCTCTCCTAATAGGCTAATCGGACGTCTGCCAATCGGAGTCTTAAACATAATAAAAACAAAAAATGCACCTTTGTAATTATTGATTCAAACACTTTGAAATCTACTGGTCGAATAATTAAACTGACTCAGAATTTTCCTCCCTACATTAATAATCAATATTTGCAAAAGAAATTGAAAAAAAAATCAAATTAGAAAAGAAATATATACATTGAACATATTCTTTCCGGCTGGGACCCGACCCCAGGGCCACTCGCTTGGAAGCCCAACGGTCTTGCTATTAGGCTATCGGTGCTCTGTCGGTCGGAGTCTTACTGCTTACTGAGACTGACTGACTGACTGACTTCGCAAAAGAGAAAAGTTTTAAAAAAAGAATTATCAAATTAGAAAAAAAAAATATGCATTGAAGATTTTCTTTCCGGCGGGGACTTGAACCCAGGGCCACTCGCTTGGAAGCCCAGCGGTCTAGCCATTACACTATCAGAGCTCTGTCGGTCGGAGTCTTACTGCCTTACTGAGACTGCCTGATTGACAGACTGAATGACTGACTGAATGATTGATACTGACTAACTGCTTGACCTCCTAATTGACTGACTGGACTGGACTGGACTGACCGACTGACTGAATGAGACAGATTGACTAACTGACTGACTGACTGGACTGGACTGACCGACTGACTGAATGAGACCGATTGACTGACTGACTGATTGGACTGACTGACTGACTGAGACTAAATGACTGACTGCTTGACTGACTGACTGAATGACTGCTTGACTTCCTAATTGACTGACTGGACTGACCGACTGACTGACTGGACTGACAAAATGAGACTGACGGACTGACTGAATGACTGACTGACTGAGTGAGTGAGTGACTGGACTGACTGAAATGGGCTGACTGACTGACTGAATGACTGAGACTAAATGACTGACTGATGGACGGACTGACTGACTGACTTCGCAAAAGAGAAAAATTGAAAAAAAAAAAGAGTTATCAAATTCGAAAAAAAAAAAAATACGCATTGAATGTTTTTTTTTTCCGGCTGGGACTCGAACCCAGGGCCACTCGCATGGAAGCCCAACGCTCTCCTAATAGGCTAATCGGACGTCTGCCAATCGGAGTCTTAAATATAATAAAAACAAAAAATGCAACTTTGTAATTATTGATTCAAACACTTTGAAATCTACTGGTCGAATAATTAAACTGACTTAGAATTTTCCTCCCTACATAAATAATCAATATTTGCAAAAGAAATTGAAAAAAAAAGAGAATTTTCAAATTAGAAAAGAAATACATACATTGAACATATTCTTTCTGGCTGGGACTCGACCCCAGGGCCACTCGCTTGGAAGTCCAACGGTATAGCCATTAGGCTATCGGAGCTTTGTCGAGCGGAGTCTTAAATATAATAAAAACAAAAAATGCACCTTGGTAATTATTGATTCAAACACTTTGAAATCTACTGGTCGAATAATTAAACTGACTCAGAATTTTCCTCCCTACATTAATAATCAATATTTGCAAAAGAAATTGAAAAAAAAAATCAAATTAGAAAAGAAATATATACATTGAACATATTCTTTCCGGCTGGGACCCGACCCCAGGGCCACTCGCTTGGAAGCCCAACAGTCTTGCCATTAGGCTATCGGTGCTCTGTCGGTCGGAGTCTTACTGCTTACTGAGACTGCCTGACTGACTGCATGACTGACTGACTTCGCAAAAGAGAAAAGTTTTGAAAAAAGAATTATCAAATTAGAAAAAAAAATATGCATTGAAGATTTTCTTTCCGGCTGGGACTTGAACCCAGGGCCACTCGCTTGGAACCCCAGGGGTCTAGCCATTAAACTATCAGAGCTCTGTCGGTCGGAGTCTTACTGCCTTACTGAGACTGCCTGACTGACAGACTGAATGACTCACTAACTGACTCACTGACTGACTGATACTGACCGACTGACTGAATGATTGATACTTACTAACTGACTGACTGCTTGACTTCCTAATTGACTGACTGGACTGACTGACTGACTGAAGGAGACTGACAGACTGACTCACTAACTGACTGAGTGACGGACTGACTGACTGGACTGACTGACTAACTGGACTGGACTGACCGACTGACTGAATGAGACAGATTGACTAACTGACTGACTGACTGAGTGACTGATTGGACTGACTGAAATGGGCTGACTGACTGAATGAGACAGATTGACTAACTGACTGACTGACTGAGTGACTGATTGGACTGACTGAAATGGGCTGACTGACTGACTGAGACTAAATGACTGACTGCTTGACTGACTGACTGAGACTGACTGACTGACTGAATGACTGCTTGACTTCCTAATTGACTGACTGGACTGGACTGACCGACTGACAGACTGACTGAAGGAGACTGACAGAGTGACGGACTGACTGACTGGACTGGACTGACCGACTGACAGAATGAGACTGACGGACTGACTGAATGAGACTGAATGACTGACTGAGTGAGTGACTGGACTGACTGAAATGGGCTGACTGACTGACTGAATGACTGACTGACTGAGACTAAATGACTGACTGCTTGACTGACTGACTGACTGAGACTGACTGACTGACTTCGCAAAAGAGAAAAATAAAAAAAAAAGAATTATCAAATTCGAAAAAAAAAATACGCATTGAAGATTTTCTTTCCGGCTGGGTCTCGAACCCAGGGCCACTCGCATGGAAGCCCAACGCTCTCCTACTAGGCTATCGGACGTCTGTCAATCGGAGTCTTAAATATAATAAAAACAAAAAATGCACCTCTGTAATTATTGATTCAAACACTTTGAAATCTACTGGTCGAATTCTTAAACTGACTCATAATTTTCCTCCCTACATAAATAATAAATATTTGCAAAAGAAATTGAACAAAAAAAAAAAGAATTTTCAAATCAGAAAAGAAATACATACCTTGAAGATATTCTTTCCGGCTGGGACTCGACCCCACGGTCACTCGCTTGGGAGCCCAACGGTCTAGCCATTAGGCTATCGGAACTCTGCCGGTCGGAGTCTTACTGCCTGACTCAGACTGCCTAACTGACTGCCTGAGACTGAGTGACTGACTGACTTCGCAAAAGAGAAATGTTTAAAAAAAAAAGAATTATCGAATTAGAAAAAAAAATATCCATTGAAGATTTTCTTTCCGGATGGGACTCGAGCCTAGGGTCACTCGCTTTTAAGCCCAACGCTCTCGCCAATAGGCTATCGGATCTCTGTCGGTCGGTGTCTTAATTATAATTGAAACAAAAAAGCACCTTTGAAATTATTGATTTAAACACCTTGAAATCTACAGGTCGAATAATTAAACTGATTCATAATTTTCCTCCCTACGTTAATGATCAATATTTGCAAAAGAAATTTAAAAAAAAATTGAAATCAGAAAAGAAATGTATACATTAAAGATATTCGTTCCGGCTGGGATTCGAACCCAGGGCCACTCGCTTGGAAGCCCAACGGTCTAGCCATTAGGCTATCGAAGCTCTGTCGGAAGGAGTCTTACTGCCTTACTGAGACTGCCTGACTGACAGACTGACTAACTCACTAACTGACTCACTGACTGACTGATACTGACTGACTGATTGAATGACTGATAATGACTAACTGACTGACTGACTGGACTGAACTGACTAACTGACTGCCTGACTGATTGCTTGACTGACTGGACTGGACTGATCGACTGACAGACTGACTGACTGAATGAGACTGACTGTACGACTGACTGACTGAGGCTGACTGCCTGACTGACTGAGGCTGACTGCCTGACTGACTGACTGAATGACTGGTTGAATGCTTGACTTCCTAATTGACTGACTGGACTGGACTGACCGACTGACTGAAGGAGACTGACGGACTGACTGAGTGACGGACTGACTGGATTGACTGACTGACGGACTGACTGGACTGGACTGACCGACTGACAGAATGAGACTGACTGACTGACTGAATGAGACTGACTGACTGACTTCGCAAAAGAGAAAAATTTAAAAAAAAAAGAATTATCAAATTCGAAAAAAAAAAAAAACGCATTGAAGATTTTCTTTCCGGACGGGACTCGAACCCAGGGCCTCTCGCATGGAAGCCAACGCTATCGGACGTCTGTCAATCGGAGTCTTAAATATAATAAAAACAAAAAATGCACCTTTGTAATTATTGATTCAAACACTTTGAAATCTACTGGTCGAATGATTAAACTGACTCAGAATTTTCCTCCCTATATAAATAATCAATATTTGCAAAAGAAATTGAAAAAAAAAAGAATTTTCAAATTAGAAAAGAAATATATACATTGAAGATATTCGTTCCGGCTGCGACTCGCCCCCAGGGCCACTCGCTTGGAAGCCCAACGGTATAGCCATTAGGCTATCGGAGCTCTGTAGATCGGAGTCTTAAATATAATAAAAACAAAAAATGCACCTTGGTAAATATTGATTCAAACACTTTGAAATCTACTGGTCGAATAATTAAACTGACTCAGAATTTTCCTCCCTACATAAATATTCAATATTCGCAAAAGAGAAAAATTTAAAAAAAAAAAAGAATTTTTAAATTAGAAACTAAAAATATACATCAAAGATTTTCGTTCAGGCTGGGACTCGAACCCAGGGCCTCTCGCTTGGAAGCCCAAAGGTCTAGCCATTAGGCTATCGGAACTCCGCTGGTCGAAGTCTTACTGCTTACTGAGATTGCCTGACTGACAGACTGACTAACTCACTGACTGACTCACTGACTGACCGAGACTGACTGCCTGACTGACTGACTTCGCAAAAGAGAAAAGTTAAAAAAAAGAATTATCAAATTAGAAAAAAAAAATATGCAATGAAGAATTTCTTTCCGGCTCGGACTCGAACCCAGGGCCACTCGCATGGAAGCCCAACGCTCTCCTACTAGGCTATCGGACGTCTGTCAATTGGAGTCTTAAATATAATAAAAACAAAAAATGCACCTCTGTAATTATTGATTCAAACACTTTGAAATCTACTGGTCGAATTCTTAAACTGACTCATAATTTTCCTCCCTACATAAATAATAAATATTTGCAAAAGAAATTGAACAAAAAAAAAAAAAAAAAGAATTTTCAAATTAGAAAAGAAATACATACCTTGAAGATATTCTTTCCGGCTGGGACTCGACCCCACGGTCACTCGCTTGGGAGCCCAACGGTCTAGCCATTAGGCTATCGGAACTCTGCCGGTCGGAGTCTTACTGCCTGACTCAGACTGCCTAACTGACTGCCTGAGACTGAGTGACTGACTGACTTCGCAAAAGAGAAATGTTAAAAAAAAAAGAATTATCGAATTAGAAAAAAAAATATCCATTGAAGATTTTCTTTCCGGATGGGACTCGAGCCTAGGGTCACTCGCTTTTAAGCCCAACGCTCTCGCCAATAGGCTATCGGATCTCTGTCGGTCGGTGTCTTAATTATTATTGAAACAAAAAAGCACCTTTGGAATTATTGATTTAAACACCTTGAAATCTACAGGTCGAATAATTAAACTGATTCATAATTTTCCTCCCTACGTTAATGATCAATATTTGCAAAAGAAATTTAAAAAAAAAATTCAAATCAGAAAAGAAATGTATACATTAAAGATATTCGTTCCGGCTGGGATTCGAACCCAGGGCCACTCGCTTGGAAGCCCAACGGTCTAGCCATTAGGCTATCGAAGCTCTGTCGGAAGGAGTCTTACTGCCTTACTGAGACTGCCTGACTGACAGACTGACTAACTCACTAACTGACTCACTGACTGACTGATACTGACTGACTGATTGAATGACTGATAATGACTAACTGACTGACTGACTGGACTGAACTGACTAACTGACTGCCTGACTGATTGCTTGACTGACTGGACTGGACTGATCGACTGACAGACTGACTGACTGAATGAGACTGACTGTACGACTGACTGACTGAGGCTGACTGCCTGACTGACTGAGGCTGACTGCCTGACTGACTGACTGAATGACTGGTTGAATGCTTGACTTCCTAATTGACTGACTGGACTGGACTGACTGACAGACTGACTGAAGGAGACTGACAGACTGACTGAAGGAGACTGACAGACTGACTGAGTGACGGACTGACTGGATTGACTGACTGACGGACTGACTGGACTGGACTGACCGACTGACAGAATGAGACTGACTGACTGACTGAATGAGACTGACTGACTGACTGACTGACTACCTGACTGACAGACTGAGACTAAATGATTGACCGCTTGACTGACTGACTGAATGACTAACTGACTGAGACTGACTGACTGATGGACGGATTGACTGACTGACTTCGCAAAAGAGAAAAATTAAAAAAAAAAAGAATTATCAAATTCGAAAAAAAAAAATACGCATTGAAGATTTTCTTTCCGGGTGGGACTCGAACCCAGGGCCTCTCGCATGGAAGCCAACGCTATCGGACGTCTGTCAATCGGAGTCTTAAATATAATAAAAACAAAAAATGCACCTTTGTAATTATTGATTCAAACACTTTGAAATCTGCCGGTCGAAAAATTAAACTGACTCAGAATTTTCTTCCCTACATAAATAATCAATATTTGGAAAGGAAAGAAATTGAAAAAAAAAAAAAAGAATTTTCAAATTAGAAAAGAAATATATACATTGAAGATATTCGCTCCGGCTGGGACTCGAACCCAGGCCATTCGCTTGGAAGACCAGCGGTCTAGCCATTAGGCTATCGGAGTTCTGTCGAGCGGAGTCTTACTGCCTGACTGAGACTGCCTGACTGACAGACTGACTCACTGACTAACTGATACTGACTGACTCACTGACAGACCGAGACTGACTGACTGGCTCACTGACTGACCGAAACTGAATGACTAACTGCCTGACTGACTGAGACTGGACTGACTGAGACTGCCTGACTGACAGACTGACTCACTGACTGACTGATACTGACTGACTGACTGATACTGACTGACTGACTGACTCACTGACAGACCGAGACTGACTGACTGTCTCACTGACTGACCGAGACTGAATGACTAACTGCCTGACTGACTGAGACTGGACTGACTGACTGACTGAGACTGACTGACTGACTGACTAACTGACTGACTGAGACTGACTGACTGACTGACAGAGACTGACTGACTGACTATTTCACTGACTGACTGAATGACTAAATGACTGACTGACACTGACTGACTGACTGCTTGACTGCCTGACTGACTGCTTGACTAACTAACTGACTGGACAGGACTGACCGACTGATTGACTGACTGACTGCCTGACTGACTGAGACTGGACTGGACTGACTGACTGACTGAGACTAAATGACTGACTGCTTGACTGACCGGCTGAATGACTAACTGACTGACTGAGACTGACTGACTGACTGCCTAACTGACTGAGTGACTGACTGATTGGACTGACTGACTGTCTGACTGAGACTCAATGACTGACGGCTTGACTGACTGACTGGTCTGGACTGACCGACTGACAGACTGACTTACTGACTGAGACTGACTGACTGAATGACTAACTGACTGACTGACTGACAGACTGACTGAATGAGGCTGAGTGACTGACAGACTGCCCGACTGACTGACTGACTGAATGACTAACTGACTGAGACTAAGTGACTAAATTGCTTGACTGCCTGACTGACTGAGTGACTTACTGACTGGACTGAATGACTGACCGATTGAGACTGAATGACTGACTGCCTAACTGACTGAGTGACTGAAAGACTAACTGACTGATTGACTGCTTAAGTGACTGACTGACTGACTGCTTGACTGACTGACTGGACTGGACTGACCGACTGACAGACTGACTGGCTGACAGAGACTGACTGATTGACTGTCGGACTGATTGACTGATTTCGCAAAAGGGAAAAATAAAAAAAAATTATCAAATTAGAAAAAATATATGCATTTAAGATTTTCTTTCCGGCTGGGATTCGAACCCAGGGCCACACGCATGGAAGCCCAACGCTCTCGCCAATATACGATCGGATCTCTGTTGGTCGGTGTCTTAATTATAATAAAAACAAAAAATGCACCTTGGTAATTATTGATCTAAAATTTTTGAAATCTAAAAGTTGAATGATTAAACTGACTCAGAATTTTCTTCCGTACATAAATAATCGATATTTGCAAAAGAAAAAAAATGAAAAAAAAAGAGAATTTTCAAATTGGAAAAGAAATATATACATTGAAGATATTCGTTCCGGCTGGGACTCGAACCCAGGCCATTCGCTTGGAAGACCAACGGTCTAGCCATTAGCTATCGGAGTTCTGTCGGTCGGAGTCTTACTGCCTGACTGAGACTGCCTGACTGACAGACTGAATGAATGACTGACTGATACTGACTGACGGACTGATACTGACTGACTGACTGATACTGATTGACTGACTGACTCACTGACTGACCGAGACTGACTGACTGACCGAGACTGGCTGACTGACTGATTGAGACTGGACTGGACTGACTGACTGACTGACTGAGACTAAATGACTGACTGCTTGACTGACTGGCTGAATGACTAACTGACTGACTGAGACTGACTGACTGACTGCCTAACTGACTGAGTGACTGACTGATTGGACTGACTGACTGTCTGACTGAGACTGAATGACTGACTGCTTGACTGACTGACTGGTCTGGACTGACCGACTGACAGACTGACTGACTGACTGATACTGATTGACTGACTGACTCACTGACTGACCGAGACTGACTTACTGACCGAGACTGACTTACTGACTGCCTGACTGACTGAATGAATGACTAACTGACTGACTGACTGACAGACTGACTGAATGAGGCTGAGTGACTGACAGACTGCCCGACTGACTGACTGACTGAATGACTGACTGAATGAGGCTGAGTGACTGACAGACTGCCTGACTGCCTGACTGACTGAATGACTAACTGACCGAGACTAAGTAACTAAATTGCTTGACTGACTGACTGAATGACTAACTGACTGACTGAGACTGACTGACTGAATGACTAACTGACCGAGACTAAGTAACTAAATTGCTTGACTGACTGACTGAATGACTAACTGACTGACTGAGACTGACTGACTGACTGCCTGACTGACTGAGTGACTGACTGACTGGACTGACTGATTGAGACTGAATGACTGACTGCCTAACTGACTGAGTGACTGAAAGACTAACTGACTGATTGACTGCTTAAGTGACTGACTGACTGACTGCTTGACTGACTGACTGGACTGGACTGACCGACTGACAGACTGACTGGCTGACAGAGACTGACAGACTGACTGTCGGACTGACTGACTGATTTCGCAAAAGGGAAAAATAAAAAAAAATTATCAAATTAGAAAAAAATATATGCATTTAAGATTTTCTTTCCGGCTGGGATTCGAACCCAGGGCCACACGCATGGAAGCCCAACGCTCTCGCCAATGGACTATCGGATCTCGGTTGGCCGGTGTCTAAATTATAGTAAAAACAAAAAATGCACCTTGGTAAATATTGATCTAAAATCTTTGAAATCTACAAGTCGAATAATTAAACTGACTGAGAATTTTCTTCCGTACATAAATAATCAATAATTGCAAAGGAAAGAAATTGAAAAAAAAAAGAATTTTCAAATTAGAAAAGAAATATATACATTGAAGATATTCGCTCCGGCTGGGAATCGAACCCAGGCCACTCGCTTGGAAGACCAGCGGTCTAGCCATTAGGCTATCGGAGTTCTGTCGAGCGGAGTCTTACTGCCTGACTGATACTGCCTGACTGACAGACTGACTCACTGACTGACTGATACTGACTGACTGACTCACTGACTGACCGAGACTGACTGACTAACTGCCTGACTGACTGAGACTGGACTGACTGACTGACTGACTGACTAACTGACTGACTGAGACTGACTGACTGACTGCTTGACTCTCTGACTGGCTATTTCACTGACTGACTGAATGACTAAATGACTGACTGACACTGACTGACTGACTGCTTGACTACCTGACTGACTGCTTGACTGACTAACTGACTGGACAGGACTGACCGACTGACTGACTGACAGACTGACTGAATAAGGACGACTGACAGACTGACTGAATAAGGCTGACTGACTGACTGACTGACAGACTGACTGACTGCTTGACTACCTGACTGACTGCTTGACTGACTAACTGACTGGACAGGACTGACCGACTGACTGACTGACAGACTGACTGAATAAGGATGACTGACAGACTGACTGAATAAGGCTGACTGACTGACTGACTGACAGACTGACTGAATATGGCTGACCGACTGACTGACTGCCTGACTGACTGACTGACTGAATGACTGACTGACTGACTGACCGAGACTGACTGACTGACTGACTGAGACTGGACTGGACTGACTGACTGACTGACTGACTGAGACTGACTGACTGCTTTAGTGACTAACTGACTGCACAGGACTGACCGACTGACTGACTGACTGACTGCCTGACTGACTGACTGACTGAATGACTGACTGACTGAGACTAAATGACTGACTGCTTGACTGACTGGCTGAAGGACTAACTGACTGACTGAGTGACTGACTGACTGGACTGACTGACTGAGACTGAATGACTGAGTGCTTGACTGATTGACTGTCAGACTGACTGACTGACTTCGCAAAAGGGAAAAATAAAAAAAAAAGAATTATAAAATTAGAAAAAAATATTTGCATTTAAGATTTCCTTTCCGGCCGGGACTCGAACCCAGTACCACGCGCTAGGAACCCAACGGTCTAGCCATTAGGCTATCGGAGCTCTGTCGATGGAAGTCTTAAATATAATAAAAACAAAAAATGCACCTTGGTAATTATTGATTCAAACACTTTGAAATTTACAGGTCGAATAATTAAACTGACTCAGAATTTTTCTCCCTACATAAATAATCAATATTCGCAAAAGAGAAAAATTAAAAAAAAAAGAAGAAGAAATTTCAAAATAGAAACTAAAAGTATACATTGAAGATTTTCGTTCAGGCTGGGACTCGAACCCAGGGCCACTCGCTTGGAAGCCTAACACTCTAGCCATTAGTCTATGGGAGCTCTGTCGGTGGGAGTTTTAAATATAATAAAAACAAAAAATGCACCTTGGTAATTGTTTATTTAAACACTTTGAAATCTTCGTGTCGAAAAATTAAACTGACTCAGAATTTTCTTCCCTACATAAATAATCAATAATTGCAAAGGAAAGAAATTGAAAAAAAAAAGAATTTTCAAATTAGAAAAGAAATATATACATTGAAGATATTCGCTCCGGCTGGGACTCGAACCCAGGCCACTCGCTTGGAAGACCAGCGGTCTAGCCATTAGGCTATCGGAGTTTTGTCGAGCGGAGTCTTACTGCCTGACTGATACTGCCTGACTGACAGACTGACTCACTGACTGACTGATACTGACTGACTGACTCACTGACTGACCGAGACTGACTGACTAACTGCCTGACTGACTGAGACAGGACTGACTGACTGACTGACTGACTGACTGTCTAACTGACTGACTGAGACTGACTGACTGACTGCTTGACTCTCTGACTGGCTATTTCACTGACTGACTGAATGACTAAATGACTGACTGACACTGACTGACTGACTGCTTGACTACCTGACTGACTGCTTGACTGACTAACTGACTGGACAGGACTGACCGACTGACTGACTGACAGACTGACTAAATAAGGATGACTGACAGACTGACTGAATAAGGCTGACTGACTGACTGACTGACAGACTGACTGACTGCTTGACTACCTGACTGACTGCTTGACTGACTAACTGACTGGACAGGACTGACCGACTGACTGACTGACAGACTGACTGAATAAGGATGACTGACAGACTGACTGAATAAGGCTGACTGACTGACTGACTGACAGACTGACTGAATAAGGCTGACCGACTGACTGACTGACTGACTGAATGACTGACTGACTGACTGACCGAGATTGACTGACTGACTGACTGAGACTGGACTGGACTGCCTGACTGACAGACTGACTCACTGACTGACTGATACTGACTGACTGACTCACTGACTGACCGAGACTGACTGACTAACTGCCTGACTGACTGAGACTGGACTGACTGACTGACTGACTGACTGACTGACTAACTGACTGACTGAGACTGACTGACTGACTGCTTGACTCTCTGACTGGCTATTTCACTGACTGACTGAATGACTAAATGACTGACTGACACTGACTGACTGACTGCTTGACTACCTGTTTGACTGCTTGACTGACTAACTGACTGGACAGGACTGACCGACTGACTGACTGACAGACTGACTGAATAAGGATGACTGACAGACTGACTGACTGACTGAATAAGGCTGACCGACTGACTGACTGCCTGACTGAATGACTGACTGACTGACTGACCGAGACTGACTGACTGACTGACTGAGACTGGACTGGACTGACTGACTGACTGACTGACTGAGACTGACTGACTGCTTTAGTGACTAACTGACTGCACAGGACTGACCGACTGACTGACTGACTGACTGCCTGACTGACTGACTGACTGAATGACTGACTGACTGAGACTAAATGACTGACTGATTGACTGACTGGCTGAAGGACTAACTGACTGACTGAGTGACTGAGTGACTGGACTGACTGACTGAGACTGAATGACTGAGTGCTTGACTGATTGACTGTCAGACTGACTGACTGACTTCGCAAAAGGGAAAAATAAAAAAAAAGAATTATAAAATTAGAAAAAAATATTTGCATTTAAGATTTCCTTTCCGGCTGGGATTTGAACCCAGGGCGACACGCATGGAAGCCCAAAGCTCTCGCCAATACACTATCGGATCTCTGTTGGTCGGTGTCTTAATTATAATAAAAACAAAAAATGCACCTTGGTAATTATTGATCTAAAATCTTTGAAATCTACAGGTCGAATAATTAAACTGACTCAGAATTTTCTTCCGTACATAAATAATCGATATTTGCAAAAGAAAGAAAATGAAAAAAAAAAAGAATTTTCAAATTAGAAAAGAAATATATACATTGAAGATTTTCGTTCCGGCCGGGACTCGAACCCAGTACCACGCGCTTGGAACCCAACGGTCTAGCCATCAGGCTATCGGAGCTCTGTCGGTGGAAGTCTTAAATATAATAAAAACAAAAAATGCACCTTGGTAATTATTGATTCAAACACTTTGAAATTTACAGGTCGAATAATTAAACTGACTTAGAATTTTTCTCCCTACATAAATAATCAATATTCGCAAAAGAGAAAAATTAAAAAAAAAAAAAAGAAGAAGAATTTTCAAATTAGAAACTAAAAGTATACATTGAAGATTTTCGTTCAGGCTGGGACTCGAACCTAGGGCCACTCGCTCGGAAGCCTAGCACTCTAGCCATTAGTCTATGGGAGCTCTGTCGGTGGGAGTTTTAAATATAATAAAAACAAAAAAAATGTACCTTGGTAATTGTTTATTTAAACACTTTGTAATCTTCGGTCTGAAAAATTAAACTGACTCAGAATTTTCTTCCCTACATAAATAATCAATATTTGCAAAAGAAAGAAATTGAAAAAAAAAAAAAAGAATTTTCAAATTAGAAAAGAAATATATACATTGAAGATATTCGTTCCGGCGTGGAGTCGAACCCAAGCCACTCGCTTGGAAGACCAGCGGTCTCGCCATTAGGCTATCGGAGCTCTGTCGGTCGGAGTTTTAAAGATAATAAAAACAAAAAATGCACCTTGGTAATTATTGATTCAAACACTTTGAAATCTGCAGGTCGAAAAATTAAACTGACTCAGAATTTTCTTCCCTACATAAATAATCAATACTTGTAAAAGAGAAAAATTAAAAAAAAGAAGCAGAATTTTCAAATTAGAAACTAAAAGTATACATTGAAGATTTTTCGTTCAGGCTGGGACTCGAACCCAGGGCCACTCGCTTGGAAGCCCAAAACTCTAACCTTTAGTCTATCGGAGCTCTGTCGGTCGGTGTTTAAAATATAATAAAAACAAAAATGCACCTTGGTAATTATTTATTTAAACACTTTGAAATCTGCCGGTCGAAAAATTAAACTGACTCAGAATTTTCTTCCCTACATAAATAATCAATATTTGTAAAGGAAAGAAATTGAAAAAAAAAAAGAATTTTCAAATTAGAAAAGAAATATATTTATTGAAGAGATTCGCTCCGACTGGGACTTGAACCCAGGCCACTCGCTTGGAAGACCGGCGGTCTAGCCATTAGGCTATCGGAGTTCCGTCGAGTGGAGTCTTACTGCCTGACTGAGACTGCCTGACTGACAGACTGACTCACTGACTGATTGATACTGACTGACCGACTGACTCACTGACTGACCGAGACTGACTGACTGACTCATTGACTGACCGAGACTGACTGACTAACTGCCTGACTGACTGAGACTGGACTGACTGACTGACTGACTGACTGACTAACTGACTGACTGAGACTGACTGACTGACTGCTTGACTGTGTGACTGACTATATCACTGACTGACTGAATGACTAAATGAATGACTGACATTGACTGACTGACTGCTTGACTGCCTGACTGACTGCTTGACTGACTAACTGACTGGACAGGACTGACCGACTGACTGACTGACAGACTGACTGAATAAGGCTGACTGACTGACTGACTGACAGACTGACTGAATAAGGCTGACTGACTGACTGACTGCCTGACTGACTGACTGAATGAATGGCTGACTGACTGACTGACTGAGACTGACTGACTGACTGCCTGACTAACTGAGACTGGACTGACTGACTGCTTGACTGACTGACTGAGACTGACTGACTACTTGACTGACTAACTGACTGGACAGGACTGACCGACTGACTGACTGACCGACTGCCTGACTGACTGACTGACTGAATGACTGACTGACTGAGACTAAATGACTGACTGCTTGACTGACTGACTGACGGACTAACTGACTGACTGAGACTGACTGACTGACTGCCTAACTGACTGAGTGACAGACTGACTGGACTGACTGACTGAGACTGAATGACTGAGTGCTTGACTGATTGACTGTCGGACTGACTGACTGACTTCGCAAAAGGGAAAAATAAAAAAAAAAGAGTTATCAAATTAGAAAAAAATATTTGCATTTAAGATTTCCTTTCCGGCTGGGATTTGAACCCAGGGCGACACGCATGGAAGCCCAAAGCTCTCGCCAATACGCTATCGGAGCCCTGTTGGTCAGTGTCTTAATTCTAATAAAAACAAAAAATGCACCTTGGTAATTATTGATCTAAAATCTTTGAAATCTACAGGTCGAATAATTAAACTGACTCAGAATTTTCTTCCGTACATAAATAATCTATATTTGCAAAAGAAAGAAAATGAAAAAAAAAAGAATTTTCAAATTAGAAAAGAAATATATACATTGAAGATTTTCGTTCCGGCCGGGACTCGAACCCAGTACCACGCGCTTGGAACCCAACGGTCTAGCCATTGGGCTATCGGAGCTCTGTCGATGGAAGTCTTAAATATAATAAAAACAAAAAATGCACCTTGGTAATTATTGATTCAAACACTTTGAAATTTACAGGTCGAATAATTAAACTGACTCAGAATTTTTCTCCCTACATAAATAATCAATATTCGCAAAAGAGAAAAATTAAAAAAAAAAGAAGAAGAATTTTCAAATTAGAAACTAAAAGTATACATTGAAGATTTTCGTTCAGGCTGGGACTCGAACCCAGGGCCACGCGCTTGGAAGCCTAACACTCTAGCCATTAGTCTATGGGAGCTCTGTCGGTGGGAGTTTTAAATATAATAAACACAAAAAAAATGTACCTTGGTAATTGTTTATTTAAACACTTTGTAATCTTCGGTCTGAAAAATTAAACTGACTCAGAATTTTCCTCCCTACATAAATAATCAATATTTGCAAAAGAAAGAAATTGAAAAAAAAAAAGAATTTTCAAATTAGAAAAGAAATATATACATTGAAGATTTTCGCGTAGGCTGGGACTCGAACAGAGGGCCACTCGCTTGGAAGACCAACGGTCTAGCCATTAGCTATCGGAGTTCTGTCGGTCGGAGTCTTACTGCCTGACTGAGACTGCCTGACTGACAGACTGACTGACTGACTGACTGATACTGACTGACTGACTGATACTGACTGACTGACTGATACTGATTGACTTACTGACTCACTGACTGACCGAGACTGACTGACTGACTGCCTGACTGACTGAGACTGGACTGGACTGACTGACTGACTGACTGACTGACTGCCTAACTGACTGAGTGACTGACTGATTGGACTGACTGACTGTCTGACTGAGACTGAATGACTGACTGCTTGACTGACTGACTGGTCTGGACTGACCGACTGACAGACTGACTGTGACTGACTGACTGAATGACTAACTGACTGACTGACAGACTGACTGAATGAGGCTGAGTGACTGACTGACTGCCCGACTGACTTACTGACTGAATGACTAACTGACTGAGACTAAAGGAACTAAATTGCTTGACTGACTGACTGAATGACTAACTGACTGACTGAGACTGACTGACTGAGTGACTGACTGACTGGACTGACTGACTGAGACTGAATGACTGACTGCCTAACTGACTGAGTGACTGAATGACAAACTGACTGATTGACTGCTTAAGTGACTGACTGACTGACTGCTTGACTGACTTACTGGACTGGACTGACCGACTGACAGACTGACTGGCTGACAGAGACTGACTGATTGACTGTCGGACTGACTGACTGACTTCGCAAAAGGGAAAAATAAGAAAAAATTATCAAATTGGAAAAAAATACATGCATTTAAGATTTTCTTTAAGGCTGGGATTCGAACCCAGTGCCACACGCATGGAAGCCCAACGCTCTCGCCAATGAAATATCGGATCTCGGTTGGCCGGTGTCTTAATTATAATAAAAACAAAAAATGCACCTTGGTAATTATTGATTCAAACACTTTGAAATCTGCGGGTCTAAAAATTAAACTGACTCAGAATTTTCTTCAATACATAAATAATCAATACTTGTAAAAGAGAAAAATTAAAAAAAAAGGAAGAAGAATTTTCAAATTAGAAACTAAAAATATACATTGAAGATTTTCGTTCAGGCTGGGACTCGAACCCAGGGCCACTCGCTTGGAAGCCCAACACTCTAACCATTAGTCTATCGGAGCTCTGTCGGGCGGTGTATAAAATATAATAAAAACAAAAATGCACCTTGGTAATTATTTATATAAACACTTTGAAATCTGCCGGTCGAAAAATTAAACTGACTCAGAATTTTCTTCCCTACATAAATATTCAATATTTGCAAAGGAAAGAAATTGAAAAAAAAAGAATTTTCAAATTAGAAAAGAAATATATACATTGAAGATATTCGCTCCGGCTGGGACTCGAACCCAAGCCACTCGCTTGGAAGACCAGCGGTCTAGCCATTAGGCTATCGGAGTTCTGTCGAGCGGAGTCTTACTGCCTGACTGAGACTGCCTGACTGACAGACTGACTCACTGACTGACTGATACTGACTGACTGACTGACTCACTGACTGACCGAGACTGACTGACTGACTCACTGACTGACCGAGACTGACTGACTGCCTGACTGAATGACTGACTGACTGACTGACCGAGACTGACTGACTGACTGACTGAGACTGGACTGGACTGACTGACTGACTGACTGACTGAGACTGACTGACTGCTTTAGTGACTAACTGACTGCACAGGACTGACGCACTGACTGACTGACTGACTGCCTGACTGACTGACTGACTGAATGACTGACTGACTGAGACTAAATGACTGACTGCTTGACTGACTGGCTGAAGGACTAACTGACTGACTGAGTGACTGACTGACTGGACTGACTGACTGAGACTGAATGACTGAGTGCTTGACTGATTGACTGTCAGACTGACTGACTGACTTCGCAAAAGGGAAAAATAAAAAAAAAAGAATTATAAAATTAGAAAAAAATATTTGCATTTAAGATTTCCTTTCCGGCTGGGATTTGAACCCAGGGCGACACGCATGGAAGCCCAAAGCTCTCGCCAATACACTATCGGATCTCTGTTGGTCGGTGTCTTAATTATAATAAAAACAAAAAATGCACCTTGGTAATTATTGATCTAAAATCTTTGAAATCTACAGGTCGAATAATTAAACTGACTCAGAATTTTCTTCCGTACATAAATAATCGATATTTGCAAAAGAAAGAAAATGAAAAAAAAAAAGAATTTTCAAATTAGAAAAGAAATATATGCATTGAAGATTTTCGTTCCGGCCGGGACTCGAACCCAGTACCACGCGCTTGGAACCCAACGGTCTAGCCATCAGGCTATCGGAGCTCTGTCGGTGGAAGTCTTAAATATAATAAAAACAAAAAATGCACCTTGGTAATTATTGATTCAAACACTTTGAAATTTATAGGTCGAATAATTAAACTGACTTAGAATTTTTCTCCCTACATAAATAATCAATATTCGCAAAAGAGAAAAATTTAAAAAAAAAGAAGAAGAAATTTCAAATTAGAAACTAAAAGTATACATTGAAGATTTTCGTTCAGGCTGGGACTCGAACCCAGGGCCACTCGCTTGGAAACCTAACACTCTAGCCATTAGTCTATGGGAGCTCTGTCGGTGGGAGTTTTAAATATAATAAAAACAAAAAATGCACCTTGGTAATTGTTTATTTAAACACTTTGAAATCTTCGTGTCGAAAAATTAAACTGACTCAGAATTTTCTTCCCTACATAAATAATCAATAATTGCAAAGGAAAGAAATTGAAAAAAAAAAGAATTTTCAAATTAGAAAAGAAATATATACATTGAAGATATTCGCTCCGGCTGGGACTCGAACCCAGGCCACTCGCTTGGAAGACCAGCGGTCTAGCCATTAGGCTATCGGAGTTCTGTCGAGCGGAGTCTTACTGCCTGACTGATACTGCCAGACTGACAGACTGACTCACTGACTGACTGATACTGACTGACTGACTCACTGACTGACCGAGACTGACTGACTAACTGCCTGACTGACTGAGACTGGACTGACTGACTGACTGACTGACTGATTGACTAACTGACTGACTGAGACTGACTGACTGACTGCTTGACTCTCTGACTGGCTATTTCACTGACTGACTGAATGACTAAATGACTGACTGACACTGACTGACTGACTGCTTGACTACCTGACTGACTGCTTGACTGACTAACTGACTGGACAGGACTGACCGACTGACTGACTGACAGACTGACTGAATAAGGATGACTGACAGACTGACTGACTGACTGAATAAGGCTGACCGACTGACTGACTGCCTGACTGAATGACTGACTGACTGACTGACCGAGACTGACTGACTGACTAACTGAGACTGGACTGGACTGACTGACTGACTGACTGACTGAGACTGACTGACTGCTTTAGTGACTAACTGACTGCACAGGACTGACCGACTGACTGACTGACTGACTGCCTGCCTGACTGACTGACTGAATGACTGACTGACTGAGACTAAATGACTGACTGCTTGACTGACTGGCTGAAGGACTAACTGACTGACTGAGTGACTGACTGACTGGACTGACTGACTGAGACAGAATGACTGAGTGCTTGACTGATTGACTGTCAGACTGACTGACTGACTTCGCAAAAGGGAAAAATAAAAAAAAAGAATTATAAAATTAGAAAAAAATATTTGCATTTAAGATTTCCTTTCCGGCTGGGATTTGAACCCAGGGCGACACTCATGGAAGCCCAACGCTCTCGCCAATATACTATCGGATCTCTGTTGATCGGTGTCTTAATTATAATAAAAACAAAAAATGCACCTTAGTAATTATTGATCTAAAATCTTTGAAATCTAAAGGTCGAATGATTAAACTGACTCAGAATTTTCTTCCGTACATAAATAATCCATATTTGCAAAAGAAAGAAATTGAAAAAAAAAAGAATCTTCAAATTAGAAGAGAAATATATACATGGAAGATTTTCGTTCCGGCCGGGACTCGAACCCAGTACCACGCGCTTGGAACCCAACGGTCTAGCCATTAGGCTATCGGAGCTCTGTCGATGGAAGTCTTAAATATAATAAAAACAAAAAATGCACCTTGGTAATTATTGATTCAAACACTTTGAAATTTACAGGTCGAATAATTAAACTGACTCAGAATTTTTCTCCCTACATAAATAATCAATATTCGCAAAAGAGAAAAATGAAAAAAAAAAAGAAGAAGAAATTTCAAATTAGAAACTAAAAGTATACATTGAAGATTTTCGTTCAGGCTGGGACTCGAACCCAGGGCCACTCGCTTGGAAACCTAACACTCTAGCCATTAGTCTATGGGAGCTCTGTCGGTGGGAGTTTTAAATATAATAAAAACAAAAAATGCACCTTGGTAATTGTTTATTTAAACACTTTGAAATCTTCGTGTCGAAAAATTAAACTGACTCAGAATTTTCTTCCCTACATAAATAATCAATAATTGCAAAGGAAAGAAATTGAAAAAAAAAGAATTTTCAAATTAGAAAAGAAATATATACATTGAAGATATTCGCTCCGGCTGGGACTCGAACACAGGCCACTCGCTTGGAAGACCAGCGGTCTAGCCATTAGGCTATCGGAGTTCTGTCGAGCGGAGTCTTACTGCCTGACTGATACTGCCTGACTGACAGACTGACTCACTGACTGACTGATACTGACTGACTGACTCACTGACTGACCGAGACTGACTGACTAACTGCCTGACTGACTGAGACTGGACTGACTGACTGACTGACTGACTGAGACTGACTGACTGACTGACTGACTGAGACTGACTGACTGACTGCTTGACTCTCTGACTGGCTATTTCACTGACTGACTGAATGACTAAATGACTGACTGACACTGACTGACTGACTGCTTGACTACCTGACTGACTGCTTGACTGACTAACTGACTGGACAGGACTGACCGACTGACTGACTGACAGACTGACTGAATAAGGCTGACCGACTGACTGACTGCCTGACTGACTGACTGACTGAATGACTGACTGACTGAGACTGGACTGGACTGACTGACTGACTGACTGACTGAGACTGACTGACTGCTTTAGTGACTAACTGACTGCACAGGACTGACCGACTGACTGACTGACTGACTGCCTGACTGAATGACTGACTGACTGAGACTAAATGACTGACTGCTTGACTGACTGGCTGAAGGACTAACTGACTGACTGAGTGACTGACTGACTGGACTGACTGACTGAGACTGAATGACTGAGTGCTTGACTGATTGACTGTCAGACTGACTGACTGACTTCGCAAAAGGGAAAAATAAAAAAAAAAAGAATTATAAAATTAGAAAAAAATATTTGCATTTAAGATTTCCTTTCCGGCCGGGACTCGAACCCAGTAACACGCGCTAGGAACCCAACGGTCTAGCCATTAGGCTATCGGAGCTCTGTCGATGGAAGTCTTAAATATAATAAAAACAAAAAATGCACCTTGGTAATTATTGATTCAAACACTTTGAAATTTACAGGTCGAATAATTAAACTGACTCAGAATTTTTCTCCCTACATAAATAATCAATATTCGCAAAAGAGAAAAATTTAAAAAAAAAGAAGAAGAAATTTCAAATTAGAAACTAAAAGTATACATTGAAGATTTTCGTTCAGGCTGGGACTCGAACCCAGGGCCACTCGCTTGGAAGCCTAACACTCTAGCCATTAGTCTATGGGAGCTCTGTCGGTGGGAGTTTTAAATATAATAAAAACAAAAAATGCACCTTGGTAATTGTTTATTTAAACACTTTGAAATCTTCGTGTCGAAAAATTAAACTGACTCAGAATTTTCTTCCCTACATAAATAATCAATAATTGCAAAGGAAAGAAATTGAAAAAAAAAAAGAATTTTCAAATTAAAAAAGAAATATATACATTGAAGATATTCGCTCCGGCTGGGACTCGAACCCAGGCCACTCGCTTGGAAGACCAGCGGTCTAGCCATTAGGCTATCGGAGTTCTGTCGAGCGGAGTCTTACTGCCTGACTGATACTGCCTGACTGACAGACTGACTCACTGACTGACTGATACTGACTGACTGACTCACTGACTGACCGAGACTGACTGACTAACTGCCTGACTGACTGAGACTGGACTGACTGACTGCTTTACTCTCTGACTGGCTATTTCACTGACTGACTGAATGACTAAATGACTGACTGACACTGACTGACTGGCTGCTTGACTACCTGACTGACTGCTTGACTGACTAACTGACTGGACAGGACTGACCGACTGACTGACTGACAGACTGACTGAATAAGGATGACTGACAGACTGACTGAATAAGGCTGACTGACTGACTGACTGACAGACTGACTGAATAAGGCTGACCGACTGACTGACTGCCTGACTGACTGACTGACTGAATGACTGACAGACTGACTGACCGAGACTGACTGACTGACTGACTGAGACTGGACTGGACTGACTGACTGACTGACTGACTGAGACTGACTGACTGCTTTAGTGACTAACTGAATGCACAGGACTGACCGACTGACTGACTGCCTGACTGACTGACTGACTGAATGACTGACTGACTGAGACTAAATGACTGACTGCTTGACTGACTGGCTGAAGGACTAACTGACTGACTGAGTGACTGACTGACTGGACTGACTGACTGAGACAGAATGACTGAGTGCTTGACTGATTGACTGTCAGACTGACTGACTGACTTCGCAAAAGGGAAAAATAAAAAAAAAGAATTATAAAATTAGAAAAAAATATTTGCATTTAAGATTTCCTTTCCGGCTGGGATTTGAACCCAGGGCGACACTCATGGAAGCCCAACGCTCTCGCCAATATACTATCGGATCTCTGTTGATCGGTGTCTTAATTATAATAAAAACAAAAAATGCACCTTAGTAATTATTGATCTAAAATCTTTGAAATCTAAAGGTCGAATGATTAAACTGACTCAGAATTTTCTTCCGTACATAAATAATCCATATTTGCAAAAGAAAGAAATTGAAAAAAAAAGAATCTTCAAATTAGAAGAGAAATATATACATGGAAGATTTTCGTTCCGGCCGGGACTCGAACCCAGTACCACGCGCTTGGAACCCAACGGTCTAGCCACTAGGCTATCGGAGCTCTGTCGATGGAAGTCTTAAATATAATAAAAACAAAAAATGCACCTTGGTAATTATTGATTCAAACACTTTGAAATTTACAGGTCGAATAATTAAACTGACTCAGAATTTTTCTCCCTACATAAATAATCAATATTCGCAAAAGAGAAAAATTAAAAAAAAAAAAGAAGAAGAAATTTCAAATTAGAAACTAAAAGTAAACATTGAAGATTTTCGTTCAGGCTGGGACTCGAACCCAGGGCCACTCGCTTGGAAGCCTAACACTCTAGCCATTAGTCTATGGGAGCTCTGTCGGTGGGTGTTTTAAATATAATAAAAACAAAAAATGCACCTTGGTAATTGTTTATTTAAACACTTTGAAATCTTCGTGTCGAAAAATTAAACTGACTCAGAATTTTCTTCCCTACATAAATAATCAATAATTGCAAAGGAAAGAAATTGAAAAAAAAAAGAATTTTCAAATTAGAAAAGAAATATATACATTGAAGTTATTCGCTCCGGCTGGGACTCGAACCCAGGCCACTCGCTTGGAAGACCAGCGGTCTAGCCATTAGGCTATCGGAGTTCTGTCGAGCGGAGTCTTACTGCCTGACTGATACTGCCTGACTGACAGACTGACTCACTGACTGACTGATACTGACTGACTGACTCACTGACTGACCGAGACTGACTGACTAACTGCCTGACTGACTGAGACTGGACTGACTGACTGACTGACTGACTGACTGACTAACTGACTGACTGAGACTGACTGACTGACTGCTTGACTCTCTGACTGGCTATTTCACTGACTGACTGAATGACTAAATGACTGACTGACACTGACTGACTGACTGCTTGACTACCTGACTGACTGCTTGACTGACTAACTGACTGGACAGGACTGACCGACTGACTGACTGACAGACTGACTGAATAAGGCTGACTGACTGACTGACTGACTGACAGACTGACTGAATAAGGCTGACCGACTGACTGACTGCCTGACTGACTGACTGACTGAATGACTGATTGACTGACTGACCGAGACTGACTGACTGACCGACTGACACTGGACTGGACTGACTGACTGACTGACTGACTGAGACTGACTGACTGCTTTAGTGACTAACTGACTGCACAGGACTGACCGACTGACTGACTGACTGACTGCCTGACTGACTGACTGACTGAATGACTGACTGACTGAGACTAAATGACTGACTGCTTGACTGACTGGCTGAAGGACTAACTGACTGACTGAGTGACTGACTGACTGGACTGACTGACTGAGACAGAATGACTGAGTGCTTGACTGATTGACTGTCAGACTGACTGACTGACTTCGCAAAAGGGAAAAATAAAAAAAAAAGAATTATAAAATTAGAAAAAAATATTTGCATTTAAGATTTCCTTTCCGGCTGGGATTTGAACCCAGGGCGACACTCATGGAAGCCCAACGCTCTCGCCAATACACTATCGGATCTCTGTTGATCGGTGTCTTAATTATAATAAAAACAAAAAATGCACCTTAGTAATTATTGATCTAAAATCTTTGAAATCTAAAGGTCGAATGATTAAACTGACTCAGAATTTTCTTCCGTACATAAATAATCCATATTTGCAAAAGAAAGAAATTGAAAAAAAAAGAATCTTCAAATTAGAAGAGAAATATATACATGGAAGATTTTCGTTCCAGCCGGGACTCGAACCCAGTACCACGCGTTTGGAACCCAACGGTCTAGCCATTAGGCTATCGGAGCTCTGTCGATGGAAGTCTTAAATATAATAAAAACAAAAAATGCACCTTGGTAATTATTGATTCAAACACTTTGAAATTTACAGGTCGAATAATTAAACTGACTCAGAATTTTTCTCCCTACATAAATAATCAATATTCGCAAAAGAGAAAAATTAAAAAAAAAGAAGAAGAAATTTCAAATTAGAAACTAAAAGTATACATTGAAGATTTTCGTTCAGGCTGGGACTCGAACCCAGGGCCACTCGCTTGGAAGCCTAACACTCTAGCCATTAGTCTATGGGAGCTCTGTCGGTGGGAGTTTTAAATATAATAAAAACAAAAAATGCACCTTGGTAATTGTTTATTTAAACACTTTGAAATCTTCGGGTCGAAAAATTAAACTGACTCAGAATTTTCTTCCCTACATAAATAATCAATAATTGCAAAGGAAAGAAATTGAAAAAAAAAAGAATTTTCAAATTAGAAAAGAAATATATACATTAAAGATATTCGCTCCGGCTGGGACTCGAACCCAGGCCACTCGCTTGGAAGACCAGCGGTCTAGCCATTAGGCTATCGGAGTTCTGTCGAGCGGAGTCTTACTGCCTGACTGATACTGCCTGACTGACAGACTGACTCACTGACTGACTGATACTGACTGACTGACTCACTGACCGAGACTGACTGACTAACTGCCTGACTGACTGAGACTGGACTGACTGACTGACTGACTGACTGACTGACTAACTGACTGACTGAGACTGACTGACTGACTGCTTGACTCTCTGACTGGCTATTTCACTGACTGACTAAATGACTAAATGACTGACTGACACTGACTGACTGACTGCTTGACTACCTGACTGACTGCTTGACTGACTAACTGACTGGACAGGACTGACCGACTGACTGACTGACAGACTGACTGAATAAGGATGACTGACAGACTGACTGAATAAGGCTGACTGACTGACTGACTGACAGACTGACTGAATAAGGCTGACCGAATGACTGACTGCCTGAGTGACTGACTGACTGAATGACTGACTGACTGACTGACCGAGACTGACTGACTGACTGAGACTGGACTGGACTGACTGACTGACTGACTGACTGCTTTAGTGACTAACTGACTGCACAGGACTGACCGACTGACTGACTGACTGACTGACTGCCTGACTGACTGACTGACTGAATGACTGACTGACTGAGACTAAATGACTGACTGCTTGACTGACTGGCTGAAGGACTAACTGACTGACTGAGTGACTGACTGACTGGACTGACGGACTGAGTCTGAATGACTGAGTGCTTGACTGATTGACTGTCAGACTGACTGACTGACTTCGCAAAAGGGAAAAATAAAAAAAAAAGAATTATAAAATTAGAAAATAATATTTGCATTTAAGATATCCTTTCCGGCTGGGATTTGAACCCAGGGCGACACTCATGGAAGCCCAACGCTCTCGCCAATATACTATCGGATCTCTGTTGATCGGTGTCTTAATTATAATAAAAACAAAAAATGCACCTTAGTAATTATTGATCTAAAATCTTTGAAATCTAAAGGTCGAATGATTAAACTGACTCAGAATTTTCTTCCGTACATAAATAATCCATATTTGCAAAAGAAAGAAATTGAAAAAAAAAAGAATCTTCAAATTAGAAGAGAAATATATACATGGAAGATTTTCGTTCCGGCCGGGACTCGAACCCAGTACCACGCGCTTGGAACCCAACGGACTAGCCATTAGGCTATCGGAGCTCTGTCGATGGAAGTCTTAAATATAATAAAAACAAAAAATGCACCTTGGTAATTATTGATTCAAACACTTTGAAATTTACAGGTCGAATAATTAAACTGACTCAGAATTTTTCTCCCTACATAAATAATCAATATTCGCAAAAGAGAAAAATTTAAAAAAAAAGAAGAAGAAATTTCAAATTAGAAACTAAAAGTATACATTGAAGATTTTCGTTCAGGCTGGGACTCGAACCCAGGGCCACTCGCTTGGAAGCCTAACACTCTAGCCATTAGTCTATAGGAGCTCTGTCGGTGGGAGTTTTAAATATAATAAAAACAAAAAATGCACCTTGGTAATTGTTTATTTAAACACTTTGAAATCTTCGTGTCGAAAAATTAAACTGACTCAGAATTTTCTTCCCTACATAAATAATCAATAATTGCAAAGGAAAGAAATTGAAAAAAAAAAGAATTTTCAAATTAGAAAAGAAATATATACATTGAAGATATTCGCTCCGGCTGGGACTCGAACCCAGGCCACTCGCGTGGAAGACCAGCGGTCTAGCCATTAGGCTATCGGAGTTCTGTCGAGCGGAGTCTTACTGCCTGACTGATACTGCCTGACTGACAGACTGACTCACTGACTGACTGATACTGACTGACTGACTCACTGACTGACCGAGACTGACTGACTAACTGCCTGACTGACTGAGACTGGACTGACTGCCTGACTGACTGACTGACTGAATGACTGACTGACTGAGACTAAATGACTGACTGCTTGACTGACTGGCTGAAGGACTAACTGACTGACTGAGTGACTGACTGACTGGACTGACTGACTGAGACTGAATGACTGAGTGCTTGACTGATTGACTGTCAGACTGACTGACTGACTTCGCAAAAGGGAAAAATAAAAAAAAAAGAATTATAAAAAAACATTTGCATTTAAGATTTCCTTTCCGGCTGGGATTTGAACCCAGGGCGACACTCATGGAAGCCCAACGCTCTCGCCAATATACTATCGGATCTCTGTTGATCGGTGTCTTAATTATAATAAAAACAAAAAATGCACCTTAGTAATTATTGATCTAAAATCTTTGAAATCTAAAGGACGAATGATTAAACTGACTCAGAATTTTCTTCCGTACATAAATAATCCATATTTGCAAAAGAAAGAAATTGAAAAAAAAAAGAATCTTCAAATTAGAAGAGAAATATATACATGGAAGATTTTCGTTCCGGCCGGGACTCGAACCCAGTACCACGCGCTTGGAACCCAACGGTCTAGCCATTAGGCTATCGGAGCTCTGTCGATGGAAGTCTTAAATATAATAAAAACAAAAAATGCACCTTGGTAATTATTGATTCAAACACTTTGAAATTTACAGGTCGAATAATTAAACTGACTCAGAATTTTTCTCCCTACATAAATAATCAATATTCGCAAAAGAGAAAAATTAAAAAAAAAAGAAGAAGAAATTTCAAATTAGAAACTAAAGGTATACATTGAAGATTTTCGTTCAGGCTGGGACCCGAACCCAGGGCCACTCGCTTGGAAGCCTAACACTCTAGCCATTAGTCTATGGGAGCTCTGTCGGTGGGAGTTTTAAATATAATAAAAACAAAAAATGCACCTTGGTAATTGTTTATTTAAACACTTTGAAATCTTCGTGTCGAAAAATTAAACTGACTCAGAATTTTCTTCCCTACATAAATAATCAAGAATTGCAAAGGAAAGAAATTGAAAAAAAAAGGAATTTTCAAATTAGAAAAGAAATATATACATTGAAGATATTCGCTCCGGCTGGGACTCGAACCCAGGCCACTCACTTGGAAGACCAGCGGTCTAGCCATTAGGCTATCGGAGTTCTGTCGAGCGGAGTCTTACTGCCTGACTGACAGACTGACTCACTGACTGACTGATACTGACTGACTGACTCACTGACTGACCGAGACTGACTGACTAACTGCCTGACTGACTGATACTGGACTGACTGACTGACTGACTAACTGACTGACTAACTGACTGACTGAGACTGACTGACTGACTGCTTGACTCTCTGACTGGCTATTTCACTGACTGACTGAATGACTAAATGACTGACTGACACTGACTGACTGACTGCTTGACTACCTGACTGACTGCTTGACTACCTGACTGACTGCTTGACTGACTAACTGACTGGACAGGACTGACCGACTGACTGACTGACAGACTGACTGAATAAGGATGACTGACAGACTGACTGAATAAGGCTGACTGACTGACTGACTGACAGACTGACTGAATAAGGCTGACCGACTGACTGACTGCCTGACTGACTGACTGACTGAATGACTGACTGACTGACTGACCGAGACTGACTGACTGACTGACTGAGACTGGACAAGACTGACTGACTGACTGACTGACTGAGACTGACTGACTGCTTTAGTGACTAACTGACTGCACAGGACTGACCGACTGACTGACTGACTGACTGCCTGACTGACTGCACAGGACTGACCGACTGACTGACTGACTGACTGCCTGACTGACTGACTGACTGAATGACTGACTGACTGAGACTAAATGACTGACTGCTTGACTGACTGGCTGAAGGACTAACTGACTGACTGACTGGACTGACTGACTGAGACTGAATGACTGAGTGCTTGACTGATTGACTGTCAGACTGACTGACTGACTTCGCAAAAGGGAAAAATAAAAAAAAAAGAATTATAAAAAAACATTTGCATTTAAGATTTCCTTTCCGGCTGGGATTTGAACCCAGGGCGACACTCATGGAAGCCCAACGCTCTCGCCAATATACTATCGGATCTCTGTTGATCGGTGTCTTAATTATAATAAAAACAAAAAATGCACCTTAGTAATTATTGATCTAAAATCTTTGAAATCTAAAGGACGAATGATTAAACTGACTCAGAATTTTCTTCCGTACATAAATAATCCATATTTGCAAAAGAAAGAAATTGAAAAAAAAAAGAATCTTCAAATTAGAAGAGAAATATATACATGGAAGATTTTCGTTCCGGCCGGGACTCGAACCCAGTACCACGCGCTTGGAACCCAACGGTCTAGCCATTAGGCTATCGGAGCTCTGTCGATGGAAGTCTTAAATATAATAAAAACAAAAAATGCACCTTGGTAATTATTGATTCAAACACTTTGAAATTTACAGGTCGAATAATTAAACTGACTCAGAATTTTTCTCCCTACATAAATAATCAATATTCGCAAAAGAGAAAAATTAAAAAAAAAAGAAGAAGAAATTTCAAATTAGAAACTAAAGGTATACATTGAAGATTTTCGTTCAGGCTGGGACTCGAACCCAGGGCCACTCGCTTGGAAGCCTAACGCTCTAGCCATTAGTCTATGGGAGCTCTGTCGGTGGGAGTTTTAAATATAATAAAAACAAAAAATGCACCTTGGTAATTGTTTATTTAAACACTTTGAAATCTTCGTGTCGAAAAATTAAACTGACTCAGAATTTCCTTCCCTACATAAATAATCAATAATTGCAAAGGAAAGAAATTGAAAAAAAAAAGGAATTTTCAAATTAGAAAAGAAATATATACATTGAAGATATTCGCTCCGGCTGGGACTCGAACCCAGGCCACTCACTTGGAAGACCAGCGGTCTAGCCATTAGGCTATCGGAGTTCTGTCGAGCGGAGTCTTACTGCCTGACTGATACTGCCTGACTGACAGACTGACTCACTGACTGACTGATACTGACTGACTGACTCACTGACTGACCGAGACTGACTGACTAACTGCCTGACTGACTGATACTGGACTGACTGACTGACTGACTAACTGACTGACTGAGACTGACTGACTGACTGCTTGACTCTCTGACTGGCTATTTCACTGACTGACTGAATGACTAAATGACTGACTGACACTGACTGACTGACTGCTTGACTACCTGACTGACTGCTTGACTGACTAACTGACTGGACAGGACTGACCGACTGACTGACTGACAGACTGACTGAATAAGGATGACTGACAGACTGACTGAATAAGGCTGACTGACTGACTGACTGACAGACTGACTGAATAAGGCTGACCGACTGACTGACTGCCTGACTGACTGACTGACTGAATGACTGACTGACTGACTGACCGAGACTGACTGACTGACTGACTGAGACTGGACTGGACTGACTGACTGACTGACTGACTGAGACTGACTGACTGCTTTAGTGACTAACTGACTGCACAGGACTGACCGACTGACTGACTGACTGACTGCCTGACTGACTGCACAGGACTGACCGACTGACTGACTGACTGACTGCCTGACTGACTGACTGACTGAATGACTGACTGACTGAGACTAAATGACTGACTGCTTGACTGACTGGCTGAAGGACTAACTGACTGACTGAGTGACTGACTGACTGGACTGACTGACTGAGACTGAATGACTGAGTGCTTGACTGATTGACTGTCAGACTGACTGACTGACTTCGCAAAAGGGAAAAATAAAAAAAAAGAATTATAAAAAAACATTTGCATTTAAGATTTCCTTTCCGGCTGGGATTTGAACCCAGGGCGACACTCATGGAAGCCCAACGCTCTCGCCAATATACTATCGGATCTCTGTTGATCGGTGTCTTAATTATAATAAAAACAAAAAATGCACCTTAGTAATTATTGATCTAAAATCTTTGAAATCTAAAGGACGAATGATTAAACTGACTCAGAATTTTCTTCCGTACATAAATAATCCATATTTGCAAAAGAAAGAAATTGAAAAAAAAAAAGAATCTTCAAATTAGAAGAGAAATATATACATGGAAGATTTTCGTTCCGGCCGAGACTCGAACCCAGTACCACGCGTTTGGGACCCAACGGTCTAGCCATTAGCTATCGGAGCTCTTTCGATGGAAGTCTTAAATATAATAAAAACAAAAAATGCACCTTGGTAATTATTGATTCAAACAATTTGAAATTTACAGGTCGAATAATTAAACTGACTCAGAATTTTTCTCCCTACATAAATAATCAATATTCGCAAAAGAGAAAAATTAAAAAAAAAGAAGAAGAAATTTCAAATTAGAAACTAAAAGTATACATTGAAGATTTTCGTTCAGGCTGGGACTCGAACCCAGGGCCACTCGCTTGGAAGCCTAACACTCTAGCCATTAGTCTATGGGAGCTCAGTCGGTGGGAGTTTTAAATATAATAAAAACAAAAAATGCACCTTGGTAATTGTTTATTTAAACACTTTGAAATCTTCGTGTCGAAAAATTAAACTGACTCAGAATTTTCTTCCCTACAGAAATAATCAATAATTGCAAAGGAAAGAAATTGAAAAAAAAAGCATTTTCAAATTAGAAAAGAAATATATACATTGAAGATATTCGCTCCGGCTGGGACTCGAACCCAGGCCACTCGCTTGGAAGACCAGCGGTCTAGCCATTAGGCTATCGGAGTTCTGGCGAGCGGAGTCTTACTGCCTGACTGATACTGCCTGACTGACAGACTGACTCACTGACTGACTGATACTGACTGACTGACTCACTGACTGACCGAGACTGACTGACTAACTGCCTGACTGACTGAGACTGGACTGACTGACTGACTGACTGACTGACTGACTAAATGACTGACTGAGACTGACTGACTGACTGCTTGACTCTCTGACTGGCTATTTCACTGACTGACTGAATGACTAAATGACTGACTGACACTGACTGACTGACTGCTTGACTACCTGACTGACTGCTTGACTACCTGACTGACTGCTTGACTGACTAACTGACTGGACAGGACTGACCGACTGACTGACTGACAGACTGACTGAATAAGGATGACTGACAGACTGACTGAATAAGGCTGACTGACTGACTGACTGACAGACTGACTGAATAAGGCTGACCGACTGACTGACTGCCTGACTGACTGACTGACTGAATGACTGACTGACTGACTGACCGAGACTGACTGACTGACTGACTGAGACTGGACTGGACTGACTGACTGACTGACTGACTGAGACTGACTGACTGCTTTAGTGACTAACTGACTGCACAGGACTGACCGACTGACTGACTGACTGACTGACTGACTGACTGCACAGGACTGACCGACTGACTGACTGACTGACTGCCTGACTGACTGACTGACTGAATGACTGACTGACTGAGACTAAATGACTGACTGCTTGACTGACTGGCTGAAGGACTAACTGACTGACTGAGTGACTGACTGACTGGACTGACTGACTGAGACTGAATGACTGAGTGCTTGACTGATTGACTGTCAGACTGACTGACTGACTTCGCAAAAGGGAAAAATAAAAAAAAAGAATTATAAAAAAACATTTGCATTTAAGATTTCCTTTCCGGCTGGGATTTGAACCCAGGGCGACACTCATGGAAGCCCAACGCTCTCGCCAATATACTATCGGATCTCTGTTGATCGGTGTCTTAATTATAATAAAAACAAAAAATGCACCTTAGTAATTATTGATCTAAAATCTTTGAAATCTAAAGGACGAATGATTAAACTGACTCAGAATTTTCTTCCGTACATAAATAATCCATATTTGCAAAAGAAAGAAATTGAAAAAAAAAAGAATCTTCAAATTAGAAGAGAAATATATACATGGAAGATTTTCGTTCCGGCCGAGACTCGAACCCAGTACCACGCGCTTGGGACCCAACGGTCTAGCCATTAGCTATCGGAGCTCTTTCGATGGAAGTCTTAAATATAATAAAAACAAAAAATGCACCTTGGTAATTATTGATTCAAACAATTTGAAATTTACAGGTCGAATAATTAAACTGACTCAGAATTTTTCTCCCTACATAAATAATCAATATTCGCAAAAGAGAAAAATTAAAAAAAAAGAAGAAGAAATTTCAAATTAGAAACTAAAAGTATACATTGAAGATTTTCGTTCAGGCTGGGACTCGAACCCAGGGCCACTCGCTTGGAAGCCTAACACTCTAGCCATTAGTCTATGGGAGCTCTGTCGGTGGGAGTTTTAAATATAATAAAAACAAAAAATGCACCTTGGTAATTGTTTATTTAAACACTTTGAAATCTTCGTGTCGAAAAATTAAACTGACTCAGAATTTTCTTCCCTACAGAAATAATCAATAATTGCAAAGGAAAGAAATTGAAAAAAAAAGCATTTTCAAATTAGAAAAGAAATATATACATTGAAGATATTCGCTCCGGCTGGGACTCGAACCCAGGCCACTCGCTTGGAAGACCAGCGGTCTAGCCATTAGGCTATCGGAGTTCTGGCGAGCGGAGTCTTACTGCCTGACTGATACTGCCTGACTGACAGACTGACTCACTGACTGACTGATACTGACTGACTGACTCACTGACTGACCGAGACTGACTGACTAACTGCCTGACTGACTGAGACTGGACTGACTGACTGACTGACTGACTGACTGACTAAATGACTGACTGAGACTGACTGACTGACTGCTTGACTCTCTGACTGGCTATTTCACTGACTGACTGAATGACTAAATGACTGACTGACACTGACTGACTGACTGCTTGACTACCTGACTGACTGCTTGACTACCTGACTGACTGCTTGACTGACTAACTGACTGGACAGGACTGACCGACTGACTGACTGACAGACTGACTGAATAAGGATGACTGACAGACTGACTGAATAAGGCTGACTGACTGACTGACTGACAGACTGACTGAATAAGGCTGACCGACTGACTGACTGCCTGACTGACTGACTGACTGAATGACTGACTGACTGACTGACCGAGACTGACTGACTGACTGACTGAGACTGGACTGGACTGACTGACTGACTGACTGACTGAGACTGACTGACTGCTTTAGTGACTAACTGACTGCACAGGACTGACCGACTGACTGACTGACTGACTGCCTGACTGACTGCACAGGACTGACCGACTGACTGACTGACTGACTGCCTGACTGACTGACTGACTGAATGACTGACTGACTGAGACTAAATGACTGACTGCTTGACTGACTGGCTGAAGGACTAACTGACTGACTGAGTGACTGACTGACTGGACTGACTGACTGAGACTGAATGACTGAGTGCTTGACTGATTGACTGTCAGACTGACTGACTGACTTCGCAAAAGGGAAAAATAAAAAAAAAGAATTATAAAAAAACATTTGCATTTAAGATTTCCTTTCCGGCTGGGATTTGAACCCAGGGCGACACTCATGGAAGCCCAACGCTCTCGCCAATATACTATCGGATCTCTGTTGATCGGTGTCTTAATTATAATAAAAACAAAAAATGCACCTTAGTAATTATTGATCTAAAATCTTTGAAATCTAAAGGACGAATGATTAAACTGACTCAGAATTTTCTTCCGTACATAAATAATCCATATTTGCAAAAGAAAGAAATTGAAAAAAAAAAGAATCTTCAAATTAGAAGAGAAATATATACATGGAAGATTTTCGTTCCGGCCGAGACTCGAACCCAGTACCACGCGCTTGGGACCCAACGGTCTAGCCATTACCTATCGGAGCTCTTTCGATGGAAGTCTTAAATATAATAAAAAAAAAATGCACCTTGGTAATTATTGATTCAAACAATTTGAAATTTACAGGTCGAATAATTAAACTGACTCAGAATTTTTCTCCCTACATAAATAATCAATATTCGCAAAAGAGAAAAATTAAAAAAAAAGAAGAAGAAATTTCAAATTAGAAACTAAAAGTATACATTGAAGATTTTCGTTCAGGCTGGGACTCGAACCCAGGGCCACTCGCTTGGAAGCCTAACACTCTAGCCATTAGTCTATGGGAGCTCTGTTGGTGGGAGTTTTAAATATAATAAAAACAAAAAATGCACCTTGGTAATTGTTTATTTAAACACTTTGAAATCTTCGTGTCGAAAAATTAAACTGACTCAGAATTTTCTTCCCTACAGAAATAATCAATAATTGCAAAGGAAAGAAATTGAAAAAAAAAGCATTTTCAAATTAGAAAAGAAATATATACATTGAAGATATTCGCTCCGGCTGGGACTCGAACCCAGGCCACTCGCTTGGAAGACCAGCGGTCTAGCCATTAGGCTATCGGAGTTCTGGCGAGCGGAGTCTTACTGCCTGACTGATACTGCCTGACTGACAGACTGACTCACTGACTGACTGATACTGACTGACTGACTCACTGACTGACCGAGACTGACTGACTAACTGCCTGACTGACTGAGACTGGACTGACTGACTGACTGACTGACTAACTGACTGACTGAGACTGACTGACTGACTGCTTGACTCTCTGACTGGCTATTTCACTGACTGACTGAATGACTAAATGACTGACTGACACTGACTGACTGACTGCTTGACTACCTGACTGACTGCTTGACTACCTGACTGACTGCTTGACTGACTAACTGACTGGACAGGACTGACCGACTGACTGACTGACAGACTGACTGAATAAGGATGACTGACAGACTGACTGAATAAGGCTGACTGACTGACTGACTGACAGACTGACTGAATAAGGCTGACCGACTGACTGACTGCCTGACTGACTGACTGACTGAATGACTGACTGACTGACTGACCGAGACTGACTGACTGACTGACTGAGACTGGACTGGACTGACTGACTGACTGACTGACTGACTGAGACTGACTGACTGCTTTAGTGACTAACTGACTGCACAGGACTGACCGACTGACTGACTGACTGACTGCCTGACTGACTGACTGACTGACTGAGACTAAATGACTGACTGCTTGACTGACTGGCTGAAGGACTAACTGACTGACTGAGTGACTGACTGACTGGACTGACTGACTGAGACTGAATGACTGAGTGCTTGACTGATTGACTGTCAGACTGACTGACTGACTTCGCAAAGGGGAAAAATAAAAAAAAAGAATTATAAAATATTTGCATTTAAGATTTCCTTTCCGGCCGGGACTCGAACCCAGTACCACGCGCTAGGAACCCAACGGTCTAGCCATTAGGCTATCGGAGCTCTGTCGACGGAAGTCTTAAATATAATAAAAACAAAAAATGCACGTTGGTAATTATTGATTCAAACACTTTGAAATTTACAGGTCGAATAATTAAACTGACTCAGATTTTTTCTCCCTACATAAATAATCAATATTCGCAAAAGAGAAAAATTAAAAAAAAAAGAAGAAGAAATTTCAAATTAGAAACTAAAAGTATACATTGAAGATTTTCGTTCAGGCTGGGACTCGAACCCAGGGCCACTCGCTTGGAAGCCTAACACTCTAGCCATTAGTCTATGGGAGCTCTGTCGGTGGGAGTTTTAAATATAATAAAAACAAAAAATGCACCTTGGTAATTGTTTATTTAAACACTTTGAAATCTTCGTGTCGAAAAATTAAACTGACTTAGAATTTTCTTCCCTACATAAACAATCAATAATTGCAAAGGAAAGAAATTGAAAATAAAAGAATTTTCAAATTAGAAAAGAAATATATACATTGAAGATATTCGCTCCGGCTGGGACTCGAACCCAGGCCACTCGCTTGGAAGACCAGCGGTCTAGCCATTAGGCTATCGGAGTTCTGTCGAGCGGAGTCTTACTGCCTGACTGATACTGCCTGACTGACAGACTGACTCACTGACTGACTGACTGAGACTGGACTGACTCACTGACTGACCGAGACTGACTGAATAACTGCCTGACTGACTGAGACTGGACTGACTGACTGCCTGACTGACTGAGACTGGACTGACTGACTGACTGACTGACTGACTAACTGACTGACTGAGACTGACTGACTGACTGCTTGACACTCTGACTGGCTATTTCACTGACTGACTGAATGACTAAATGACTGACTGACACTGACTGACTGACTGCTTGACTACCTGACTGACTGCTTGACTGACTAACTGACTGGACAGGACTGACCGACTGACTGACTGACAGACTGACTGAATAAGGATGACTGACAGACTGACTGAATAAGGCTGACTGACTGACTGACAGACTGACTGAATAAGGCTGACCGACTGACTGACTGACTGACTGACTGACTGACTGAATGACTGACTGACTGACTGACCGAGATTGACTGACTGACTGACTGAGATTGGACTGGACTGGACTGACTGACTGACTGAGACTGACTGACTGCTTTAATGACTAACTTACTGCACAGGACTGACCGACTGACTGACTGACTGACTGCCTGACTGACTGACTGACTGAATGACTGACTGACTGCCTGACTGACTGACTGACTGAATGACTGACTGACTGACTGACCGAGACTGACTGACTGACTGACTGAGCCTGGACTGGACTGACTGACTGACTGACTGACTGAGACTGACTGACTGCTTTAGTGACTAACTGACTGCACAGGACTGACCGACTGACTGACTGACTGACTGCCTGACTGACTGCACAGGACTGACCGACTGACTGACTGACTGACTGCCTGACTGACTGACTGACTGAATGACTGACTGACTGAGACTAAATGACTGACTGCTTGACTGACTGGCTGAAGGACTAACTGACTGACTGAGTGACTGACTGACTGGACTGACTGACTGAGACTGAATGACTGAGTGCTTGACTGATTGACTGTCAGACTGACTGACTGACTTCGCAAAAGGGAAAAATAAAAAAAAAGAATTATAAAAAAACATTTGCATTTAAGATTTCCTTTCCGGCTGGGATTTGAACCCAGGGCGACACTCATGGAAGCCCAACGCTCTCGCCAATATACTATCGGATCTCTGTTGATCGGTGTCTTAATTATAATAAAAACAAAAAATGCACCTTAGTAATTATTGATCTAAAATCTTTGAAATCTAAAGGACGAATGATTAAACTGACTCAGAATTTTCTTCCGTACATAAATAATCCATATTTGCAAAAGAAAGAAATTGAAAAAAAAAAGAATCTTCAAATTAGAAGAGAAATATATACATGGAAGATTTTCGTTCCGGCCGAGACTCGAACCCAGTACCACGCGCTTGGGACCCAACGGTCTAGCCATTAGCTATCGGAGCTCTTTCGATGGAAGTCTTAAATATAATAAAAACAAAAAATGCACCTTGGTAATTATTGATTCAAACAATTTGAAATTTACAGGTCGAATAATTAAACTGACTCAGAATTTTTCTCCCTACATAAATAATCAATATTCGCAAAAGAGAAAAATTAAAAAAAAGAAGAAGAAATTTCAAATTAGAAACTAAAAGTATACATTGAAGATTTTCGTTCAGGCTGGGACTCGAACCCAGGGCCACTCGCTTGGAAGCCTAACACTCTAGCCATTAGTCTATGGGAGCTCTGTCGGTGGGAGTTTTAAATATAATAAAAACAAAAAATGCACCTTGGTAATTGTTTATTTAAACACTTTGAAATCTTTGTGTCGAAAAATTAAACTGACTCAGAATTTTCTTCCCTACAGAAATAATCAATAATTGCAAAGGAAAGAAATTGAAAAAAAAAGCATTTTCAAATTAGAAAAGAAATATATACATTGAAGATATTCGCTCCGGCTGGGACTCGAACCCAGGCCACTCGCTTGGAAGACCAGCGGTCTAGCCATTAGGCTATCGGAGTTCTGGCGAGCGGAGTCTTACTGCCTGACTGATACTGCCTGACTGACAGACTGACTCACTGACTGACTGATACTGACTGACTGACTCACTGACTGACCGAGACTGACTGACTAACTGCCTGACTGACTGAGACTGGACTGACTGACTGACTGACTGACTGACTGACTGACTGAGACTGACTGACTGACTGCTTGACTCTCTGACTGGCTATTTCACTGACTGACTGAATGACTAAATGACTGACTGACACTGACTGACTGACTGCTTGACTACCTGACTGACTGCTTGACTACCTGACTGACTGCTTGACTGACTAACTGACTGGACAGGACTGACCGACTGACTGACTGACAGACTGACTGAATAAGGATGACTGACAGACTGACTGAATAAGGCTGACTGACTGACTGACTGACAGACTGACTGAATAAGGCTGACCGACTGACTGACTGCCTGACTGACTGACTGACTGAATGACTGACTGACTGACTGACCGAGACTGACTGACTGACTGACTGAGACTGGACTGGACTGACTGACTGACTGAGACTGACTGACTGCTTTAGTGACTAACTGACTGCACAGGACTGACCGACTGACTGACTGACTGACTGCCTGACTGACTGACTGACTGAATGACTGACTGACTGAGACTAAATGACTGACTGCTTGACTGACTGGCTGAAGGACTAACTGACTGACTGAGTGACTGACTGACTGGACTGACTGACTGAGACTGAATGACTGAGTGCTTGACTGATTGACTGTCAGACTGACTGACTGACTTCGCAAAGGGGAAAAATAAAAAAAAAAGAATTATAAAATATTTGCATTTAAGATTTCCTTTCCGGCCGGGACTCGAACCCAGTACCACGCGCTAGGAACCCAACGGTCTAGCCATTAGGCTATCGGAGCTCTGTCGATGGAAGTCTTAAATATAATAAAAACAAAAAATGCACGTTGGTAATTATTGATTCAAACACTTTGAAATTTACAGGTCGAATAATTAAACTGACTCAGATTTTTTCTCCCTACATAAATAATCAATATTCGCAAAAGAGAAAAATTAAAAAAAAAAGAAGAAGAAATTTCAAATTAGAAACTAAAAGTATACATTGAAGATTTTCGTTCAGGCTGGGACTCGAACCCAGGGCCACTCGCTTGGAAGCCTAACACTCTAGCCATTAGTCTATGGGAGCTCTGTCGGTGGGAGTTTTAAATATAATAAAAACAAAAAATGCACCTTGGTAATTGTTTATTTAAACACTTTGAAATCTTTGTGTCGAAAAATTAAACTGACTCAGAATTTTCTTCCCTACATAAACAATCAATAATTGCAAAGGAAAGAAATTGAAAAAAAAAGAATTTTCAAATTAGAAAAGAAATATATACATTGAAGATATTCACTCCGGCTGGGACTCGAACCCAGGCCACTCGCTTGGAAGACCAGCGGTCTAGCCATTAGGCTATCGGAGTTCTGTCGAGCGGAGTCTTACTGCCTGACTGATACTGCCTGACTGACAGACTGACTCACTGACTGACTGACTGAGACTGGACTGACTCACTGACTGACCGAGACTGACTGAATAACTGCCTGACTGACTGAGACTGGACTGACTGACTGCCTGACTGACTGAGACTGGACTGACTGACTGACTGACTGACTAACTGACTGACTGAGACTGACTGACTGACTGCTTGACTCTCTGACTGGCTATTTCACTGACTGACTGAATGACTAAATGACTGACTGACACTGACTGACTGACTGCTTGACTACCTGACTGACTGCTTGACTGACTAACTGACTGGACAGGACTGACCGACTGACTGACTGACAGACTGACTGAATAAGGATGACTGACAGACTGACTGAATAAGGCTGACTGACTGACTGACAGACTGACTGAATAAGGCTGACCGACTGACTGACTGCCTGACTGACTGACTGACTGAATGACTGACTGACTGACTGACCGAGATTGACTGACTGACTGACTGAGATTGGACTGGACTGGACTGACTGACTGACTGACTGAGACTGACTGACTGCTTTAATGACTAACTTACTGCACAGGACTGACCGACTGACTGACTGACTGACTGCCTGACTGACTGACTGACTGAATGACTGACTGACTGAGACTAAATGACTGACTGCTTGACTGACTGGCTGAAGGACTAACTGACTGACTGAGTGACTGACTGACTGGACTGACTGACTGAGACTGAATGACTGAGTGCTTGACTGATTGACTGTCAGACTGACTGACTGACTTCGCAAAAGGGAAAAATAAAAAAAAAGAATTATAAAATTAGAAAAAAATATTTGCATTTAAGATTTCCTTTCCGGCTGGGATTTGAACCCAGGGCGACACTCATGGAAGCCCAACGCTCTCGCCAATATACTATCGGATCTCTGTTGATCGGTGTCTTAATTATAATAAAAACAAAAAATGCACCTTAGTAATTATTGATCTAAAATCTTTGAAATCTAAAGGTCGAATGATTAAACTGACTCAGAATTTTCTTCCGTACATAAATAATCCATATTTGCAAAAGAAAGAAATTGAAAAAAAAAGAATCTTCAAATTAGAAGAGAAATATATACATGGAAGATTTTCGTTCCGGCCGGGACTCGAACCCAGTACCACGCGCTTGGAACCCAACGGTCTAGCCACTAGGCTATCGGAGCTCTGTCGATGGAAGTCTTAAATATAATAAAAACAAAAAATGCACCTTGGTAATTATTGATTCAAACACTTTGAAATTTACAGGTCGAATAATTAAACTGACTCAGAATTTTTCTCCCTACATAAATAATCAATATTCGCAAAAGAGAAAAATTAAAAAAAAAAAGAAGAAGAAATTTCAAATTAGAAACTAAAAGTAAACATTGAAGATTTTCGTTCAGGCTGGGACTCGAACCCAGGGCCACTCGCTTGGAAGCCTAACACTCTAGCCATTAGTCTATGGGAGCTCTGTCGGTGGGTGTTTTAAATATAATAAAAACAAAAAATGCACCTTGGTAATTGTTTATTTAAACACTTTGAAATCTTCGTGTCGAAAAATTAAACTGACTCAGAATTTTCTTCCCTACATAAATAATCAATAATTGCAAAGGAAAGAAATTGAAAAAAAAAAAGAATTTTCAAATTAGAAAAGAAATATATACATTGAAGTTATTCGCTCCGGCTGGGACTCGAACCCAGGCCACTCGCTTGGAAGACCAGCGGTCTAGCCATTAGGCTATCGGAGTTCTGTCGAGCGGAGTCTTACTGCCTGACTGATACTGCCTGACTGACAGACTGACTCACTGACTGACTGATACTGACTGACTGACTCACTGACTGACCGAGACTGACTGACTAACTGCCTGACTGACTGAGACTGGACTGACTGACTGACTGACTGACTGACTGACTAACTGACTGACTGAGACTGACTGACTGACTGCTTGACTCTCTGACTGGCTATTTCACTGACTGACTGAATGACTAAATGACTGACTGACACTGACTGACTGACTGCTTGACTACCTGACTGACTGCTTGACTGACTAACTGACTGGACAGGACTGACCGACTGACTGACTGACAGACTGACTGAATAAGGATGACTGACAGACTGACTGAATAAGGCTGACTGACTGACTGACTGACAGACTGACTGAATAAGGCTGACCGACTGACTGACTGCCTGACTGACTGACTGACTGAATGACTGATTGACTGACTGACCGAGACTGACTGACTGACCGACTGACACTGGACTGGACTGACTGACTGACTGACTGACTGAGACTGACTGACTGCTTTAGTGACTAACTGACTGCACAGGACTGACCGACTGACTGACTGACTGACTGCCTGACTGACTGACTGAATGACTGACTGACTGAGACTAAATGACTGACTGCTTGACTGACTGGCTGAAGGACTAACTGACTGACTGAGTGACTGACTGACTGGACTGACTGACTGAGACAGAATGACTGAGTGCTTGACTGATTGACTGTCAGACTGACTGACTGACTTCGCAAAAGGGAAAAATAAAAAAAAAAGAATTATAAAATTAGAAAAAAATATTTGCATTTAAGATTTCCTTTCCGGCTGGGATTTGAACCCAGGGCGACACTCATGGAAGCCCAACGCTCTCGCCAATATACTATCGGATCTCTGTTGATCGGTGTCTTAATTATAATAAAAACAAAAAATGCACCTTAGTAATTATTGATCTAAAATCTTTGAAATCTAAAGGTCGAATGATTAAACTGACTCAGAATTTTCTTCCGTACATAAATAATCCATATTTGCAAAAGAAAGAAATTGAAAAAAAAAGAATCTTCAAATTAGAAGAGAAATATATACAAGGAAGATTTTCGTTCCAGCCGGGACTCGAACCCAGTACCACGCGTTTGGAACCCAACGGTCTAGCCATTAGGCTATCGGAGCTCTGTCGATGGAAGTCTTAAATATAATAAAAACAAAAAATGCACCTTGGTAATTATTGATTCAAACACTTTGAAATTTACAGGTCGAATAATTAAACTGACTCAGAATTTTTCTCCCTACATAAATAATCAATATTCGCAAAAGAGAAAAATTAAAAAAAAAGAAGAAGAAATTTCAAATTAGAAACTAAAAGTATACATTGAAGATTTTCGTTCAGGCTGGGACTCGAACCCAGGGCCACTCGCTTGGAAGCCTAACACTCTAGCCATTAGTCTATGGGAGCTCTGTCGGTGGGAGTTTTAAATATAATAAAAACAAAAAATGCACCTTGGTAATTGTTTATTTAAACACTTTGAAATCTTGGGGTCGAAAAATTAAACTGACTCAGAATTTTCTTCCCTACATAAATAATCAATAATTGCAAAGGAAAGAAATTGAAAAAAAAAAAGAATTTTCAAATTAGAAAAGAAATATATACATTAAAGATATTCGCTCCGGCTGGGACTCGAACCCAGGCCACTCGCTTGGAAGACCAGCGGTCTAGCCATTAGGCTATCGGAGTTCTGTCGAGCGGAGTCTTACTGCCTGACTGATACTGCCTGACTGACAGACTGACTCACTGACTGACTGATACTGACTGACTGACTCACTGACCGAGACTGACTGACTAACTGCCTGACTGACTGAGACTGGACTGACTGACTGACTGACTGACTGACTGACTAACTGACTGACTGAGACTGACTGACTGACTGCTTGACTCTCTGACTGGCTATTTCACTGACTGACTAAATGACTAAATGACTGACTGACACTGACTGACTGACTGCTTGACTACCTGACTGACTGCTTGACTGACTAACTGACTGGACAGGACTGACCGACTGACTGACTGACAGACTGACTGAATAAGGATGACTGACAGACTGACTGAATAAGGCTGACTGACTGACTGACTGACAGACTGACTGAATAAGGCTGACCGAATGACTGACTGCCTGAGTGACTGACTGACTGAATGACTGACTGACTGACTGACCGAGACTGACTGACTGACTGAGACTGGACTGGACTGACTGACTGACTGACTGACTGCTTTAGTGACTAACTGACTGCACAGGACTGACCGACTGACTGACTGACTGACTGACTGCCTGACTGACTGACTGACTGAATGACTGACTGACTGAGACTAAATGACTGACTGCTTGACTGACTGGCTGAAGGACTAACTGACTGACTGAGTGACTGACTGACTGGACTGACGGACTGAGTCTGAATGACTGAGTGCTTGACTGATTGACTGTCAGACTGACTGACTGACTTCGCAAAAGGGAAAAATAAAAAAAAAAGAATTATAAAATTAGAAAAAAATATTTGCATTTAAGATACCCATTCCGGCTGGGATTTGAACCCAGGGCGACACTCATGGAAGCCCAACGCTCTCGCCAATATACTATCGGATCTCTGTTGATCGGTGTCTTAATTATAATAAAAACAAAAAATGCACCTTAGTAATTATTGATCTAAAATCTTTGAAATCTAAAGGTCGAATGATTAAACTGACTCAGAATTTTCTTCCGTACATAAATAATCCATATTTGCAAAAGAAAGAAATTGAAAAAAAAAAGAATCTTCAAATTAGAAGAGAAATATATACATGGAAGATTTTCGTTCCGGCCGGGACTCGAACCCAGTACCACGCGCTTGGAACCCAACGGACTAGCCATTAGGCTATCGGAGCTCTGTCGATGGAAGTCTTAAATATAATAAAAACAAAAAATGCACCTTGGTAATTATTGATTCAAACACTTTGAAATTTACAGGTCGAATAATTAAACTGACTCAGAATTTTTCTCCCTACATAAATAATCAATATTCGCAAAAGAGAAAAATTTAAAAAAAAAGAAGAAGAAATTTCAAATTAGAAACTAAAAGTATACATTGAAGATTTTCGTTCAGGCTGGGACTCGAACCCAGGGCCACTCGCTTGGAAGCCTAACACTCTAGCCATTAGTCTATAGGAGCTCTGTCGGTGGGAGTTTTAAATATAATAAAAACAAAAAATGCACCTTGGTAATTGTTTATTTAAACACTTTGAAATCTTCGTGTCGAAAAATTAAACTGACTCAGAATTTTCTTCCCTACATAAATAATCAATAATTGCAAAGGAAAGAAATTGAAAAAAAAAAGAATTTTCAAATTAGAAAAGAAATATATACATTGAAGATATTCGCTCCGGCTGGGACTCGAACCCAGGCCACTCGCGTGGAAGACCAGCGGTCTAGCCATTAGGCTATCGGAGTTCTGTCGAGCGGAGTCTTACTGCCTGACTGATACTGCCTGACTGACAGACTGACTCACTGACTGACTGATACTGACTGACTGACTCACTGACTGACCGAGACTGACTGACTAACTGCCTGACTGACTGAGACTGGACTGACTGACTGACTGACTGACTGACTGACTAACTGACTGACTGAGACTGACTGACTGACTGCTTGACTCTCTGACTGGCTATTTCACAGACTGACTGAATGACTAAATGACTGACTGACACTGACTGACTGACTGCTTGACTACCTGACTGACTGCTTGACTACCTGACTGACTGCTTGACTGACAGACTGACTCACTGACTGACCGACTGACTGACTGACTCACTGACTGAATAAGGATGACTGACAGACTGACTGAATAAGGCTGACTGACTGACTGACTGACAGACTGACTGAATAAGGCTGACCGACTGACTGACTGCCTGACTGACTGCTTGACTGACTAACTGACTGGACAGGACTGACCGACTGACTGACTGACAGACTGACTGAATAAGGATGACTGACAGACTGACTGAATAAGGCTGACTGACTGACTGACTGACAGACTGACTGAATAAGGCTGACCGACTGACTGACTGCCTGACTGACTGACTGACTGAATGACTGACTGACTGAGACTGGACTGGACTGACTGACTGACTGACTGACTGAGACTGACTGACTGCTTTAGTGACTAACTGACTGCACAGGACTGACCGACTGACTGACTGACTGACTGCCTGACTGACTGACTGACTGACTGAGACTAAATGACTGACTGCTTGACTGACTGGCTGAAGGACTAACTGACTGACTGAGTGACTGACTGACTGGACTGACTGACTGAGACTGAATGACTGAGTGCTTGACTGATTGACTGTCAGACTGACTGACTGACTTCGCAAAAGGGAAAAATAAAAAAAAAGAATTATAAAATTAGAAAAAAATATTTGCATTTAAGATTTCCTTTCCGGCTGGGATTTGAACCCAGGGCGACACTCATGGAAGCCCAACGCTCTCGCCAATATGCTATCGGATCTCTGTTGATCGGTGTCTTAATTATAATAAAAACAAAAAATGCACCTTAGTAATTATTGATCTAAAATCTTTGAAATCTAAAGGTCGAATGATTAAACTGACTCAGAATTTTCTTCCGTACATAAATAATCCATATTTGCAAAAGAAAGAAATTGAAAAAAAAAAGAATCTTCAAATTAGAAGAGAAATATATACATGGAAGATTTTCGTTCCGGCCGGGACTCGAACCCAGTACCACGCGCTAGGAACCCAACGGTCTAGCCATTAGGCTATCGGAGCTCTGTCGATGGAAGTCTTAAATATAATAAAAACAAAAAATGCACCTTGGTAATTATTGATTCAAACACTTTGAAATTTACAGGTCGAATAATTAAACTGACTCAGAATTTTTCTCCCTACATAAATAATCAATATTCGCAAAAGAGAAAAATTAAAAAAAAAAAGAAGAAGAAATTTCAAATTAGAAACTAAAAGTATACATTGAAGATTTTCGTTCAGGCTGGGACTCGAACCCAGGGCCACTCGCTTGGAAGCCTAACACTCTAGCCATTAGTCTATGGGAGCTCTGTCGGTGGGAGTTTTAAATATAATAAAAACAAAAAATGCACCTTGGTAATTGTTTATTTAAACACTTTGAAATCTTCGTGTCGAAAAATTAAACTGACTCAGAATTTTCTTCCCTACATAAATAATCAATAATTGCAAAGGAAAGAAATTGAAAAAAAAAAGAATTTTCAAATTAGAAAAGAAATATATACATTGAAGATATTCGCTCCGGCTGGGACTCGAACCCAGGCCACTCGCTTGGAAGACCAGCGGTCTAGCCATTAGGCTATCGGAGTTCTGTCGAGCGGAGTCTTACTGCCTGACTGATACTGCCTGACTGACAGACTGACTCACTGACTGACTGATACTGACTGACTGACTCACTGACTGACCGAGACTGACTGACTAACTGCCTGACTGACTGAGACTGGACTGACTGACTGCCTGACTGACTGAGACTGGACTGACTGACTGACTGACTGAATGACTGACTAACTGACTGACTGAGACTGACTGACTGACTGAGACTGACTGACTGACTGCTTGACTCTCTGACTGGCTATTTCACTGACTGACTGAATGACTAAATGACTGACTGACACTGACTGACTGACTGCTTGACTACCTGACTGACCGACTGACTGACTGACAGACTGACTGAATAAGGATGACTGACAGACTGACTGAATAAGGCTGACTGACTGACTGACAGACTGACTGAATAAGGCTGACCGACTGACTGACTGCCTGACTGACTGACTGACTGAATGACTGACTGACTGACTGACCGAGATTGACTGACTGACTGACTGAGATTGGACTGGACTGGACTGACTGACTGACTGAGACTGACTGACTGCTTTAATGACTAACTTACTGCACAGGACTGACCGACTGACTGACTGACTGACTGCCTGACTGACTGACTGACTGAATGACTGACTGACTGAGACTAAATGACTGACTGCTTGACTGACTGGCTGAAGGACTAACTGACTGACTGAGTGACTGACTGACTGGACTGACTGACTGAGACTGAATGACTGAGTGCTTGACTGATTGACTGTCAGACTGACTGACTGACTTCGCAAAAGGGAAAAATAAAAAAAAAAGAATTATAAAATTAGAAAAAAATATTTGCAGTCAAAAATATTGGCTGACCGACTGACTGACTGCCTGACTGACTGACTGACTGAATGACTGACTGACTGACTGACCGAGACTGACTGACTGACTGACTGAGACTGGACTGGACTGACTGACTGACTGACTGACTGAGACTGACTGACTGCTTTAGTGACTAACTGACTGCACAGGACTGACCGACTGACTGACTGACTGACTGCCTGACTGACTGACTGACTGAATGACTGACTGACTGAGACTAAATGACTGACTGCTTGACTGACTGGCTGAAGGACTAACTGACTGACTGAGTGACTGACTGACTGGACTGACTGACTGAGACTGAATGACTGAGTGCTTGACTGATTGACTCTCAGACTGACTGACTGACTTCGCAAAAGGGAAAAATAAAAAAAAAAAGAATTATAAAATTAGAAAAAAATATTTGCATTTAAGATTTCCTTTCCGGCCGGGACTCGAACCCAGTACCACGCGCTAGGAACCCAACGGTCTAGCCATTAGGCTATCGGAGCTCTGTCGATGGAAGTCTTAAATATAATAAAAACAAAAAATGCACCTTGGTAATTATTGATTCAAACACTTTGAAATTTACATGTCGAATAATTAAACTGACTCAGAATTTTTCTCCCTACATAAATAATCAATATTCACAAAAGAGAAAAATTGAAAAAAAAAGAAGAAATTTCAAATTAGAAACTAAAAGTATACATTGAAGATTTTCGTTCAGGCTGGGACTCGAACCCAGGGCCACTCGCTTGGAAGCCTAACACTCTAGCCATTAGTCTATGGGAGCTCTGTTGGTGGGAGTTTTAAATATAATAAAAACAAAAAATGTACCTTGGTAATTGTTTATTTAAACACTTTGAAATCTTTGTGTCGAAAAATTAAACTGACTCAGAATTTTCTTCCCTACATAAATAATCAATAATTGCAAAGGAAAGAAATTGAAAAAAAAAAGAATTTTCAAATTAGAAAAGAAATATATACATTGAAGATATTCGCTCCGGCTGGGACTCGAACCGAGGCCACTTGCTTGGAAGACCAGCGGTCTAGCCATTAGGCTATCGGAGTTCCGTCGAGCGGAGTCTTATTGCCTGACTGATACTGCCTGACTGACAGACTGACTCACTGACTGACTGATACTTACTGACTGACTCACTGACTGACCGAGACTGACTGACTAACTGCCTGACTGACTGAGACTGGACTGACTGACTGACTGACTGACTAACTGACTGACTGAGACTGACTGACTGACTGCTTGACTCTCTGACTGGCTATTTCACTGACTGACTGAATGACTAAATGACTGACTGATACTGACTGACTGACTGCTTGACTACCTGACTGACTGCTTGACTGACTAACTGACTGGACAGGACTGACCGACTGACTGACTGACAGACTGACTGAATAAGGATGACTGACAGACTGACTGAATAAGGCTGACTGAATGACTGACTGAATAAGGCTGACTGACTGACTGACTGACAGACTGACTGACTGCCTGACTGACTGACTGACTGAATGACTGACTGACTGACTGACCGAGACTGACTGACTGACTGACTGACTGAGACTGGACTGGACTGACTGACTGACTGACTGAGACTGACTGACTGCTTTAGTGACTAACTGACTGCACAGGACTGACCGACTGACTGACTGACTGACTGACTGAATGACTGACTGACTGAGACTAAACGACTGACTGCTTGACTGACTGGCTGAAGGACTAACTGACTGACTGAGTGACTGACTGACTGGACTGACTGACTGAGACTGAATGACTGAGTGCTTGACTGATTGACTGTCAGACTGACTGACTGACTTCGCAAAAGGGAAAAATAAAAAAAAAGAATTATAAAATTAGAAAAAAATACTTGCATTTAAGATTTCCTTTCCGGCCGGGACTCGAACCCAGTACCACGCGCTAGGAACCCAACGGTCTAGCCATTAGGCTATCGGAGCTCTGTCGATGGAAGTCTTAAATATAATAAAAACAAAAAATGCACCTTGGTAATTGTTTATTTAAACACTTTGAAATCTTCGTGTCGAAAAATTAAACTGACTCAGAATTTTCTTCCCTACATAAATAATCAATAATTGCAAAGGAAAGAAATTGAAAAAAAAAAGAATTTTCAAATTAGAAAAGAAATATATACATTGAAGATTTTCGTTCAGGCTGGGACTCGAACCCAGGGCCCCTCGCTTAGAAGCCTAACACTCTAGCCATTAGTCTATGGGAGCTCTGTTGGTGGGAGTTTTAAATATAATAAAAACAAAAAATGTACCTTGGTAATTGTTTATTTAAACACTTTGAAATCTTCGTGTCGAAAAATTAAACTGACTCAGAATTTTCTTCCCTACATAAATAATCAATAATTGCAAAGGAAAGAAATTGAAAAAAAAAAGAATTTTCAAATTAGAAAAGAAATATATACATTGAAGATATTCGCTCCGGCTGGGACTCGAACCGAGGCCACTTGCTTGGAAGACCAGCGGTCTAGCCATTAGGCTATCGGAGTTCTGTCGAGCGGAGTCTTATTGCCTGACTGATACTGCCTGACTGACAGACTGACTCACTGACTGACTGATACTTACTGACTGACTCACTGACTGACCGAGACTGACTGACTAACTGCCTGACTGACTGAGACTGGACTGACTGACTGACTGACTGACTAACTGACTGACTGAGACTGACTGACTGACTGCTTGACTCTCTGACTGGCTATTTCACTGACTGACTGAATGACTAAATGACTGACTGATACTGACTGACTGACTGCTTGACTACCTGACTGACTGCTTGACTGACTAACTGACTGGACAGGACTGACCGACTGACTGACTGACAGACTGACTGAATAAGGATGACTGACAGACTGACTGAATAAGGCTGACTGAATGACTGACTGAATAAGGCTGACTGACTGACTGACTGACAGACTGACTGACTGCCTGACTGACTGACTGACTGAATGACTGACTGACTGACTGACCGAGACTGACTGACTGACTGACTGACTGAGACTGGACTGGACTGACTGACTGACTGACTGACTGAGACTGACTGACTGCTTTAGTGACTAACTGACTGCACAGGACTGACCGACTGACTGACTGACTGACTGACTGAATGACTGACTGACTGAGACTAAACGACTGACTGCTTGACTGACTGGCTGAAGGACTAACTGACTGACTGAGTGACTGACTGACTGGACTGACTGACTGAGACTGAATGACTGAGTGCTTGACTGATTGACTGTCAGACTGACTGACTGACTTCGCAAAAGGGAAAAATAAAAAAAAAGAATTATAAAATTAGAAAAAATACTTGCATTTAAGATTTCCTTTCCGGCCGGGACTCGAACCCAGTACCACGCGCTAGGAACCCAACGGTCTAGCCATTAGGCTATCGGAGCTCTGTCGATGGAAGTCTTAAATATAATAAAAACAAAAAATGCACCTTGGTAATTGTTTATTTAAACACTTTGAAATCTTCGTGTCGAAAAATTAAACTGACTCAGAATTTTCTTCCCTACATAAATAATCAATAATTGCAAAGGAAAGAAATTGAAAAAAAAAAGAATTTTCAAATTAGAAAAGAAATATATACATTGAAGATATTCGCTCCGGCTGGGACTCGAACCCAGGCCACTCGCTTGGAAGACCAGCGGTCTAGCCATTAGGCTATCGGAGTTCTGTCGAGCGGAGTCTTACTGCCTGACTGATACTGCCTGACTGACAGACTGACTCACTGACTGACTGATACTGACTGACTGACTCACTGACTGACCGAGACTGACTGACTAACTGCCTGACTGACTGAGACTGGACTGACTGACTGACTGACTGACTGACTGACTAACTGACTGACTGAGACTGACTGACTGACTGCTTGACTCTCTGACTGGCTATTTCACTGACTGACTGAATGACTAAATGACTGACTGACACTGACTGACTGACTGCTTGACTACCTGACTGACTGCTTGACTGACTAACTGACTGGACAGGACTGACCGACTGACTGACTGACAGACTGACTGAATAAGGATGACTGACTGAATGACTGACTGACTGAGACTAAATGACTGACTGCTTGACTGACTGGCTGAAGGACTAACTGACTGACTGAGTGACTGACTGACTGGACTGACTGACTGAGACTGAATGACTGAGCGCTTGACTGATTGACTGTCAGACTGACTGACTGACTTCGCAAAAGGGAAAAATAAAAAAAAAGAATTATAAAATTAGAAAAAAATATTTGCATTTCAGATTTCCTTTCCGGCCGGGACTCGAACCCAGTACCACGCGCTAGGAACCCAACGGTCTAGCCATTAGGCTATCGGAGCTCTGTCGATGGAAGTCTTAAATATAATTAAAACAAAAAATGCACCTTGGTAATTATTGATTCAAACACTTTGAAATTTACATGTCAAATAATTAAACTGACTCAGAATTTTTCTCCCTACATAAATAATCAATATTCGCAAAAGAGAAAAATTAAAAAAAAAGAAGAAATTTCAAATTAGAAACTAAAAGTATACATTGAAGATTTTCGTTCAGGCTGGAACTCGAACCCAGGGCCACTCGCTTAGAAGCCTAACACTCTAGCCATTAGTCTATGGGAGCTCTGTTGGTGGGAGTTTTAAATATAATAAAAACAAAAAATGTACCTTGGTAATTGTTTATTTAAACACTTTGAAATCTTCGTGTCGAAAAATTAAACTGACTCAGAATTTTCTTCCCTACATAAATAATCAATAATTGCAAAGGAAAGAAATTGAAAAAAAAAAGAATTTTCAAATTAGAAAAGAAATATATACATTGAAGATATTCGCTCCGGCTGGGACTCGAACCGAGGCCACTTGCTTGGAAGACCAGCGGTCTAGCCATTAGGCTATCGGAGTTCTGTCGAGCGGAGTCTTATTGCTTGACTGATACTGCCTGACTGACAGACTGACTCACTGACTGACTGATACTGACTGACTGACTCACTGACTGACCGAGACTGACTGACTAACTGCCTGACCGACTGAGACTGGACTGACTGACTGACTGACTGACTAACTGACTGACTGAGACTGACTGACTGACTGCTTGACTCTCTGACTGGCTATTTCACTGACTGACTGAATGACTAAATGACTGACTGACACTGACTGACTGACTGCTTGACTACCTGACTGACTGCTTGACTGACTAACTGACTGGACAGGACTGACCGACTGACTGACTGACAGACTGACTGAATAAGGATGACTGACTGACTGACTGACAGACTGACTGAATAAGGCTGACCGACTGACTGACTGCCTGACTGACTGACTGACTGAATGACTGACTGACTGACCGAGACTGACTGACTGACTGACTGACTGAGACTGGACTGGACTGACTGAGACTGGACTGGACTGACTGACTGACTGACTGACTGAGACTGACTGACTGCTTTAGTGACTAACTGACTGCACAGGACTGACCGACTGACTGACTGACTGACTGACTGACTGACTGAATGACTGACTGACTGAGACTAAATGACTGACTGCTTGACTGACTGGCTGAAGGACTAACTGACTGACTGAGTGACTGACTGACTGGACTGACTGACTGAGACTGAATTACTGAGTGCTTGACTGATTGACTGTCAGACTGACTGACTGACTTCGCAAAAGGGAAAAATAAAAAAAAAAGAATTATAAAATTAGAAAAAAATACTTGCATTTAAGATTTCCTTTCCGGCCGGGACTCGAACCCAGTACCACGCGCTAGGAACCCAACGGTCTAGCCATTAGGCTATCGGAGCTCTGTCTATGGAAGTCTTAAATATAACAAAAACAAAAAATGCACCTTGGTAATTGTTTATTTAAACACTTTGAAATCTTCGTGTCGAAAAATTAAACTGACTCAGAATTTTCTTCCCTACATAAATAATCAATAATTGCAAAGGAAAGAAATTGAAAAAAAAAAGAATTTTCAAATTAGAAAAGAAATATATACATTGAAGATATTCGCTCCGGCTGGGACTCGAACCCAGGCCACTCGCTTGAAAGACCAGCGGTCTAGCCATTAGGCTACCGGAGTTCTGTCGAGCGGAGTCTTACTGCCTGACTGATACTGCCTGACTGACAGACTGACTCACTGACTGACTGATACTGACTGACTGACTCACTGACTGACCGAGACTGACTGACTAACTGCCTGACTGACTGAGACTGGACTGACTGACTGACTGACTGACTGACTGACTAACTGACTGACTGACTAACTGACTGACTGAGACTGACTGACTGACTGCTTGACTCTCTGACTGGCTATTTCACTGACTGACTGAATGACTAAATGACTGACTGACACTGACTGACTGACTGCTTGACTACCTGACTGACTGCTTGACTGACTAACTGACTGGACAGGACTGACCGACTGACTGACTGACAGACTGACTGAATAAGGATGACTGACAGACTGACTGAATAAGGCTGACTGACTGACTGACTGACAGACTGACTGAATAAGGCTGACCGACTGACTGACTGCCTGACTGACTGACTGACTGAATGACTGACTGACTGACTGACCGAGACTGACTGACTGACTGACTGAGACTGGACTGGACTGACTGACTGACTGACTGACTGAGACTGACTGACTGCTTTAGTGACTAACTGACTGCACAGGACTGACCGACTGACTGACTGACTGACTGCCTGACTGACTGACTGACTGAATGACTGACTGACTGAGACTAAATGACTGACTGCTTGACTGACTGGCTGAAGGACTAACTGACTGACTGAGTGACTGACTGACTGGACTGACTGACTGAGACTGAATGACTGAGTGCTTGACTGATTGACTGTCAGACTGACTGACTGACTTCGCAAAAGGGAAAAATAAAAAAAAAGAATTATAAAATTAGAGAAAAATATTTGCATTTAAGATTTCCTTTCCGGCCGGGACTCGAACCCAGTACCACGCGCTAGGAACCCAACGGTCTAGCCATTAGGCTATCGGAGCTCTGTCGATGGAAGTCTTAAATATAATAAAAACAAAAAATGCACCTTGGTAATTATTGATTCAAACACTTTGAAATTTACATGTCGAATAATTAAACTGACTCAGAATTTTTCTCCCTACATAAATAATCAATATTCGCAAAAGAGAAAAATTTAAAAAAAAGAAGAAATTTCAAATTAGAAACTAAAAGTATACATTGAAGATTTTCGTTCAGGCTGGGACTCGAACCCAGGGCCACTCGCTTGGAAGCCTAACACTCTAGCCATTAGTCTATGGGAGCTCTGTTGGTGGGAGTTTTAAATATAATAAAAACAAAAAATGTACCTTGGTAATTGTTTATTTAAACACTTTGAAATCTTCGTGTCGAAAAATTAAACTGACTCAGAATTTTCTTCCCTACATAAATAATCAATAATTGCAAAGGAAAGAAATTGAAAAAAAAAAGAATTTTCAAATTAGAAAAGAAATATGTACATTGAAGATATTCGCTCCGGCTGGGACTCGAACCGAGGCCACTTGCTTGGAAGACCAGCGGTCTAGCCATTAGGCTATCGGAGTTCTGTCGAGCGGAGTCTTATTGCCTGACTGATACTGCCTGACTGACAGACTGACTCACTGACTGACTGATACTGACTGACTGACTCACTGACTGACCGAGACTGACTGACTAACTGCCTGACTGACTGAGACTGGACTGACTGACTGACTGACTGACTAACTGACTGACTGAGACTGACTGACTGACTGCTTGACTCTCTGACTGGCTATTTCACTGACTGACTGAATGACTAAATGACTGACTGACACTGACTGACTGACTGCTTGACTACCTGACTGACTGCTTGACTGACTAACTGACTGGACAGGACTGACCGACTGACTGACTGACAGACTGACTGAATAAGGATGACTGACAGACTGACTGAATAAGGCTGACTGACTGACTGACTGACAGACTGACTGAATAAGGCTGACCGACTGACTGACTGCCTGACTGACTGACTGACTGAATGACTGACTGACTGACTGACCGAGACTGACTGACTGACTGAGACTGGACTGGACTGACTGACTGACTGACTGACTGAGACTGACTGACTGCTTTAGTGACTAACTGACTGCACAGGACTGACCGACTGACTGACTGACTGACTGCCTGACTGACTGACTGACTGAATGACTGACTGACTGAGACTAAATGACTGACTGCTTGACTGACTGGCTGAAGGACTAACTGACTGACTGAGTGACTGACTGACTGGACTGACTGACTGAGACTGAATGACTGAGTGCTTGACTGATTGACTGTCAGACTGACTGACTGACTTCGCAAAAGGGAAAAATAAAAAAAAAGAATTATAAAATTAGAGAAAAATATTTGCATTTAAGATTTCCTTTCCGGCCGGGACTCGAACCCAGTACCACGCGCTAGGAACCCAACGGTCTAGCCATTAGGCTATCGGAGCTCTGTCGATGGAAGTCTTAAATATAATAAAAACAAAAAATGCACCTTGGTAATTATTGATTCAAACACTTTGAAATTTACATGTCGAATAATTAAACTGACTCAGAATTTTTCTCCCTACATAAATAATCAATATTCGCAAAAGAGAAAAATTTAAAAAAAAGAAGAAATTTCAAATTAGAAACTAAAAGTATACATTGAAGATTTTCGTTCAGGCTGGGACTCGAACCCAGGGCCACTCGCTTGGAAGCCTAACACTCTAGCCATTAGTCTATGGGAGCTCTGTTGGTGGGAGTTTTAAATATAATAAAAACAAAAAATGTACCTTGGTAATTGTTTATTTAAACACTTTGAAATCTTCGTGTCGAAAAATTAAACTGACTCAGAATTTTCTTCCCTACATAAATAATCAATAATTGCAAAGGAAAGAAATTGAAAAAGAAAAGAAATATATACATTGAAGATATTCGCTCCGGCTGGGACTCGAACCGAGGCCACTTGCTTGGAAGACCAGCGGTCTAGCCATTAGGCTATCGGAGTTCTGTCGAGCGGAGTCTTATTGCCTGACTGATACTGCCTGACTGACAGACTGACTCACTGACTGACTGATACTGACTGACTGACTCACTGACTGACCGAGACTGACTGACTAACTGCCTGACTGACTGAGACTGGACTGACTGACTGACTGACTGACTAACTGACTGACTGAGACTGACTGACTGACTGCTTGACTCTCTGACTGGCTATTTCACTGACTGACTGAATGACTAAATGACTGACTGACACTGACTGACTGACTGCTTGACTACCTGACTGACTGAATGACTGACTGACTGAGACTAAATGACTGACTGCTTGACTGACTGGCTGAAGGACTAACTGACTGACTGAGTGACTGACTGACTGACTGAGACTGAATGACTGAGTGCTTGACTGATTGACTGTCAGACTGACTGACTGACTTCGCAAAAGGGAAAAATAAAAAAAAAAGAATTATAAAATTAGAAAAAAATACTTGCATTTAAGATTTCCTTTCCGGCCGGGACTCGAACCCAGTACCACGCGCTAGGAACCCAACGGTCTAGCCATTAGGCTATCGGAGCTCTGTCGATGGAAGTCTTAAATATAACAAAAACAAAAAATGCACCTTGGTAATTGTTTATTTAAACACTTTGAAATCTTCGTGTCGAAAAATTAAACTGACTCAGAATTTTCTTCCCTACATAAATAATCAATAATTGCAAAGGAAAGAAATTGAAAAAAAAAAGAATTTTCAAATTAGAAAAGAAATATATACATTGAAGATATTCGCTCCGGCTGGGACTCGAACCCAGGCCACTCGCTTGGAAGACCAGCGGTCTAGCCATTAGGCTATCGGAGTTCTGTCGAGCGGAGTCTTACTGCCTGACTGATACTGCCTGACTGACAGACTGACTCACTGACTGACTGATACTGACTGACTGACTCACTGACTGACCGAGACTGACTGACTAACTGCCTGACTGACTGAGACTGGACTGACTGACTGACTGACTGACTGACTGACTAACTGACTGACTGAGACTGACTGACTGACTGCTTGACTCTCTGACTGGCTATTTCACTGACTGACTGAATGACTAAATGACTGACTGACACTGACTGACTGACTGCTTGACTACCTGACTGACTGCTTGACTGACTAACTGACTGGACAGGACTGACCGACTGACTGACTGACAGACTGACTGAATAAGGATGACTGACAGACTGACTGAATAAGGCTGACTGACTGACTGACTGACAGACTGACTGAATAAGGCTGACCGACTGACTGACTGCCTGACTGACTGACTGACTGAATGACTGACTGACTGACTGACCGAGACTGACTGACTGACTGACTGAGACTGGACTGGACTGACTGACTGACTGACTGACTGAGACTGACTGACTGCTTTAGTGACTAACTGACTGCACAGGACTGACCGACTGACTGACTGACTGACTGCCTGACTGACTGACTGACTGAATGACTGACTGACTGAGACTAAATGACTGACTGCTTGACTGACTGGCTGAAGGACTAACTGACTGACTGAGTGACTGACTGACTGGACTGACTGACTGAGACTGAATGACTGAGTGCTTGACTGATTGACTGTCAGACTGACTGACTGACTTCGCAAAAGGGAAAAATAAAAAAAAAGAATTATAAAATTAGAAAAAAATATTTGCATTTAAGATTTCCTTTCCGGCCGGGACTCGAACCCAGTACCACGCGCTAGGAACCCAACGGTCTAGCCATTAGGCTATCGGAGCTCTGTCGATGGAAGTCTTAAATATAATAAAAACAAAAAATGCACCTTGGTAATTATTGATTCAAACACTTTGAAATTTACATGTCGAATAATTAAACTGACTCAGAATTTTTCTCCCTACATAAATAATCAATATTCGCAAAAGAGAAAAATTTAAAAAAAAGAAGAAATTTCAAATTAGAAACTAAAAGTATACATTGAAGATTTTCGTTCAGGCTGGGACTCGAACCCAGGGCCACTCGCTTGGAAGCCTAACACTCTAGCCATTAGTCTATGGGAGCTCTGTTGGTGGGAGTTTTAAATATAATAAAAACAAAAAATGTACCTTGGTAATTGTTTATTTAAACACTTTGAAATCTTAGTGTCGAAAAATTAAACTGACTCAGAATTTTCTTCCCTACATAAATAATCAATAATTGCAAAGGAAAGAAATTGAAAAAAAAAAGAATTTTCAAATTAGAAAAGAAATATATACATTGAAGATATTCGCTCCGGCTGGGACTCGAACCGAGGCCACTTGCTTGGAAGACCAGCGGTCTAGCCATTAGGCTATCGGAGTTCTGTCGAGCGGAGTCTTATTGCCTGACTGATACTGCCTGACTGACAGACTGACTCACTGACTGACTGATACTGACTGACTGACTCACTGACTGACCGAGACTGACTGACTAACTGCCTGACTGACTGAGACTGGACTGACTGACTGACTGACTGACTGACTAACTGACTGACTGAGACTGACTGACTGACTGCTTGACTCTCTGACTGGCTATTTCACTGACTGACTGAATGACTAAATGACTGACTGACACTGACTGACTGACTGCTTGACTACCTGACTGACTGCTTGACTGACTAACTGACTGGACAGGACTGACCGACTGACTGACTGACAGACTGACTGAATAAGGATGACTGACAGACTGACTGAATAAGGCTGACTGACTGACTGACTGAATAAGGCTGACTGACTGACTGACTGACAGACTGACTGACTGCCTGACTGACTGACTGACTGAATGACTGACTGACTGACTGACCGAGACTGACTGACTGACTGACTGACTGAGACTGGACTGGACTGACTGACTGACTGACTGACTGAGAGTGACTGACTGCTTTAGTGACTAACTGACTGCACAGGACTGACCGACTGACTGACTGACTGACTGCCTGACTGACTGAATGACTGACTGACTGAGACTAAATGACTGACTGCTTGACTGACTGGCTGAAGGACTAACTGACTGACTGAGTGACTGACTGACTGGACTGACTGACTGAGACTGAATGACTGAGTGCTTGACTGATTGACTGTCAGACTGACTGACTGACTTCGCAAAAGGGAAAAAAAAAAAAAGAATTATAAAATTAGAAAAAATATTTGCACTTAAGATTTCCTTTCCGGCCGGGACTCGAACCCAGTACCACGCGCTTGGAACCCAACGGTCTAGCCATTAGGCTATCGGAGCTCTGTCGATGGAAGTCTTAAATATAATAAAAACAAAAAATGCACCTTGGTAATTATTGATTCAAACACTTTGAAATTTACAGGTCGAATAATTAAACTGACTCAGAATTTTTCTCCCTACATAAATAATCAATATTCGCAAAAGAGAAAAATTAAAAAAAAAAGAAGAAATTTCAAATTAGAAACTAAAACTATACATTGAAGATTTTCGTTCAGGCTGGGACTCGAACCCAGGGCCACTCGCTTGGAAGCCTAACACTCTAGCCATTAGTCTATGGGAGCGCTGTCGGTGGGAGTTTTAAATATAATAAAAACAAAAAATGCACCATGGTAATTGTTTATTTAAACACTTTGAAATCTTCGTGTCGAAAAATTAAACTGACTCAGAATTTTCTTCCCTACATAAATAATCAATAATTGCAAAGGAAAGAAATTGAAAAAAAAAGAATTTTCAAATTAGAAAAGAAATATATACATTGAAGATATTCGCTCCGGCTGGGACTCGAACCCAGGCCACTTGCTTGGAAGACCAGCGGTCTAGCCATTAGGCTATCGGAGTTCTGTCGAGCGGAGTCTTACTGCCTGACTGATACTGCCTGACTGACAGACTGACTCACTGACTGACTGATACTGACTGACTGACTCACTGACTGACCGAGACTGACTGACTAACTGCCTGACTGACTGAGACTGGACTGACTGACTGACTGACTGACTGACTGACTGAGACTGACTGACTGACTGCTTGACTCTCTGACTGGCCATTTCACTGACTGACTGAATGACTAAATGACTGACTGACACTGACTGACTGACTGCTTGACTACCTGACTGACTGCTTGACTGACTAACTGACTGGACAGGACTGACCGACTGACTGACTGACAGACTGACTGAATAAGGATGACTGAAAGACTGACTGAATAAGGCTGACTGACTGACTGACTGACAGACTGACTGAATAAGGCTGACCGACTGACTGACTGCCTGACTGACTGACTGACTGAATCACTGACTGACTGACTGGCCGAGACTGACTGACTGACTGACTGAGACTGGACTGGACTGACTGACTGACTGACTGACTGAGACTGACTGACTGCTTTAGTGACTAACTGACTGCACAGGACTGACCGACTGACTGACTGCCTGACTGACTGACTGACTGAATGACTGACTGACTGAGACTAAATGACTGACTGCTTGACTGACTGGCTGAAGGACTAACTGACTGACTGAGTGACTGACTGACTGGACTGACTGACTGAGACTGAATGACTGAGTGCTTGACTGATTGACTGTCAGACTGACTGACTGACTTCGCAAAAGGGAAAAATAAAAAAAAAAGAATTATAAAATTAGAAAAAAATATTTGCACTTAAGATTTCCTTTCCGGCCGAGACTCGAACCCAGTACCACGCGCTTGGAACCCAACGGTCTAGCCATTAGCTATCGGAGTTCTGTCGAGCGGAGTCTTACTGCCTGACTGATACTGCGTGACTGACAGACAGACTCACTGACTGACTGATACTGACTGACTGACTCACTGACTGACCGAGACTGACTGACTAACTGCCTGACTGACTGAGACTGGACTGCCTGACTGACTGACTGACTGACTGACTAACTGACTGACTGAGACTGACTGACTGACTGCTTGACTCTCTGACTGGCTATTTCACTGACTGACTGAATGACTAAATGACTGACTGACACTGACTGACTGACTGCTTGACTACCTGACTGACTGCTTGACTGACTAACTGACTGGACAGGACTGACCGACTGACTGACTGACAGACTGACTGAATAAGGCTGACCGACTGACTGACTGCCTGACTGACTGACTGACTGAATGACTGACTGACTGACTGACCGAGACTGACTGACTGACTGACTGAGACTGGACTGGACTGACTGACTGACTGACTGACTGCTTTAGTGACTAACTGACTGCACAGGACTGACCGACTGACAGACTGACTGACTGCCTGACTGACTGACTGACTGAATGACTGACTGACTGAGACTAAATGACTGACTGCTTGACTGACTGGCTGAAGGACTAACTGACTGACTGAGTGACTGACTGACTGGACTGACTGACTGAGACTGAATGACTGAGTGCTTGACTGATTGACTGTCAGACTGACTGACTGACTTCGCAAAAGGGAAAAATAAAAAAAAAAGAATTATAAAATTAGAAAAAAATATTTGCACTTAAGATTTCCTTTCCGGCCGGGACTCGAACCCAGTACCACGCGCTTGGAACCCAACGGTCTAGCCATTAGCTATCGGAGCTCGGTCGATGGAAGTCTTAAATATAATAAAAACAAAAAATGCACCTTGGTAATTATTGATTCAAACACCTTGAAATTTACAGGTCGAATAATTAACTCTTTCCTTCCCGTTATAGCCGAAATAGCCAAAAATATCTACTACTGTTCCTTCCCGTAATAGCCCAGGCCAGCCCAATGCATTTGCTGTCCCCTCCGAATCAAGAAGCGTGAAATCGCTCCCGCAGGTTTCGACGCCCCTCCCGTGAAAACGCTATTCATCTGCTCCCTCGTACCCTCGGGACCTCTCAATGGTCTAACTCGGGACAAGTTTCTTATCGCTAGGACAAATACTGGTATTTCACATGATTTCAACTTACGACGAAATAGTGGACAATTTAGGACACCCAGTTCAAAGTTTATGTTAATGCGAAATTTGTAAATTATGTTTATGTAGAGCTTGTTTTTAACAAATGTATGCTGATTGTAACTAACACACACGAAAAAAAATAAATAAATAAATACATTAAAAAAAATAAACACTAGCGATGATGAATAAATATGCAAAATATTGAATTTGTATTGATTTTCTGAGCTATTGTTATAAAAAAAAATATTTTGTTTGAAATTTACAATGGATTAAAAATCCATTGTGAAAATATATTCTAAATATTTTTCAGACATGAGGTATTTTTTATTCTTTATAAACTCAAATCCATTTTGGTTGTCACCCCCCAAAGGGTGACCCTCGGAGCAGATGCTATCCCCCTCCCTTCCCCGAAGTGACGTTGCTAATTAAATTAATCATGTTATCATTCAATTTGTTGTAATGAAAAAAATTACAATGCAGCATCACTTCTAATACTTTTTTACTTGAAATAGTTTTGTAGGTTATTATTATAATGTTATTTTAATTGCTAACAAACACTCCAAGAGATTATACAAATAAACCGGTAAACTTGAAACATATTGAATAATGTATCACATTTACCACATTTATTGGTGATTATGTATAATCACCGCTAGTTTCATACAGTGACCAACTAATTACGTTTACCTTTACACGTATATATTTATAGTATCACTGAATTTTACGAAAAAAAAAAGAAACATTTTAGCTATATGTAATTATAGAATGATATTTTTCCTTTTTTGAGCCGATTTCTCAGAAATTTGCTTGGATTGCAAAAACTTCTCCACCCCTGACCTCGAAGCACCTGGCTCTTGTCAAAGGCGTGGTGTTACCTGTCAGCAGTGAAGAGGATTGAATGTCTGAGAGGGGGAAAGCATTCGCACGTGGATTTGGGCTATCTACTCGGGAAGGAAAGGAAAAATAAGAAAATTTTGCTTGGGAAGGAAAGAGTTAAACTGACTCAGAATTTTTCTCCCTACATAAATAATCAATATTCGCAAAAGAGAAAAATTTAAAAAAAAAGAAGACGAAATTTCAAATTAGAAACTAAAAGTATACATTGAAGATTTTCGTTCAGGCTGGGACTCGAACCCAGGGCCACTTGCTTGGAAGCCTAACACTCTAGCCATTAGTCTATGGGAGCTCTGTCGGTGGGAGTTTTAAATATAATAAAAACAAAAAATGCACCTTGGTAATTGTTTATTTAAACACTTTGAAATCTTCGTGTCGAAAAATTAAACTGACTCAGAATTTTCTTCCCTACATAAATAATCAATAATTGCAAAGGAAAGAAATTGAAAAAAAAAAGAATTTTCAAATTAGAAAAGAAATATATACATTGAAGATATTCGCTCCGGCTGGGACTCGAACCCAGGCCACTCGCTTGGAAGACCAGCGGTGTAGCCATTAGGCTATCGGAGTTCTGTCGAGCGGAGTCTTACTGCCTGACTGATACTGCCTGACTGACAGACTGACTCACTGACTGACTGATACTGACTGACTGACTCACTGACTGACCGAGACTGACTGACTAACTGCCTGACTGACTGCGACTGGACTGACTGACTGACTGACTGACTGACTGACTGACTGACTGACTGAGACTGACTGACTGACTGCTTGACTCTCTGACTGGCCATTTCACTGACTGACTGAATGACTAAATGACTGACTGACACTGACTGACTGACTGCTTGACTACCTGACTGACTGCTTGACTGACTAACTGACTGGACAGGACTGACCGACTGACTGACTGACAGACTGACTGAATAAGGATGACTGAAAGACTGACTGAATAAGGCTGACTGACTGACTGACTGACAGACTGACTGAATAAGGCTGACCGACTGACTGACTGCCTGACTGACTGACTGACTGAATCACTGACTGACTGACTGGCCGAGACTGACTGACTGACTGACTGAGACTGGACTGGACTGACTGACTGACTGACTGACTGAGACTGACTGACTGCTTTAGTGACTAACTGACTGCACAGGACTGACCGACTGACTGACTGACTGACTGCCTGACTGACTGACTGACTGAATGACTGACTGACTGAGACTAAATGACTGACTGCTTGACTGACTGGCTGAAGGACTAACTGACTGACTGAGTGACTGACTGACTGGACTGACTGACTGAGACTGAATGACTGAGTGCTTGACTGATTGACTGTCAGACTGACTGACTGACTTCGCAAAAGGGAAAAATAAAAAAAAAAGAATTATAAAATTAGAAAAAAATATTTGCACTTAAGATTTCCTTTCCGGCCGGGACTCGAACCCAGTACCACGCGCTTGGAACCCAACGGTCTAGCCATTAGCTATCGGAGCTCGGTCGATGGAAGTCTTAAATATAATAAAAACAAAAAATGCACCTTGGTAATTATTGATTCAAACACTTTGAAATTTACATGTCGAATAATTAAACTGACTCAGAATTTTTCTCCCTACATAAATAATCAATATTCGCAAAAGAGAAAAATTAAAAAAAAAAGAAGAAATTTCAAATTAGAAACTGAAACTATACATTGAAGATTTTCGTTCAGGCTGGGACTCGAACCCAGGGCCACTCGCTTGGAAGCCTAACACTCTAGCCATTAGTCTATGGCAGCGCTGTCGGTGGGAGTAATAAATATAATAAAAACAAAAAATGCACCTTGGTAATTGTTTATTTAAACACTTTGAAATTTACAGGTCGAAAAATTAAACTGACTCAGAATTTTCTTCCCTACATAAATAATCAATAATTGCAAAGGAAAGAAACTGAAAAAAAAAGAATTTTCAAATTAGAAAAGAAATATATACATTGAAGATATTCGCTCCGGCTGGGACTCGAACCCAGGCCACTCGCTTGGAAGACCAGCGGTCTAGCCATTAGGCTATCGGAGTTCTGTCGAGCGGAGTCTTACTGCCTGACTGATACTGCGTGACTGACAGACTGACTCACTGACTGACTGATACTGACTGACTGACTCACTGACTGACCGAGACTGACTGACTAACTGCCTGACTGACTGAGACTGGACTGCCTGACTGACTGACTGACTGACTGACTAACTGACTGACTGAGACTGACTGACTGCTTGACTCTCTGACTGGCTATTTCACTGACTGACTGAATGACTAAATGACTGACTGACACTGACTGACTGACTGCTTGACTACCTGACTGACTGCTTGACTGACTAACTGACTGGACAGGACTGACCGACTGACTGACTGACAGACTGACTGAATAAGGCTGACCGACTGACTGACTGCCTGACTGACTGACTGACTGAATGACTGAGTGACTGACTGACCGAGACTGACTGACTGACTGACTGAGACTGGACTGGACTGACTGACTGACTGACTGACTGACTAACTGCTTTAGTGACTAACTGACTGCACAGGACTGACCGACTGACTGACTGACTGAATGACTGACTGACTGAGACTAAATGACTGACTGCTTGACTGACTGGCTGAAGGACTAACTGACTGACTGAGTGACTGACTGACTGGACTGACTGACTGAGACTGAATGACTGAGTGCTTGACTGATTGACTGTCAGACTGACTGACTGACTTCGCAAAAGGGAAAAATAAAAAAAAAGAATTATAAAATTAGAAAAAAATATTTGCATTTAAGATTTCCTTTCCGGCCGGGACTCGAACCCAGTACCACGCGCTAGGAACCCAACGGTCTAGCCATTAGGCTATCGGAGCTCTGTCGATGGAAGTCTTAAATATAATAAAAACAAAAAATGCACCTTGGTAAATATTGATTCAAACACTTTGAAATTTACAGGTCGAATAATTAAACTGACTCAGAATTTTTCTCCCTACATAAATAATCAATATTCGCAAAAGAGAAAAATTAAAAAAAAAAGAAGAAGAAATTTCAAATTAGAAACTAAAAGTATACATTGAAGATTTTCGTTCAGGCTGGGACTCGAACCCAGAGCCACTCGCTTGGAAGCCTAACACTCTAGCCATTAGTCTATGGGAGCTCTGTCGGTGGGAGTTTTAAATATAATAAAAACAAGAAATGCACCTTGGTAATTGTTTATTTAAACACTTTGAAATCTTCGTGTCGAAAAATTAAACTGACTCAGAATTTTCTTCCCTACATAAATAATCAATAATTGCAAAGAAAGAAATTGAAAAAAAAAAAGAATTTTCAAATTAGAAAAGAAATATATACATTGAAGATATTCGCTCCGGCTGGGACTCGAACCCAGGCCACTCGCTTGGAAGCCCAGCGGTCTAGCCATTAGGCTATCGGAGTTCTGTCGAGCGGAGTCTTACTGCCTGACTGATACTGCCTGACTGACAGACTGACTCACTGACTGACTGATACTGACTGACTGACTCACTGAATGACCGAGACTGACTGACTAACTGCCTGACTGACTGAGACTGGACTGACTGACTGACTGACTGACTGACTGACTAACTGACTGACTGAGACTGACTGACTGACTGCTTGACTCTCTGACTGGCTATTTCACTGACTGACTGAATGACTAAATGACTGACTGACACTGACTGACTGACTGCTTGACTACCTGACTGACTGCTTGACTGACTAACTGACTGGACAGGACTGACCGACTGACTGACTGACAGACTGACTGAATAAGGATGACTGACAGACTGACTGAATAAGGCTGACTGACTGACTGACTGACAGACTGACTGAATAAGGCTGACCGACTGACTGACTGCCTGACTGACTGACTGACTGAATGACTGACTGACTGACTGACCGAGACTGACTGACTGACTGACTGAGACTGGACTGGACTGACTGACTGACTGACTGACTGACTGCTTTAGTGACTAACTGACTGCACAGGACTGACCGACTGACAGACTGACTGACTGCCTGACTGACTGACTGACTGAATGACTGACTGACTGAGACTAAATGACTGACTGCTTGACTGACTGGCTGAAGGACTAACTGACTGACTGAGTGACTGACTGACTGGACTGACTGACTGAGACTGAATGACTGAGTGCTTGACTGATTGACTGTCAGACTGACTGACTGACTTCGCAAAAGGGAAAAATAAAAAAAAAAGAATTATAAAATTAGAAAAAAATATTTGCATTTAAGATTTCCTTTCCGGCCGGGACTCGAACCCAGTACCACGCGCTAGGAACCCAACGGTCTAGCCATTAGGCTATCGGAGCTCTGTCGATGGAAGTCTTAAATATAATAAAAACAAAAAATGCACCTTGGTAATTATTGATTCAAACACTTTGAAATTTACAGGTCGAATAATTAAACTGACTCAGAATTTTTCTCCCTACATAAATAATCAATATTCGCAAAAGAGAAAAATTAAAAAAAAAAGAAGACGAAATTTCAAATTAGAAACTAAAAGTATACATTGAAGATTTTCGTTCAGGCTGGGACTCGAACCCAGGGCCACTCGCTTGGAAGCCTAACACTCTAGCCATTAGTCTATGGGAGCTCTGTCGGTGGGAGTTTTAAATATAATAAAAACAAAAAATGCACCTTGGTAATTGTTTATTTAAACACTTTGAAATCTTCGTGTCGAAAAATTAAACTGACTCAGAATTTTCTTCCCTACATAAATAATCAATAATTGCAAAGGAAAGAAATTGAAAAAAAAAAAGAATTTTCAAATTAGAAAAGAAATATATACATTGAAGATATTCGCTCCGGCTGGGACTCGAACCCAGGCCACTCGCTTGGAAGACCAGCGGTGTAGCCATTAGGCTATCGGAGTTCTGTCGAGCGGAGTCTTACTGCCTGACTGATACTGCCTGACTGACAGACTGACTCACTGACTGACTGATACTGACTGACTGACTCACTGACTGACCGAGACTGACTGACTAACTGCCTGACTGACTGCGACTGGACTGACTGACTGACTGACTGACTGACTGACTAACTGACTGACTGAGACTGACTGACTGACTGCTTGACTCTCTGACTGGCTATTTCACTGACTGACTGAATGACTAAATGACTGACTGACACTGACTGACTGACTGCTTGACTACCTGACTGACTGCTTGACTACCTGACTGACTGGACAGGACTGACCGATTGACTGACTGACAGACTGACTGAATAAGGATGACTGACAGACTGACTGAATAAGGCTGACTGACTGACAGACTGACTGAATAAGGCTGACCGACTGACTGACTGCCTGACTGACTGACTGACTGAATGACTGACTGACTGACCGAGACTGACTGACTGACTGACTGAGACTGGACTGGACTGACTGACTGACTGACTGACTGACTGACTGACTGACTGAGACTGACTGACTGCTTTAGTGACTAACTGACTGCACAGGACTGACCGACTGACTGACTGACTGACTGCCTGACTGACTGACTGACTGAATGACTGACTGACTGAGACTAAATGACTGACTGCTTGACTGACTGGCTGAAGGACTAACTGACTGACTGAGTGACTGACTGACTGGACTGACTGACTGAGACTGAATGACTGAGTGCTTGACTGATTGACTGTCAGACTGACTGACTGACTTCGCAAAAGGGAAAAATAAAAAAAAGAATTATAAAAATAGAAAAAAATATTTGCATTTAAGATTTCCTTTCCGGCTGGGATTTGAACCCAGGGCGACACTCATGGGAGTCCAACGCTCTCGCCAATATACTATCGGATCTCTGTTGATCGGTGTCTTAATTATAATAAAAACAAAAAATGCACCTTAGTAATTATTGATCTAAAATCTTTGAAATCTAAAGGTCGAATGATTAAACTGTCTCAGAATTTTCTTCCGTACATAAATAATCCATATTTGCAAAAGAAAGAAATTGAAAAAAAAAGAATCTTCAAATTAGAAGAGAAATATATACATGGAAGATTTTCGTTCCGGCCGGGACTCGAACCCAGTACCACGCGCTTGGAACCCAACGGTCTAGCCATTAGGCTATCGGAGCTCTGTCGATGGAAGTCTTAAATAAAATAAAAACAAAAAATGCACCTTGGTAATTATTGATTCAAACACTTTGAAATTTACAGGTCGAATAATTAAACTGACTCAGAATTTTCTTCCCTACATAAATAATCAATAATTGCAAAGGAAAGAAATTGAAAAAAAAAAAAAAAATTCAAATTAGAAAAGAAATATATACATTGAAGATATTCGCTCCGGCTGGGACTCGAACCCAGGCCACTCGCTCGGAAGACCAGCGGTCTAGCCATTAGGCTAACGGAGTTCTGTCGAGCGGAGTCTTACTGCCTGACTGATACTGCCTGACTGACAGACTGACTGATACTGACTGACTGACTCACTGACTGACCGAGACTGACTGACTAACTGCCTGACTGACTGAGACCAGACTGACTGACTGACTGACTGACTGACTGACTAACTGACTGACTGAGACTGACTGACTGACTGCTTGACTCTCTGACTGGCTATTTCACTGACTGACTGAATGACTAAATGACTGACTGACACTGACTGACTGACTGCTTGACTACCTGACTGACTGCTTGACTGACTAACTGACTGGACAGGACTGACCGACTGACTGACTGACAGACTGACTGAATAAGGATGACTGACAGACTGACTGAATAAGGCTGACTGACTGACTGACTGACAGACTGACTGAATAAGGCTGACCGACTGACTGACTGCCTGACAGACTGACTGACTGAATGACTGACTGACTGACTGACCGAGACTGACTGACTGACTGACTTAGACTGGACTGGACTGACTGACTGACTGAGACTGGACTGACTGACTGACTGAGACTGACTGACTGCTTTAGTGACTAACTGACTGCACAGGACTGACCGACTGACTGACTGACTGACTGCCTGACTGACTGACTGACTGAATGACTGACTGACTGAGACTAAATGACTGACTGCTTGACTGACTGGCTGAAGGACTAACTGACTGACTGAGTGACTGACTGACTGGACTGACTGACTGAGACTGAATGACTGAGTGCTTGACTGATTGACTGTCAGACTGACTGACTGACTTCGCAAAAGGGAAAAATAAAAAAAAAGAATTATAAAATTAGAAAAAAATATTTGCATTTAAGATTTCCTTTCCGGCCGGGACTCGAACCCAGTACCACGCGCTAGGAACCCAACGGTCTAGCCATTAGGCTATCGGAGCTCTGTCGATGGAAGTCTTAAATATAATAAAAACAAAAAATGCACCTTGGTAATTATTGATTCAAACACTTTGAAATTTACAGGTCGAATAATTAAACTGACTCAGAATTTTTCTCCCTACATAAATAATCAATATTCGCAAAAGAGAAAAATTAAAAAAAAAAGAAGAAGAAATTTCAAATTAGAAACTAAAAGTATACATTGAAGATTTTCGTTCAGGCTGGGACTCGAACCCAGGGCCACTCGCTTGGAAGCCTAACACTCTAGCCATTAGTCTATGGGAGCTCTGTCGGTGGGAGTTTTAAATATAATAAAAACAAAAAATGCACCTTGGTAATTGTTTATTTAAACACTTTGAAATCTTCGTGTCGAAAAATTAAACTGACTCAGAATTTTCTTCCCTACATAAATAATCAATAATTGCAAAGGACAGAAATTGAAAAAAAAAGAATTTTCAAATTAGAAAAGAAATATATACATTGAAGATATTCGCTCCGGCTGGGACTCGAACCCAGGCCACTTGCTTGGAAGACCAGCGGTCTAGCCATTAGGCTATCGGAGTTCTGTCGAGCGGAGTCTTACTGCCTGACTGATACTGCCTGACTGACAGACTGACTCACTGACTGACTGATACTGACTGACTGACTCACTGACTGACCGAGACTGACTGACTAACTGCCTGACTGACTGAGACTGGACTGACTGACTGACTGACTGACTGACTGACTAACTGACTGACTGAGACTGACTGACTGACTGCTTGACTCTCTGACTGGCTATTTCACTGACTGACTGAATGACTAAATGACTGACTGACACTGACTGAGTGACTGCTTGACTACCTGACTGACTGCTTGACTACCTGACTGACTGCTTGACTGACTAACTGACTGGACAGGACTGACCGACTGACTGACTGACAGACTGACTGAATATGGATGAGTGACAGACTGACTGAATAAGGCTGACTGACTGACTGACTGACAGACTGACTGAATAAGGCTGACCGACTGACTGACTGCCTGACTGACTGACTGACTGAATGACTGACTGACTGACTGACCGAGACTGACTGACTGACTGACTGAGACTGGACTGGACTGACTGACTGACTGACTGACTGAGACTGACTGACTGCTTTAGTGACTAACTGACTGCACAGGACTGACCGACTGACTGACTGACTGACTGCCTGACTGACTGACTGACTGAATGACTGACTGACTGAGACTAAATGACTGACTGCTTGACTGACTGGCTGAAGGACTAACTGACTGACTGAGTGACTGACTGACTGGACTGACTGACTGAGACTGAATGACTGAGTGCTTGACTGATTGACTGTCAGACTGACTGACTGACTTCGCAAAAGGGAAAAATAAAAAAAAAAGAATTATAAAATTAGAAAAAAATATTTGCATTTAAGATTTCCTTTCCGGCCGGGACTCGAACCCAGTACCACGCGCTAGGAACCCAACGGTCTAGCCATTAGGCTATCGGAGCTCTGTCGATGGAAGTCTTAAATATAATAAAAACAAAAAATGCACCTTGGTAATTATTGATTCAAACACTTTGAAATTTACAGGTCGAATAATTAAACTGACTCAGAATTTTTCTCCCTACATAAATAATCAATATTCGCAAAAGAGAAAAATTAAAAAAAAAAGAAGAAGAAATTTCAAATTAGAAACTAAAAGTATACATTGAAGATTTTCGTTCAGGCTGGGACTCGAACCCAGGGCCACTCGCTTGGAAGCCTAACACTCTAGCCATTAGTCTATGGGAGCTCTGTCGGTGGGAGTTTTAAATATAATAAAAACAAAAAATGCACCTTGGTAATTGTTTATTTAAACACTTTGAAATCTTCGTGTCGAAAAATTAAACTGACTCAGAATTTTCTTCCCTACATAAATAATCAATAATTGCAAAGGAAAGAAATTGAAAAAAAAAGAATTTTCAAATTAGAAAAGAAATATATACATTGAAGATATTCGCTCCGGCTGGGACTCGAACCCAGGCCACTCGCTTGGAAAACCAGCGGTCTAGCCATTAGGCTATCGGAGTTCTGTCGAGCGGAGTCTTACTGCCTGACTGACAGACTGACTCACTGACTGACTGATACTGACTGACTGACTCACTGACTGACCGAGACTGACTGACTAACTGCCTGACTGACTGAGACTGGACTGACTGACTGACTGACTGACTGACTAACTGACTGACTGAGACTGACTGACTGACTGCTTGACTCTCTGACTGGCTATTTCACTGACTGACTGAATGACTAAATGACTGACTGACACTGACTGACTGACTGCTTGACTACCTGACTGACTGCTTGACTGACTAACTGACTGGACAGGACTGACCGACTGACTGACTGACAGACTGACTGAATATGGATGAGTGACAGACTGACTGAATAAGGCTGACTGACTGACTGACTGACAGACTGACTGAATAAGGCTGACCGACTGACTGACTGCCTGACTGACTGACTGACTGAATGACTGACTGACTGACTGACCGAGACTGACTGACTGACTGACTGAGACTGGACTGGACTGACTGACTGACTGACTGACTGAGACTGACTGACTGCTTTAGTGACTAACTGACTGCACAGGACTGACCGACTGACTGACTGACTGACTGCCTGACTGACTGACTGACTGAATGACTGACTGACTGAGACTAAATGACTGACTGCTTGACTGACTGGCTGAAGGACTAACTGACTGACTGAGTGACTGACTGACTGGACTGACTGACTGAGACTGAATGACTGAGTGCTTGACTGATTGACTGTCAGACTGACTGACTGACTTCGCAAAAGGGAAAAATAAAAAAAAAAGAATTATAAAATTAGAAAAAAATATTTGCATTTAAGATTTCCTTTCCGGCCGGGACTCGAACCCAGTACCACGCGCTAGGAACCCAACGGTCTAGCCATTAGGCTATCGGAGCTCTGTCGATGGAAGTCTTAAATATAATAAAAACAAAAAATGCACCTTGGTAATTATTGATTCAAACACTTTGAAATTTACAGGTCGAATAATTAAACTGACTCAGAATTTTTCTCCCTACATAAATAATCAATATTCGCAAAAGAGAAAAATTAAAAAAAAAAAAGAAGAAGAAATTTCAAATTAGAAACTAAAAGTATACATTGAAGATTTTCGTTCAGGCTGGGACTCGAACCCAGGGCCACTCGCTTGGAAGCCTAACACTCTAGCCATTAGTCTATGGGAGCTCTGTCGGTGGGAGTTTTAAATATAATAAAAACAAAAAATGCACCTTGGTAATTGTTTATTTAAACACTTTGAAATCTTCGTGTCGAAAAATTAAACTGACTCAGAATTTTCTTCCCTACATAAATAATCAATAATTGCAAAGGAAAGAAATTGAAAAAAAAAGAATTTTCAAATTAGAAAAGAAATATATACATTGAAGATATTCGCTCCGGCTGGGACTCGAACCCAGGCCACTCGCTTGGAAGACCAGCGGTCTTGCCATTAGGCTATCGGAGTTCTGTCGAGCGGAGTCTTACTGCCTGACTGATACTGCCTGACTGACAGACTGACTCACTGACTGACTGATACTGACTGACTGACTCACTGACTGACCGAGACTAACTGACTAACTGCCTGACTGACTGAGACTGGACTGACTGACTGACTGACTGACTGACTGACTAACTGACTGACTGAGACTGACTGACTGACTGCTTGACTCTCTGAGTGGCTATTTCACTGACTGACTGAATGACTAAATGACTGACTGACACTGACTGACTGACTGCTTGACTGACTAACTGACTGGACAGGACTGACCGACTGACTGACTGACAGACTGACTGAATAAGGATAACTGACAGACTGACTGAATAAGGCTGACTGACTGACTGACTGACAGACTGACTGAATAAGGCTGGCCGACTGACTGACTGCCTGACTGACTGACTGACTGAATGACTGACTGACTGACTGACCGAGACTGACTGACTGACTGACTGAGACTGGACTGGACTGACTGACTGACTGACTGACTGAGACTGACTGACTGCTTTAGTGACTAACTGACTGCACAGGACTGACCGACTGACTGACTGACTGACTGCCTGACTGACTGACTGACTGAATGACTGACTGACTGAGACTAAATGACTGACTGCTTGACTGACTGGCTGAAGGACTAACTGACTGACTGAGTGACTGACTGACTGGACTGACTGACTGAGACTGAATGACTGAGTGCTTGACTGATTGACTGTCAGACTGACTGACTGACTTCGCAAAAGGGAAAAATAAAAAAAAAAGAATTATAAAATTAGAAAAAAATATTTGCATTTAAGATTTCCTTTCCGGCTGGGATTTGAACCCAGGGCGACACTCATGGAAGCCCAACGCTCTCGCCAATATACTATCGGATCTCTGTTGATCGGTGTCTTAATTATAATAAAAACAAAAAATGCACCTTAGTAATTATTGATCTAAAATTTTTGAAATCTAAAGGTCGAATGATTAAACTGACTCAGAATTTTCTTCCGTACATAAATAATCCATATTTGCAAAAGAGAGAAATTGAAAAAAAAAAGAATCTTCAAATTAGAAGAGAAATATATACTTGGAAGATTTTCGTTCCGGCCGGGACTCGAACCCAGTACCACGCGCTTGGAACCCAACGGTCTAGCCATTAGGCTATCGGAGCTCTGTCGATGGAAGTCTTAAATATAAAAAAAACAAAAAATGCACCTTGGTAATTATTGATTCAAACACTTTGAAATTTACAGGTCGAATAATTAAACTGACTCAGAATTTTTCTCCCTACATAAATAATCAATATTCGCGAAAGAGAAAAATTAAAAAAAAAGAAGAAGAAATTTCAAATTAGAAACTAAAAGTATACATTGAAGATTTTCGTTCAGGCTGGGACTCGAACCCAGGGCCACTCGCTTGGAAGCCTAACACTCTAGCCATTAGTCTATGGGAGCTCTGTCGGTGGGAGTTTTAAATATAATAAAAACAAAAAATGCACCTTGGTAATTGTTTATTTAAACACTTTGAAATCTTCGTGTCGAAAAATTAAACTGACTCAGAATTTTCTTCCCTACATAAATAATCAATAATTGCAAAGGAAAGAAATTGAAAAAAAAAAGAATTTTCAAATTAGAAAAGAAATATATACATTGAAGATATTCGCTCCGGCTGGGACTCGAACCCAGGCCACTCGCTTGGAAGACCAGCGGTCTAGCCATTAGGCTATCGGAGTTCTGTCGAGCGGAGTCTTACTGCCTGACTGATACTGCCTGACTGACAGACTGACTCACTGACTGACTGATACTGACTGACTGACTCACTGACTGACCGAGACTGACTGACTAACTGCCTGACTGACTGAGACTGGACTGACTGACTGACTGACTGACTGACTGACTAACTGACTGACTGACTGACTGCTTGACTCTCTGACTGGCTATTTCACTGACTGAATGAATGACTAAATGACTGACTGACACTGACTGACTGACTGCTTGACTACCTGACTGACTGCTTGACTGACTAACTGACTGGACAGGACTGACCGAATGACTGACTGACAGACTGACTGAATATGGATGAGTGACAGACTGACTGAATAAGGCTGACTGACTGACTGACTGACAGACTGAGTGAATAAGGCTGACCGACTGACTGACTGCCTGACTGACTGACTGACTGAATGACTGACTGACTGACTGACCGAGACTGACTGACTGACTGACTGACTGAGACTGGACTGGACTGACTGACTGACTGACTGACTGAGACTGACTGACTGCTTTAGTGACTAACTGACTGCACAGGACTGACCGACTGACTGACTGACTGACTGACTGCCTGACTGACTGACTGACTGAATGACTGACTGACTGAGACTAAATGACTGACTGCTTGACTGACTGGCTGAAGGACTAACTGACTGACTGAGTGACTTACTGACTGGACTGACTGACTGAGACTGAATGACTGAGTGCTTGACTGATTGACTGTCAGACTGACTGACTGACTTCGCAAAAGGGAAAAGTAAAAAAAAAAGAATTATAAAATTAGAAAAAAATATTTGCATTTAAGATTTCCTTTCCGGCCGGGACTCGAACCCAGTACCACGCGCTAGGAACCCAACGGTCTAGCCATTAGGCTATCGGAGCTCTGACGATGGAAGTCTTAAATATAATAAAAACAAAAAATGCACCTTGGTAATTATTGATTCAAACACTTTGAAATTTACAGGTCGAATAATTAAACTGACTCAGAATTTTTCTCCCTACATAAATAATCAATATTCGCAAAAGAGAAAAATTAAAAAAAAAAGAAGAAGAAATTTCAAATTAGAAACTAAAAGTATACATTGAAGATTTTCGTTCAGGCTGGGACTCGAACCCAGGGCCACTCGCTTGGAAGCCTAACACTCTAGCCATTAGTCTATGGGAGCTCTGTCGGTGGGAGTTTTAAATATAATAAAAACAAAAAATGCACCTTGGTAATTGTTTATTTAAACACTTTGAAATCTTCGTGTCGAAAAATTAAACTGACTCAGAATTTTCTTCCCTACATAAATAATCAATAATTGCAAAGGAAAGAAATTGAAAAAAAAAGAATTTTCAAATTAGAAAAGAAATATATACATTGAATATATTCGCTCCGGTTGGGACTCGAACCCAGGCCACTCGCTTGGAAGACCAGCGGTCTAGCCATTAGGCTATCGGAGTTCTGTCGAGCGGAGTCTTACTGCCTGACTGATACTGCCTGACTGACAGACTGACTCACTGACTGACTGATACTGACTGACTGACTCACTGACTGACCGAGACTGACTGACTAACTGCCTGACTGACTGAGACTGGACTGACTGACTGACTGACTGACTGACTGACTAACTGACTGACTGAGACTGACTGACTGACTGCTTGACTCTCTGACTGGCTATTTCACTGACTGACTGAATGACTAAATGACTGACTGACACTGACTGACTGACTGCTTGACTACCTGACTGACTGCTTGACTGACTAACTGACTGGACAGGACTGACCGACTGACTGACTGACAGACTGACTGAATAAGGATGACTGACAGACTGACTGAATAAGGCTGACTGACTGACTGACTGACAGACTGACTGAATAAGGCTGACCGACTGACTGACTGCCTGACTGACTGACTGACTGAATGACTGACTGACTGACTGACCGAGACTGACTGACTGACTGACTGACTGAGACTGACTGACTGCTTTAGTGACTAACTGATTGCACAGGACTGACCGACTGACTGACTGACTGACTGACTGACTGACTGACTGACTGAATGACTGACTGACTGAGACTAAATGACTGACTGCTTGACTGACTGGCTGAAGGACTAACTGACTGACTTAGTGACTGACTGACTGGACTGACTGACTGAGACTGAATGACTGAGTGCTTGACTGATTGACTGTCAGACTGACTGACTGACTTCGCAAAAGGGAAAAATAAAAAAAAGAATTATAAAATTAGAAAAAAATATTTGCATTTAAGATTTCCTTTCCGGCTGGGATTTGAACCCAGGGCAACACTCATGGAAGCCCAACGCTCTCGCCAATATACTTTCGGATCTCTGTTGATCGGTGTCTTAATTATAATAAAAACAAAAAATGCACCTTAGTAATTATTGATCTAAAATCTTTGAAATCTAAAGGTCGAATGATTAAACTGACTCAAAATTTTCTTCCGTACATAAATAATCCATATTTGCAAAAGAAAGAAATTGAAAAAAAAAGGAATCTTCAAATTAGAAGAGAAATATATACATGGAAGATTTTCGTTCCGACCGGGACTCGAACCCAGTACCACGCGCTTGGAACCCAACGGTCTAGCCATTAGGCTATCGGAGCTCTGTCGAAGGAAGTCTTAAATATAATAAAAACAAAAAATGCACCTAGGTAATTATTGATTCAAACACTTTGAAATTTACAGGTCGAATAATTAAACTAACTCAGAATTTTTCTCCCTACATAAATAATCAATATTCGCAAAAGAAAAAAAATTAAAAAAAAAAAGAAGAAGAAATTTAAAATTAGAAACTAAAAGTATACATTGAAGATTTTCGTTCAGGCTGGGACTCGAACCCAGGGCCACTCGCTTGGAAGCCTAACACTCTAGCCATTAGTCTATGGGAGCTCTGTCGGTGGGAGTTTTAAATATAATAAAAACAAAAAATGCACCTTGGTAATTGTTTATTTAAACACTTTGAAATCTTCGTGTCGAAAAATTAAACTGACTCAGAATTTTCTTCCCTACATAAATAATCAATAATTGCAAAGGAAAGAAATTGAAAAAAAAAGAATTTTCAAATTAGAAAAGAAATATATACATTGAATATATTCGCTCCGGTTGGGACTCGAACCCAGGCCACTCGCTTGGAAGACCAGCGGTCTAGCCATTAGGCTATCGGAGTTCTGTCGAGCGGAGTCTTACTGCCTGACTGATACTGCCTGACTGACAGACTGACTCACTGACTGACTGATACTGACTGACTGACTCACTGACTGACCGACACTGACTGACTGACTGACTGACTGACTGACTAACTGACTGACTGAGACTGACTGACTGACTGCTTGACTCTCTGACTGGCTATTTCACTGACTGACTGAATGACTAAATGACTGACTGACACTGACTGACTGACTGCTTGACTACCTGACTGACTGCTTGACTGACTAACTGACTGGACAGGACTGACCGACTGACTGAATAAGGATGACTGACAGACTGACTGAATAAGGCTGACTGACTGACTGACTGACAGACTGACTGAATAAGGCTGACCGACTGACTGACTGCCTGACTGACTGACTGACTGAATGACTGACTGACTGACTGACCGAGACTGACTGACTGACTGACTGAGACTGGACTGGACTGACTGACTGACTGACTGACTGCTTTAGTGACTAACTGACTGCACAGGACTGACCGACTGACTGACTGACTGACTGCCTGACTGACTGACTGACTGAATGACTGACTGACTGAGACTAAATGACTGACTGCTTGACTGACTGGCTGAAGGACTAACTGACTGACTGAGTGACTGACTGACTGGACTGACTGACTGAGACTGAATGACTGAGTGCTTGACTGATTGACTGTCAGACTGACTGACTGACTTCGCAAAAGGGAAAATAAAAAAAAAAGAATTATAAAATTAGAAAAAAAATATTTGCATTTAAGATTTCCTTTCCGGCCGGGACTCGAACCCAGGGCCACTCGCTTGGAAGCCTAACACTCTAGCCATTAGTCTATGGGAGCTCTGTCGGTGGGAGTTTTAAATATAATAAAAACAAAAAATGCACCTTGGTAAATGTTTATTTAAACACTTTGAAATCTTCGTGTCGAAAAATTAAACTGACCCAGAATTTTCTTCCCTACATAAATAATCAATAATTGCAAAGGAAAGAAATTGAAAAAAAAAGAATTTTCAAATTAGAAAAGAAATATATACATTGAAGATATTCGCTCCGGCTGGGACTCGAACCCAGGCCACTCGCTTGGAAGACCAGCGGTCTAGCCATTAGGCTATCGGAGTTCTGTCGAGCGGAGTCTTACTGCCTGACTGATACTGCCTGACTGACAGACTGACTCACTGACTGACTGATACTGACTGACTGACTCACTGACTGACCGAGACTGACTGACTAACTGCCTGACTGACTGAGACTGGACTGACTGACTGACTGACTAACTGACTGACTGAGACTGACTGACTGACTGCTTGACTCTCTGACTGGCTGTTTCACTGACTGACTGAATGACTAAATGACTGACTGACACTGACTGACTGACTGCTTGACTACCTGACTGACTGCTTGACTGACTAACTGACTGGACAGGACTGACCGACTGACTGACTGACAGACTGACTGAATAAGGATGACTGACAGACTGACTGAATAAGGCAGACTGACTGACTGACTGACAGACTGACTGAATAAGGCTGACCGACTGACTGACTGCCTGACTGACTGACTGACTGAATGACTGACTGACTGACTGACCGAGACTGACTGACTGACTGACTGAGACTGGACTGGACTGACTGACTGACTGACTGACTGAGACTGACTGACTGCTTTAGTGACTAACTGACTGCACAGGACTGACCGACTGACTGACTGACTGACTGCCTGACTGACTGACTGACTGACTGACTGAGACTAAATGACTGACTGCTTGACTGACTGGCTGAAGGACTAACTGACTGACTGAGTGACTGACTGACTGGACTGACTGACTGAGACTGAATGACTGAGTGCTTGACTGATTGACTGTCAGACTGACTGACTGACTTCGCAAAAGGGAAAAATAAAAAAAAAAGAATTATAAAATTAGAAAAAAATATTTGCATTTAAGATTTCCTTTCCGGCCGGGACTCGAACCCAGGGCCACTCGCTTGGAAGCCTAACACTCTAGCCATTAGTCTATTGGAGCTCTGTCGGTGGGAGTTTTAAATATAATAAAAACTAAAAATGCACCTTGGTAATTGTTTATTTAAACACTTTGAAATCTTCGTGTCGAAAAATTAAACTGACTCAGAATTTTCTTCCCTACATAAATAATCAATATTTGCAAAGGAAAGAAATTGAAAAAAAAGAATTTTCAAATTAGAAAGAAATATATACATTGAAGATATTCGCTCCGGCTGGGACTCGAACCCAGGCCACTCGCTTGGAAGACCAGCGGTCTAGCCATTAGGCTATCGGAGTTCTGTCGAGCGGAGTCTTACTGCCTGACTGATACTGCCTGACTGACAGACTGACTCACTGACTGACTGATACTGACTGACTGACTCACTGACTGACCGAGACTGACTGACTAACTGCCTGACTGACTGAGACTGGACTGACTGACTGACTGACTGACTGACTAACTGACTGACTGAGACTGACTGACTGATTGCTTGACTCTCTGACTGGCTATTTCACTGACTGACTGAATGACTAAATGACTGACTGAGACTGACTGACTGACTGCTTGACTACCTGACTGACTGCTTGACTGACTAACTGACTGGACAGGACTGACCGACTGACTGACTGACAGACTGACTGAAAAAGGATGACTGACAGACTGACTGAATAAGGCTGACTGACTGACTGACTGACAGACTGACTGAATAAGGCTGACCGACTGACTGACTGCCTGACTGACTGACTGACTGAATGACTGACTGACTGACTGACCGAGACTGACTGACTGACTGACTGAGACTGGACTGGACTGACTGACTGACTGACTGACTGAGACTGACTGACTGCTTTAGTGACTAACTGACTGCACAGGACTGACCGACTGACTGACTGACTGACTGCCTGACTGACTGACTGACTGAATGACTGACTGACTGAGACTAAATGACTGACTGCTTGACTGACTGGCTGAAGGACTAACTGACTGACTGAGTGACTGACTGACTGGACTGACTGAGACTGAATGACTGAGTGCTTGACTGATTGACTGTCAGACTGACTGACTGACTTCGCAAAAGGGGAAAAAAAAAAAAAAAAAAAGAATTATAAAATTAGAAAAAAATATTTGCATTTAAGATTTCCTTTCCGGCTGGGATTTGAACCCAGGGCGACACTCATGGAAGCCCAACGCTCTCGCCAATATACTTTCGGATCTCTGTTGATCGGTGTCTTAATTATAATAAAAACAAAAAATGCACCTTAGTAATTATTGATCTAAAATCTTTGAAATCTAAAGGTCGAATGATTAAACTGACTCAGAATTTTCTTCCGTACATAAATAATCCATATTTGCAAAAGAAAGAAATTGAAAAAAAAATGAATCTTCAAATTAGAAGAGAAATATATACATGGAAGATTTTCGTTCCGGCCGGGACTCGAACCCAGTACCACGCGCTTGGAACCCAACGGTCTAGCCATTAGGCTATCGGAGCTCTGTCGATGGAAGTCTTAAATATAATAAAAACAAAAAATGCACCTTGGTAATTATTGATTCAAACACTTTGAAATTTACAGGTCGAATAATTAAACTGACTCAGAATTTTCTTCCCTACATAAATAATCAATAATTGCAAAGGAAAGAAATTGAAAAAAAAAAGAATTTTCAAATTAGAAAAGAAATATATACATTGAAGATATTCGCTCCGGCTGGGACTCGAACCCAGGCCACTCGCTTGGAAGACCAGCGGTCTAGCCATTAGGCTATCGGAGTTCTGTCGAGCGGAGTCTTACTGCCTGACTGATACTGCCTGACTGATACTGCCTGACTGACAGACTGACTCACTGACTGACTGATACTGACTGACTGACTCACTGACTGACCGAGACTGACTGACTAACTGCCTGACTGACTGAGACTGGACTGACTGACTGACTGACTGACTGAGACTGACTGACTAACTGACTGACTGAGACTGACTGACTGACTGCTTGACTCTCTGACTTGTTATTTCACTGACTGACTGAATGACTAAATGACTGACTGACACTGACTGACTGACTGCTTGACTACCTGACTGACTGCTTGACTGACTAACTGACTGGACAGGACTGACCGACTGACTGACTGACAGACTGACTGAATAAGGATGACTGACAGACTGACTGAATAAGGATGACTGACTGACTGACTGACAGACTGACTGAATAAGGCTGACCGACTGACTGACTGCCTGACTGACTGACTGACTGAATGACTGACTGACTGACTGACCGAGACTGACTGACTGACTGACTGAGACTGGACTGGACTGACTGACTGAGACTGACTGACTGCTTTAGTGACTAACTGACTGCACAGGACTGACCGACTGACTGACTGACTGACTGCCTGACTGACTGACTGACTGAATGACTGACTGACTGAGACTAAATGACTGACTGCTTGACTGACTGGCTGAAGGACTAACTGACTGACTGAGTGACTGACTGACTGGACTGACTGACTGAGACTGAATGACTGAGTGCTTGACTGATTGACTGTCAGACTGAGTGACTGACTTCGCAAAAGGGAAAAATAAAAAAAAAAGAATTATAAAATTAGAAAAAAATATTTGCATTTAAGATTTCCTTTCCGGCCGGGACTCGAACCCAGTACCACGCGCTAGGAACCCAACGGTCTAGCCATTAGGCTATCGGAGCTCTGTCGATGGAAGTCTTAAATATAATAAAAACAAAAAATGCACCTTGGTAATTATTGATTCAAACACTTTGAAATTTACAGGTCGAATAATTAAACTGACTCAGAATTTTTCTCACTACATAAATAATCAATATTCGCAAAAGAGAAAAATTAAAAAAAAAAGAAGAAGAAATTTCAAATTAGAAACTAAAAGTATACATTGAAGATTTTCGTTCAGGCTGGGACTCGAACCCAGGGCCACTCTCTTGGAAGCCTAACACTCTAGCCATTAGTCTATGGGAGCTCTGTCGGTGGGAGTTTTAAATATAATAAAAACAAAAAATGCACCTTGGTAATTGTTTATTTAAACACTTTGAAATATCCGTGTCGAAAAATTAAACTGACTCAGAATTTTCTTCCCTACATAAATAATCAATAATTGCAAAGGAAAGAAATTGAAAAAAAAAAGAATTTTCAAATTAGAAAAGAAATATATACATTGAAGATATTCGCTCCGGCTGGGACTCGAACCCAGGCCACTCGCTTGTAAGACCAGCGGTCTAGCCATTAGGCTATCGGAGTTCTGTAGAGCGGAGTCTTACTGCCTGACTGATACTGCCTGACTGACAGACTGACTCACTGACTGATACTGACTGACTGACTCACTGACTGACCGAGACTGACTGACTAACTGCCTGACTGACTGAGACTGGACTGACTGACTGACTGACTGACTACTAACTAACTGACTGACTGAGACTGACTGACTGACTGCTTGACTCTCTGACTGGCTATTTCACTGACTGACTGAATGACTAAATGACTGACTGACACTGACTGACTGACTGCTTGACTACCTGACTGACTGCTTGACTGACTAACTGACTGGACAGGACTGACCGACTGACTGACTGACAGACTGACTGAATAAGGATGACTGACAGACTGACTGAATAAGGCTGACTGACTGACTGACTGACAGACTGACTGAATAAGGCTGACCGACTGACTGACTGCCTGACTGACTGACTGACTGAATGACTGACTGACTGACTGACCGAGACTGACTGACTGACTGACTGAGACTGGACTGGACTGGACTGACTGACTGACTGACTGACTGAGACTGACTGACTGCTTTAGTGACTAACTGACTGCACAGGACTGACCGACTGTCTGACTGACTGGCTGCCTGACTGACTGACTGACTGAATGACTGACTGACTGAGACTAAATGACTGACTGCTTGACTGACTGGCTGAAGGACTAACTGACTGACTGAGTGACTGACTGACTGGACTGACTGACTGAGACTGAATGACTGAGTGCTTGACTGATTGACTGTCAGACTGAATGACTGACTTCGCAAAAGGGAAAAATAAAAAAAAAAGAATTATAAAATTAGAAAAAAATATTTGCATTTAAGATTTCCTTTCCGGCTGGGATTTGAACCCAGGGCGACACTCATGGAAGCCCAACGCTCTCGCCAATATACTATCAGATCTCTGTTGATCGGTGTCTTAATTATAATAAAAACAAAAAATGCACCTTAGTAATTATTGATCTAAAATCTTTGAAATCTAAAGGTCGAATGATTAAACTGACTCAGAATTTTCTTCCGTACATAAATAATCCATATTTGCAAAAGAAAGAAATTGAAAAAAAAAAGAATCTTCAAATTAGAAGAGAAATATATACATGGAAGATTTTCGTTCCGGCCGGGACTCGAACCCAGTACCACGCGCTTGGAACCCAACGGTCTAGCCATTAGGCTATCGGAGCTCTGTCGATGGAAGTCTTAAATATAATAAAAACAAAAAATGCACCTTGGTAATTATTGATTCAAGCACTTTGAAATTTACAGGTCGAATAATTAAACTGACTCAGAATTTTTCTCCCTACATAAATAATCAATATTCGCAAAAGAGAAAAATAAAAAAAAAAGAAGAAGAAATTTCAAATTAGAAACTAAAAGTATACATTGAAGATTTTCGTTCAGGCTGGGACTCGAACCCAGGGCCACTCGCTTGGAAGCCTAACACTCTAGCCATTAGTCTATGGGAGCTCTGTCGTTGGGAGTTTTAAATATAATAAAAACAAAAAATGCACCTTGGTAATTGTTTATTTAAACACTTTGAAATCTTCGTGTCGAAAAATTAAACTGACTCAGAATTTTCTTCCCTACATAAATAATCAATAATTGCAAAGGAAAGAAATTGAAAAAAAAAATTTTTTTCAAATTAGAAAAGAAATATATACATTGAAGATATTCGCTCCGGCTGGGCCTCGAACCCAGGCCACTCGCTTGGAAGACCAGCGGTCTAGCCATTAGGCTATCGGAGTTCTGTCGAGCGGAGTCTTACTGCCTGACTGATACTGCCTGACTGACAGACTGACTCACTGACTGACTGATATTGACTGACTGACTCACTGACTGACCGAGACTGACTGACTAACTGCCTGACTGACTGAGACTGGACTGACTGACTGACTGACTGACTGACTGACTAACTGACTGACTGAGACTGACTGACTGACTGCTTGACTCTCTGACTGGCTATTCACTGACTGACTGAATGACTAAATGACTGACTGACACTGACTGACTGACTGCTTGACTACCTGACTGACTGCTTGACTGACTAACTGACTGGACAGGACTGACCGACTGACTGACTGACAGACTGACTGAATAAGGCTGACTGACTGACTGACTGACAGACTGACTGAATAAGGCTGACCGACTGACTGACTGCCTGACTGACCGACTGACTGACTGACTGACTGCCTGACTGACTGACTGACTGAATGACTGACTGACTGAGACTAAATGACTGACTGCTTGACTGACTGCCTGAAGGACTAACTGACTGACTGAGTGACTGACTGACTGGACTGACTGACTGAGACTGAATGACTGAGTGCTTGACTGATTGACTGTCAGACTGACTGACTGACTTCGCAAAAGGGAAAAATAAAAAAAAAAGAATTATAAAATTAGGAAAAAATGTTTGCATTTAAGATTTCCTTTCCGGCCGGGACTCGAACCCAGGGCCACTCGCTTGGAAGCCTAACACTCTAGCCATTAGTCTATGGGAGCTCTGTCGGTGGGAGTTTTAAATATAATAAAAACAAAAAATGCACCTTGGTAATTGTTTATTTAAACACTTTGAAATCTTCGTGTCGAAAAATTAAACTGACTCAGAATTTTCTTCCCTACATAAATAATCAATAATTGCAAAGGAAAGAAATTGAAAAAAAAAAAGAATTTTCAAATTAGAAAAGAAATATATACATTGAAGATATTCGCTCCGGCTGGGACTCGAACCCAGGCCACTCGCTTGGAAGACCAGCGGTCTAGCCATTAGGCTATCGGAGTTCTGTCGAGCGGAGTCTTACTGCCTGACTGATACTGCCTGACTGACAGACTGACTCACTGACTGACTGATACTGACTGACTGACTCACTGACTGACCGAGACTGACTGACTAACTGCCTGACTGACTGAGACTGGACTGACTGACTGACTGACTGACTGACTGACTAACTGACTGACTGAGACTGACTGACTGACTGCTTGACTCTCTGACTGGCTATTTCACTGACTGACTGAATGACTAAATGACTGACAGACACTGACTGACTGACTGCTTGACTACCTGACTGACTGCTTGACTGACTAACTGACTGGACAGGACTGACTGACTGACAGACTGACTGAATAAGGATGACTGACAGACTGACTGAATAAGGCTGACTGACTGACTGACTGACAGACTGACTGAATAAGGCTGACCGACTGACTGACTGCCTGACTGACTGACTGATTGAATGACTGACTGACTGAGACTAAATGACTGACTGCTTGACTGACTGGCTGAAGGACTAACTGACTGACTGAGTGACTGACTGACTGGACTGACTGACTGAGACTGAATGACTGAGTGCTTGACTGATTGACTGTCAGACTGACTGACTGACTTCGCAAAAGGGAAAAATAAAAAAAAAAGAATTATAAAATTAGAAAAAAATATTTGCATTTAAGATTTCCTTTCCGGCCGGGACTCGAACCCAGGGCCACTCGCTTGGAAGCCTAACACTCTAGCCATTAGTCTATGGGAGCTCTGTCGGTGGGAGTTTTAAATATAATAAAAACAAAAAATGCACCTTGGTAATTGTTTATTTAAACACTTTGAAATCTTCGTGTCGAAAAATTAAACTGACTCAGAATTTTCTTCCCTACATAAATAATCAATAATTGCAAAGGAAAGAAATTGAAAAAAAAAAAGAATTTTCAAATTAGAAAAGAAATATATACATTGAAGATATTCGCTCCGGCTGGGACTCGAACCCAGGCCACTCGCTTGGAAGACCAGCGGTCTAGCCATTAGGCTATCGGAGTTCTGTCGAGCGGAGTCTTACTGCCTGACTGATACTGCCTGACTGACAGACTGACTCACTGACTGACTGATACTGACTGACTGACTCACTGACTGACCGAGACTGACTGACTAACTGCCTGACTGACTGAGACTGGACTGACTGACTGACTGACTGACTGACTAACTGACTGACTGAGACTGACTGACTGACTGCTTGACTCTCTGACTGGCTATTCACTGACTGACTGAATGACTAAATGACTGACTGACACTGACTGACTGACTGCTTGACTACCTGACTGACTGCTTGACTGACTAACTGACTGGACAGGACTGACCGACTGACTGACTGACAGACTGACTGAATAAGGCTGACTGACTGACTGACTGACAGACTGACTGAATAAGGCTGACCGACTGACTGACTGCCTGACTGACCGACTGACTGACTGACTGACTGCCTGACTGACTGACTGACTGAATGACTGACTGACTGAGACTAAATGACTGACTGCTTGACTGACTGCCTGAAGGACTAACTGACTGACTGAGTGACTGACTGACTGGACTGACTGACTGAGACTGAATGACTGAGTGCTTGACTGATTGACTGTCAGACTGACTGACTGACTTCGCAAAAGGGAAAAATAAAAAAAAAAGAATTATAAAATTAGGAAAAAATATTTGCATTTAAGATTTCCTTTCCGGCCGGGACTCGAACCCAGGGCCACTCGCTTGGAAGCCTAACACTCTAGCCATTAGTCTATGGGAGCTCTGTCGGTGGGAGTTTTAAATATAATAAAAACAAAAAATGCACCTTGGTAATTGTTTATTTAAACACTTTGAAATCTTCGTGTCGAAAAATTAAACTGACTCAGAATTTTCTTCCCTACATAAATAATCAATAATTGCAAAGGAAAGAAATTGAAAAAAAAAAGAATTTTCAAATTAGAAAAGAAATATATACATTGAAGATATTCGCTCCGGCTGGGACTCGAACCCAGGCCACTCGCTTGGAAGACCAGCGGTCTAGCCATTAGGCTATCGGAGTTCTGTCGAGCGGAGTCTTACTGCCTGACTGATACTGCCTGACTGACAGACTGACTCACTGACTGACTGATACTGACTGACTGACTCACTGACTGACCGAGTCTGACTGACTAACTGCCTGACTGACTGAGACTGGACTGACTGACTGACTGACTGACTGACTGACTAACTGACTGACTGAGACTGACTGACTGACTGCTTGACTCTCTGACTGTTTATTTCACTGACTGACTGAATGACTAAATGACTGACAGACACTGACTGACTGACTGCATGACTACCTGACTGACTGCTTGACTGACTAACTGACTGGACAGGACTGACTGACTGACAGACTGACTGAATAAGGATGACTGACAGACTGACTGAATAAGGCTGACTGACTGACTGACTGACAGACTGACTGAATAAGGCTGACCGACTGACTGACTGCCTGACTGACTGACTGATTGAATGACTGACTGACTGAGACTAAATGACTGACTGCTTGACTGACTGGCTGAAGGACTAACTGACTGACTGAGTGACTGACTGACTGGACTGACTGACTGAGACTGAATGACTGAGTGCTTGACTGATTGACTGTCAGACTGACTGACTGACTTCGCAAAAGGGAAAAATAAAAAAAAAAGAATTATAAAATTAGAAAAAAATATTTGCATTTAAGATTTCCTTTCCGGCCGGGACTCGAACCCAGGGCCACTCGCTTGGAAGCCTAACACTCTAGCCATTAGTCTATGGGAGCTCTGTCGGTGGGAGTTTTAAATATAATAAAAACAAAAAATGCACCTTGGTAATTGTTTATTTAAACACTTTGAAATCTTCGTGTCGAAAAATTAAACTGACTCAGAATTTTCTTCCCTACATAAATAATCAATAATTGCAAAGGAAAGAAATTGAAAAAAAAAAAAGAATTTTCAAATTAGAAAAGAAATATATACATTGAAGATATTCGCTCCGGCTGGGACTCGAACCCAGGCCACTCGCTTGGAAGACCAGCGGTCTAGCCATTAGGCTATCGGAGTTCTGTCGAGCGGAGTCTTACTGCCTGACTGATACTGCCTGACTGACAGACTGACTCACTGACTGACTGATACTGACTGACTGACTCACTGACTGACCGAGACTGACTGACTAACTGCCTGACTGACTGAGACTGGACTGACTGACTGACTGACTGACTGACTAACTGACTGACTGAGACTGACTGACTGACTGCTTGACTCTCTGACTGGCTATTTCACTGACTGACTGAATGACTAAATGACTGACTGACACTGACTGACTGACTGCTTGACTACCTGACTGACTGCTTGACTGACTAACTGACTGGACAGGACTGACCGACTGACTGACTGACAGACTGACTGAATAAGGATGACTGACAGACTGACTGAATAAGGCTGACTGACTGACTGACTGACAGACTGAGTGAATAAGGCTGACCGACTGACTGACTGCCTGACTGACTGAATGACTGAATGACTGACTGACTGACTGACCGAGACTGACTGACTGACTGACTGAGACTGGACTGGACTGACTGACTGACTGACTGACTGACTGACTGACTGAGACTGACTGACTGCTTTAGTGACTAACTGACTGCACAGGACTGACCGACTGACTGACTGACTGACTGCCTGACTGACTGACTGACTGAATGACTGACTGACTGAGACTAAATGACTGACTGCTTGACTGACTGGCTGAAGGACTAACTGACTGGCTGAAGGACTAACTGACTGGCTGAGTGACTGACTGACTGGACTGACTGACTGAGACTGAATGACTGAGTGCTTGACTGATTGACTGTCAGACTGACTGACTGACTTCGCAAAAGGGAAAAATAAAAAAAAAAGAATTATAAAATTAGAAAAAAATATTTGCATTTAAGATTTCCTTTCCGGCCGGGACTCGAACCCAGTACCACGCGCTAGGAACCCAACGGTCTAGCCATTAGGCTATCGGAGCTCTGTCGATGGAAGTCTTAAATATAATAAAAACAAAAAATGCACCTTGGTAATTATTGATTCAAACACTTTGAAATTTACAGGTCGAATAATTAAACTGACTCAGAATTTTTCTCCCTACATAAATAATCAATATTCGCAAAAGAGAAAAATTAAAAAAAAAAGAAGAAGAAATTTCAAATTAGAAACTAAAAGTATACATTTAAGATTTCCTTTCCGGCCGGGACTCGAACCCAGGGCCACTCGCTTGGAAGCCTAACACTCTAGCCATTAGTCTATGGGAGCTCTGTCGGTGGGAGTTTTAAATATAATAAAAACAAAAAATGCACCTTGGTAATTGTTTATTTAAACACTTTGAAATCTTCGTGTCGAAAAATTAAACTGACTCAGAATTTTCTTCCCTACATAAATAATCAATAATTGCAAAGGAAAGAAATTGAAAAAAAAAAAGAATTTTCAAATTAGAAAAGAAATATATACATTGAAGATATTCGCTCCGGCTGGGACTCGAACCCAGGCCACTCGCTTGGAAGACCAGCGGTCTAGCCATTAGGCTATCGGAGTTCTGTCGAGCGGAGTCTTACTGCCTGACTGATACTGCCTGACTGACAGACTGACTCACTGACTGACTGATACTGACTGACTGACTCACTGACTGACCGAGACTGACTGACTAACTGCCTGACTGACTGAGACTGGACTGACTGACTGACTGACTGACTGACTGACTAACTGACTGACTGAGACTGACTGACTGACTGCTTGACTCTCTGACTGGCTATTTCACTGACTGACTGAATGACTAAATGACTGACTGACACTGACTGACTGACTGCTTGACTACCTGACTGACTGCTTGACTGACTAACTGACTGGACAGGACTGACCGACTGACTGACTGACAGACTGACTGAATAAGGATGACTGACAGACTGACTGAATAAGGCTGACTGACTGACTGACTGACAGACTGAGTGAATAAGGCTGACCGACTGACTGACTGCCTGACTGACTGAATGACTGAATGACTGACTGACCGAGACTGACTGACTGACTGACTGAGACTGGACTGGACTGACTGACTGACTGACTGACTGACTGACTGACTGAGACTGACTGACTGCTTTAGTGACTAACTGACTGCACAGGACTGACCGACTGACTGACTGACTGACTGCCTGACTGACTGACTGACTGAATGACTGACTGACTGAGACTAAATGACTGACTGCTTGACTGACTGGCTGAAGGACTAACTGACTGGCTGAAGGACTAACTGACTGGCTGAGTGACTGACTGACTGGACTGACTGACTGAGACTGAATGACTGAGTGCTTGACTGATTGACTGTCAGACTGACTGACTGACTTCGCAAAAGGGAAAAATAAAAAAAAAAGAATTATAAAATTAGAAAAAAATATTTGCATTTAAGATTTCCTTTCCGGCCGGGACTCGAACCCAGTACCACGCGCTAGGAACCCAACGGTCTAGCCATTAGGCTATCGGAGCTCTGTCGATGGAAGTCTTAAATATAATAAAAACAAAAAATGCACCTTGGTAATTATTGATTCAAACACTTTGAAATTTACAGGTCGAATAATTAAACTGACTCAGAATTTTTCTCCCTACATAAATAATCAATATTCGCAAAAGAGAAAAATTAAAAAAAAAAGAAGAAGAAATTTCAAATTAGAAACTAAAAGTATACATTGAAGATTTTCGTTCAGGCTGGGACTCGAACCCAGAGCCACTCGCTTGGAAGCCTAACACTCTAGCCATTAGTCTATGGGAGCTCTGTCGGTGGGAGTTTTAAATATAATAAAAACAAAAAATGCACCTTGGTAATTGTTTATTTAAACACTTTGAAATCTTCGTGTCGAAAAATTAAACTGACTCAGAATTTTCTTCCCTACATAAATAATCAATAATTGCAAAGGAAAGAAATTGAAAAAAAAAAAAGAATTTTCAAATTAGAAAAGAAATATATACATTGAAGATATTCGCTCCGGCTGGGACTCGAACCCAGGCCACTCGCTTGGAAGACCAGCGGTCTAGCCATTAGGCTATCGGAGTTCTGTCGAGCGGAGTCTTACTGCCTGACTGATACTGCCTGACTGACAGACTGACTAACTGACTGATACTGACTGACTGACTCACTGACTGACCGAGACTGACTAACTGCCTGACTGACTGAGACTGGACTGACTGACTGACTGACTGACTGACTAACTGACTGACTGAGACTGACTGACTGACTGCTTGACTCTCTGACTGGCTATTTCACTGACTGACTGAATGACTAAATGACTGACTGACACTGACTGACTGACTGCTTGACTACCTGACTGACTGCTTGACTGACTAACTGACTGGACAGGACTGACCGACTGACTGACTGACAGACTGACTGAATAAGGATGACTGACAGACTGACTGAATAAGGCTGACTGACTGACTGACTGACAGACTGACTGAATAAGGCTGACCGACTGACTGACTGCCTGTCTGACTGACTGACTGAATGACTGACTGACTGACTGACCGAGACTGACTGACTGACTGACTGACTGAGACTGGACTGGACTGACTGACTGACTGACTGACTGAGACTGACTGACTGCTTTAGTGACTAACTGACTGCACAGGACTGACCGACTGACTGACTGACTGACTGCCTGACTGACTGACTGACTGAATGACTGACTGACTGAGACTAAATGACTGACTGACTGGACTGACTGACTGAGACTGAATGACTGAGTGCTTGACTGATTGACTGTCAGACTGACTGACTGACTTCGCAAAAGGGAAAAATAAAAAAAAAAAGGATTATAAAATTAGAAAAAAATATTTGCATTTAAGATTTCCTTTCCGGCCGGGACTCGAACCCAGTACCACGCGCTAGGAACCCAACGGTCTAGCCATTAGGCTATCGGAGCTCTGTCGATGGAAGTCTTAAATATAATAAAAACAAAAAATGCACCTTGGTAATTATTGATTCAAACACTTTGAAATTTACAGGTCGAAAAATTAAACTGACTCAGAATTTTTCTCCCTACATAAATAATCAATATTCGCAAAAGAGAAAAATTAAAAAAAAAGAAGAAGAAATTTCAAATTAGAAACTAAAAGTATACATTGAAGATTTTCGTTCAGGCTGGGACTCGAACCCAGGGCCACTCGCTTGGAAGCCTAACACTCTAGCCATTAGTCTGTGGGAGCTCTGTCGGTGGGAGTTTTAAATATAATAAAAACAAAAAGTGCACCTTGGTAATTGTTTATTTAAACACTTTGAAATCTTCGTGTCGAAAAATTAAACTGACTCAGAATTTTCTTCCCTACATAAATAATCAATAATTGCAAAGGAAAGAAATTGAAAAAAAAAAGAATTTTCAAATTAGAAAAGAAATATATACATTGAAGATATTCGCTCCGGCTGGGACTCGAACCCAGGCCACTCGCTTGGAAGACCAGCGGTCTAGCCATTAGGCTATCGGAGTTCTGTCGAGTGGAGTCTTACTGCCTGACTGATACTGCCTGACTGACAGACTGACTCACTGACTGATACTCACTGACTGACTCACTGACTGACCGAGACTGACTGACTAACTGCCTGACTGACTGGACAGGACTGACCGACTGACTGACTGACAGACTGACTGAATAAGGATGACTGACAGACTGACTGAATAAGGCTGACTGACTGACTGACTGACAGACTGAGTGAATAAGGCTGACCGACTGACTGACTGCCTGACTGACTGAATGACTGAATGACTGACTGACCGAGACTGACTGACTGACTGACTGAGACTGGACTGGACTGACTGACTGACTGACTGACTGACTGACTGACTGAGACTGACTGACTGCTTTAGTGACTAACTGACTGCACAGGACTGACCGACTGACTGACTGACTGACTGCCTGACTGACTGACTGACTGAATGACTGACTGACTGAGACTAAATGACTGACTGCTTGACTGACTGGCTGAAGGACTAACTGACTGGCTGAAGGACTAACTGACTGGCTGAGTGACTGACTGACTGGACTGACTGACTGAGACTGAATGACTGAGTGCTTGACTGATTGACTGTCAGACTGACTGACTGACTTCGCAAAAGGGAAAAATAAAAAAAAAAGAATTATAAAATTAGAAAAAAATATTTGCATTTAAGATTTCCTTTCCGGCCGGGACTCGAACCCAGTACCACGCGCTAGGAACCCAACGGTCTAGCCATTAGGCTATCGGAGCTCTGTCGATGGAAGTCTTAAATATAATAAAAACAAAAAATGCACCTTGGTAATTATTGATTCAAACACTTTGAAATTTACAGGTCGAATAATTAAACTGACTCAGAATTTTTCTCCCTACATAAATAATCAATATTCGCAAAAGAGAAAAATTAAAAAAAAAAGAAGAAGAAATTTCAAATTAGAAACTAAAAGTATACATTGAAGATTTTCGTTCAGGCTGGGACTCGAACCCAGAGCCACTCGCTTGGAAGCCTAACACTCTAGCCATTAGTCTATGGGAGCTCTGTCGGTGGGAGTTTTAAATATAATAAAAACAAAAAATGCACCTTGGTAATTGTTTATTTAAACACTTTGAAATCTTCGTGTCGAAAAATTAAACTGACTCAGAATTTTCTTCCCTACATAAATAATCAATAATTGCAAAGGAAAGAAATTGAAAAAAAAAAAAGAATTTTCAAATTAGAAAAGAAATATATACATTGAAGATATTCGCTCCGGCTGGGACTCGAACCCAGGCCACTCGCTTGGAAGACCAGCGGTCTAGCCATTAGGCTATCGGAGTTCTGTCGAGCGGAGTCTTACTGCCTGACTGATACTGCCTGACTGACAGACTGACTAACTGACTGATACTGACTGACTGACTCACTGACTGACCGAGACTGACTAACTGCCTGACTGACTGAGACTGGACTGACTGACTGACTGACTGACTGACTAACTGACTGACTGAGACTGACTGACTGACTGCTTGACTCTCTGACTGGCTATTTCACTGACTGACTGAATGACTAAATGACTGACTGACACTGACTGACTGACTGCTTGACTACCTGACTGACTGCTTGACTGACTAACTGACTGGACAGGACTGACCGACTGACTGACTGACAGACTGACTGAATAAGGATGACTGACAGACTGACTGAATAAGGCTGACTGACTGACTGACTGACAGACTGACTGAATAAGGCTGACCGACTGACTGACTGCCTGTCTGACTGACTGACTGAATGACTGACTGACTGACTGACCGAGACTGACTGACTGACTGACTGACTGAGACTGGACTGGACTGACTGACTGACTGACTGACTGAGACTGACTGACTGCTTTAGTGACTAACTGACTGCACAGGACTGACCGACTGACTGACTGACTGACTGCCTGACTGACTGACTGACTGAATGACTGACTGACTGAGACTAAATGACTGACTGACTGGACTGACTGACTGAGACTGAATGACTGAGTGCTTGACTGATTGACTGTCAGACTGACTGACTGACTTCGCAAAAGGGAAAAATAAAAAAAAAAAGGATTATAAAATTAGAAAAAAATATTTGCATTTAAGATTTCCTTTCCGGCCGGGACTCGAACCCAGTACCACGCGCTAGGAACCCAACGGTCTAGCCATTAGGCTATCGGAGCTCTGTCGATGGAAGTCTTAAATATAATAAAAACAAAAAATGCACCTTGGTAATTATTGATTCAAACACTTTGAAATTTACAGGTCGAAAAATTAAACTGACTCAGAATTTTTCTCCCTACATAAATAATCAATATTCGCAAAAGAGAAAAATTAAAAAAAAAGAAGAAGAAATTTCAAATTAGAAACTAAAAGTATACATTGAAGATTTTCGTTCAGGCTGGGACTCGAACCCAGGGCCACTCGCTTGGAAGCCTAACACTCTAGCCATTAGTCTGTGGGAGCTCTGTCGGTGGGAGTTTTAAATATAATAAAAACAAAAAGTGCACCTTGGTAATTGTTTATTTAAACACTTTGAAATCTTCGTGTCGAAAAATTAAACTGACTCAGAATTTTCTTCCCTACATAAATAATCAATAATTGCAAAGGAAAGAAATTGAAAAAAAAAAGAATTTTCAAATTAGAAAAGAAATATATACATTGAAGATATTCGCTCCGGCTGGGACTCGAACCCAGGCCACTCGCTTGGAAGACCAGCGGTCTAGCCATTAGGCTATCGGAGTTCTGTCGAGTGGAGTCTTACTGCCTGACTGATACTGCCTGACTGACAGACTGACTCACTGACTGATACTCACTGACTGACTCACTGACTGACCGAGACTGACTGACTAACTGCCTGACTGACTGAGACTGGACTGACTGACTGACTGACTGACTGACTAACTGACTGACTGACTAACTGACTGACTGAGACTGACTGACTGACTGCTTGACTCTCTGACTGGCTATTTCACTGACTGACTGAATGACTAAATGACTGACTGACACAGACTGACTGACTGCTTGACTACCTGACTGACTGCTTGACTGACTAACTGACTGGACAGGACTGACCGACTGACTGACTGACAGACTGACTGAATAAGGATGACTGACAGACTGACTGAATAAGGCTGACTGACTGACAGACTGACTGAATAAGGCTGACCGACTGACTGACTGCCTGACTGACTGAATGACTGACTGACTGACTGACCGAGACTGACTGACTGACTGACTGAGACTGGACTGGACTGACTGACTGACTGAGACTGACTGACTGCTTTAGTGACTAACTGACTGCACAGGACTGACCGACTGACTGACTGACTGACTGAGACTAAATGACTGACTGCTTGACTGACTGGCTGAAGGACTAACTGACTGACTGAGTGACTGACTGACTGGACTGACTGACTGAGACTGAATGACTGAGTGCTTGACTGATTGACTGTCAGACTGACTGACTGACTTCGCAAAAGGGAAAAATAAAAAAAAAAGAATTATAAAATTAGAAAAAAATATTTGCATTTAAGATTTCCTTTCCGGCCGGGACTCGAACCCAGTACCACGCGCTAGGAACCCAACGGTCTAGCCATTAGGCTATCGGAGCTCTGTCGATGGAAGTCTTAAATATAATAAAAACAAAAAATGCACCTTGGTAATTATTGATTCAAACACTTTGAAATTTACAGGTCGAATAATTAAACTGACTCAGAATTTTTCTCCCTACATAAATAATCAATATTCGCAAAAGAGAAAAATTAAAAAAAAAAGAAGAAGAAATTTCAAATTAGAAAAGAAATATATACATTGAAGATATTCGCTCCGGCTCGGACTCGAACCCAGGCCATTCGCTTGGAAGATAAGCGGTCTGGCCATTAGGCTATCGGAGTTCTGTCGAGCGGAGTCTTACTGCCTGACTGATACTGCCTGACTGACAGACTGACTCACTGACTGACTGATACTGACTGACTGACTCACTGACTGACCGAGACTGACTGACTAACTGCCTGACTGACTGAGACTGGACTGACTGACTGACTGACTGACTGACTAACTGACTGACTGAGACTGACTGACTGACTGCTTGACTCTCTGACTGGCTATTTCACTGACTGACTGAATGACTAAATGACTGACTGACACTGACTGACTGACTGCTTGACTACCTGACTGACTGCTTGACTGACTAACTGACTGGACAGGACTGACCGACTGACTGACTGACAGACTGACTGAATAAGGATGACTGACAGACTGACTGACAGATTGACTGAATAAGGCTGACCGACTGACTGACTGCCTGACTGACTGACTGACTGACTGACCGAGACTGACTGACTGACTGACTGAGACTGGACTGGACTGACTGACTGACTGACTGACTGAGACTGACTGACTGCTTTAGTGACTAACTGACTGCACAGGACTGACCGACTGACTGACTGACTGACTGCCTGACTGACTGACTGAATGACTGACTGACTGAGACTAAATGACTGACTGCTTGACTGACTGGCTGAAGGACTAACTGACTGACTGAGTGACTGACTGACTGGACTGACTGACTGAGACTGAATGACTGAGTGCTTGACTGATTGACTGTCAGACTGACTGACTGACTTCGCAAAAGGGAAAAATAAAAAAAAAAAGAATTATAAAATTAGAAAAAAATATTTGCATTTAAGATTTCCTTTCCGGCCGGGACTCGAACCCAGTACCACGCGCTAGGAACCCAACGGTCTAGCCATTAGGCTATCGGAGCTCTGTCGATGGAAGTCTTAAATATAATAAAAACAAAAAATGCACCTTGGTAATTATTGATTCAAACACTTTGAAATTTACAGGTCGAATAATTAAACTGACTCAGAATTTTTCTCCCTACATAAATAATCAATATTCGCAAAAGAGAAAAATTAAAAAAAAAAGAAGAAGAAATTTCAAATTAGAAAAGAAATATATACATTAAAGATATTCGCTCCGGCTCGGACTCGAACCCAGGCCATTCGCTTGGAAGACCAGCGGTCTAGCCATTAGGCTATCGGAGTTCTGTCGAGCGGAGTCTTACTGCCTGACTGATACTGCCTGACTGACAGACTGACTCACTGACTGACTGATACTGACTGACTGACTCACTGACTGACCGAGACTGACTGACTAACTGCCTGACTGACTGAGACTGGACTGACTGACTGACTGACTGACTGACTAACTGACTGACTGAGACTGACTGACTGCTTGACTCTCTGACTGGCTATTTCACTGACTGACTGAATGACTAAATGACTGACTGACACTGACTGACTGACTGCTTGACTACCTGACTGACTGCTTGACTGACTAACTGACTGGACAGGACTGACCGACTGACTGACTGACAGACTGACTGAATAAGGATGACTGACAGACTGACTGACAGATTGACTGAATAAGGCTGACCGACTGACTGACTGCCTGACTGACTGACTGACTGACTGACCGAGACTGACTGACTGACTGACTGAGACTGGACTGGACTGACTGACTGACTGACTGACTGAGACTGACTGACTGCTTTAGTGACTAACTGACTGCACAGGACTGACCGACTGACTGACTGACTGACTGCCTGACTGACTGACTGACTGACTGAATGACTGACTGACTGAGACTAAATGACTGACTGCTTGACTGACTGGCTGAAGGACTAACTGACTGACTGAGTGACTGACTGACTGGACTGACTGACTGAGACTGAATGACTGAGTGCTTGACTGATTGACTGTCAGACTGACTGACTGACTTCGCAAAAGGGAAAAATAAAAATAAAAGAATTATAAAATTAGAAAAAAATATTTGCATTTAAGATTTCCTTTCCGGCCGGGACTCGAACCCAGTACCACGCGCTAGGAACCCAACGGTCTAGCCATTAGGCTATCGGAGCTCTGTCGATGGAAGTCTTAAATATAATAAAAACAAAAAATGCAGCTTGGTAATTATTGATTCAAACACTTTGAAATTTACAGGTCGAATAATTAAACTGACTCAGAATTTTTCTCCCTACATAAATAATCAATATTCGCAAAAGAGAAAAATTGAAAAAAAAAGAAGAAGAAATTTCAAATTAGAAACTAAAAGTATACATTGAAGATTTTCGTTCAGGCTGGGACTCGAACCCAGGGCCACTCGCTTGGAAGCCTAACACTCTAGCCATTAGTCTATGGGAGCTCTGTCGGTGGGAGTTTTAAATATAATGAAAACAAAAAATGCACCTTGGTAATTGTTTATTTAAACACTTTGAAATCTTCGTGTCGAAAAATTAAACTGACTCAGAATTTTCTTCCCTACATAAATAATCAATAATTGCAAAGGAAAGAAATTGAAAAAAAGAATTTTCAAATTAGAAAAGAAATATATACATTGAAGATATTCGCTCCGGCTGGGACTCGAACCCAGGCCACTCGCTTGGAAGACCAGCGGTCTAGCCATTAGGCTATCGGAGTTCTGTCGAGCGGAGTCTTACTGCCTGACTGATACTGCCTGACTGACAGACTGACTCACTGACTGACTGATACTGACTGACTGACTCACTGACTGACCGAGACTGACTGACTAACTGCCTGACTGACTGAGACTGGACTGACTGACTGACTGACTGACTGACTGACTAACTGACTGACTGAGACTGACTGACTGACTGCTTGACTCTCTGACTGGCTATTCCACTGACTGACTGAATGACTAAATGACTGACAGACACTGACTGACTGACTGCTTGACTACCTGACTGACTGCTTGACTGACTAACTGACTGGACAGGACTGACCGACTGACTGACTGACAGACTGACTGAATAAGGATGACTGACAGACTGACTGAATAAGGCTGACTGACTGACTGACTGACAGACTGACTGAATAAGGCTGACCGACTGACTGACTGCCTGACTGACTGACTGACTGAATGTCTGACTGCTTGACTGACTGGCTGAAGGACTAACTGACTGACTGAGTGACTGACTGACTGGACTGACTGACTGAGACTGAATGACTGAGTGCTTGACTGATTGACTGTCAGACTAACTGACTGACTTCGCAAAAGGGAAAAATAAAAAAAAAGAATTATAAAATTAGAAAAAAATATTTGCATTTAAGATTTCCTTTCCGGCTGGGATTTGAACCCAGGGCGACACTCATGGAAGCCCAACGTTCTCGCCAATATACTATCGGATCTCTGTTGATCGGTGTCTTAATTATAATAAAAACAAAAAATGCACCTTAGTAATTATTGATCTAAAATCTTTGAAATCTAAAGGTCGAATGATTAAACTGACTCAGAATTTTCTTCCGTACATAAATAATCCATATTTGCAAAAGAAAGAAATTGAAAAAAAAAGAATCTTCAAATTAGAAGAGAAATACATACATGGAAGATTTTCGTTACGGCCGGGACTCGAACCCAGTACCACGTGCTTGGAACCCAACGGTCTAGCCATTAGGCTATCGGAGCTCTGTCGATGGAAGTCTTAAATATAATAAAAACAAAAAATGCACCTTGGTAATTATTGATTCAAACACTTTGAAATTTACAGGTCGAATAATTAAACTGACTCAGAATTTTTCTCCCTACATAAATAATCAATATTTGCAAAAGAGAAAAATTAAAAAAAAAGAAGAAGAAATTTCAAATTAGAAACTAAAAGTATACATTGAAGATTTTCGTTCAGGCTGGGACTCGAACCCAGGGCCACTCGCTTGGAAGCCTAACACTCTAGCCATTAGTCTATGGGAGCTCTGTCGGTGGGAGTTTTAAATATAATAAAAACAAAAAATGCACCTTGGTAATTGTTTATTTAAACACTTTGAAATCTTCGTGTCGAAAAATTAAACTGACTCAGAATTTTCTTCCCTACATAAATAATCAATAATTGCAAAGGAAAGAAATTGAAAAAAAAAAGAATTTTCAAATTAGAAAAGAAATATATACATTGAAGATATTCGCTCCGGCTGGGACTCGAACCCAGGCCACTCGCTTGGAAGACCAGCGGTCTAACCATTAGGCTATCGGAGTTTTGTCGAGCGGAGTCTTACTGCCTGACTGATACTGCCTGACTGACAGACTGACTCACTGACTGACTGATACTGACTGACTGACTCACTGACTGACCGAGACTGACTGACTAACTGCCTGAGTGACTGAGACTGGACTGACTGACTGACTGACTGACTGACTGACTAAATGACTGACTGAGACTGACTGACTGACTGCTTGACTCTCTGACTGGCTATTTCACTGACTGACTGACTGACTGCTTGACTACCTGACTGACTGCTTGACTGACTAACTGACTGGACAGGACTGACCGACTGACTGACTGACAGACTGACTGAATAAGGATGACTGACAGACTGACTGAATAAGGCTGACTGACTGACTGACTGACAGACTGACTGAATAAGGCTGACCGACTGACTGACTGCCTGACTGACTGACTGTCTGAATGACTGACTGACTGACTGACCGAGACTGACTGACTGACTGACTGAGACTGGACTAGACTGACTGACTGACTGACTGACTGAGACTGACTGACTGCTTTAGTGACTAACTGACTGCACAGGACTGACCGACTGACTGACTGACTGACTGCCTGACTGACTGACTGACTGACTGCTTGACTGACTGGCTGAAGGACTAACTGACTGACTGAGTGACTGACTGACTGGACTGACTGACTGAGACTGAATGACTGAGTGCTTGACTGATTGACTGTCAGACTGACTGACTGACTTCGCAAAAGGGAAAAATAAAAAAAAAAGAATTATAAAATTAGAAAAAAATATTTGCATTTAAGATTTCCTTTCCGGCCGGGACTCGAACCCAGTACCACGCGCTAGGAACCCAACGGTCTAGCCATTAGGCTATCGGAGCTCTGTCGATGGAAGTCTTAAATATAATAAAAACAAAAAATGCACCTTGGTAATTATTGATTCAAACACTTTGAAATTTACAGGTCGAATAATTAAACTGACTCAGAATTTTTCTCCCTACATAAATAATCAATATTCGCAAAAGAGAAAAATTGAAAAAAAAAGAAGAAGAAATTTCAAATTAGAAACTAAAAGTATACATTGAAGATTTTCTTTCAGGCTGGGACTCGAACCCAGGGCCACTCGCTTGGAAGCCTAACACTCTAGCCATTAGTCTATGGGAGCTCTGTCGGTGGGAGTTTTAAATATAATAAAAACAAAAAATGCACCTTGGTAATTGTTTATTTAAACACTTTGAAATCTTCGTGTCGAAAAATTAAACTGACTCAGAATTTTCTTCCCTACATAAATAATCAATAATTGCAAAGGAAAGAAATTGAAAAAAAAAAAGAATTTTCAAATTAGAAAAGAAATATATACATTGAAGATATTCGCTCCGGCTGGGACTCGAACCCAGGCCACTCGCTTGGAAGACCAGCGGTCTAGCCATTAGGCTATCGGAGTTCTGTCGAGCGGAGTCTTACTGCCTGACTGATACTGCCTGACTGACAGACTGACTCACTGACTGACTGATACTGACTGACTGACTCACTGACTGACCGAGACTGACTGACTAACTGCCTGACTGACTGAGACTGGACTGACTGACTGACTGACTGACTGACTGACTAACTGACTGACTGAGACTGACTGACTGACTGCTTGACTCTCTGACTGGCTATTTCACTGACTGACTGAATGACTAAATGACTGACAGACACTGACTGACTGACTGCTTGACTACCTGACTGACTGCTTGACTGACTAACTGACTGGACAGGACTGACCGACTGACTGACTGACAGACTGACTGAATAAGGATGACTGACAGACTGACTGAATAAGGCTGACTGACTGACTGACTGACAGACTGACTGAATAAGGCTGACCGACTGACTGACTGCCTGACTGACTGACTGACTGAATGACTGACTGCTTGACTGACTGGCTGAAGGACTAACTGACTGACTGAGTGACTGACTGACTGGACTGACTGACTGAGACTGAATGACTGAGTGCTTGACTGATTGACTGTCAGACTAACTGACTGACTTCGCAAAAGGGAAAAATAAAAAAAAAGAATTATAAAATTAGAAAAAAATATTTGCATTTAAGATTTCCTTTCCGGCTGGGATTTGAACCCAGGGCGACACTCATGGAAGCCCAACGTTCTCGCCAATATACTATCGGATCTCTGTTGATCGGTGTCTTAATTATAATAAAAACAAAAAATGCACCTTAGTAATTATTGATCTAAAATCTTTGAAATCTAAAGGTCGAATGATTAAACTGACTCAGAATTTTCTTCCGTACATAAATAATCCATATTTGCAAAAGAAAGAAATTGAAAAAAAAAGAATCTTCAAATTAGAAGAGAAATACATACATGGAAGATTTTCGTTACGGCCGGGACTCGAACCCAGTACCACGCGCTTGGAACCCAACGGTCTAGCCATTAGGCTATCGGAGCTCTGTCGATGGAAGTCTTAAATATAATAAAAACAAAAAATGCACCTTGGTAATTATTGATTCAAACACTTTGAAATTTACAGGTCGAATAATTAAACTGACTCAGAATTTTTCTCCCTACATAAATCATCAATATTTGCAAAAGAGAAAAATTAAAAAAAAAAGAAGAAGAAATTTCAAATTAGAAACTAAAAGTATACATTGAAGATTTTCGTTCAGGCTGGGACTCGAACCCAGGGCCACTCGCTTGGAAGCCTAACACTCTAGCCATTAGTCTATGGGAGCTCTGTCGGTGGGAGTTTTAAATATAATAAAAACAAAAAATGCACCTTGGTAATTGTTTATTTAAACACTTTGAAATCTTCGTGTCGAAAAATTAAACTGACTCAGAATTTTCTTCCCTACATAAATAATCAATAATTGCAAAGGAAAGAAATTGAAAAAAAAAAGAATTTTCAAATTAGAAAAGAAATATATACATTGAAGATATTCGCTCCGGCTGGGACTCGAACCCAGGCCACTCGCTTGGAAGACCAGCGGTCTAACCATTAGGCTATCGGAGTTCTGTCGAGCGGAGTCTTACTGCCTGACTGATACTGCCTGACTGACTGACTGACTCACTGACTGACTGATACTGACTGACTGACTCACTGACTGACCGAGACTGACTGACTAACTGCCTGAGTGACTGAGACTGGACTGACTGACTGACTGACTGACTGACTGACTAAATGACTGACTGAGACTGACTGACTGACTGCTTGACTCTCTGACTGGCTATTTCACTGACTGACTGACTGACTGCTTGACTACCTGACTGACTGCTTGACTGACTAACTGACTGGACAGGACTGACCGACTGACTGACTGACAGACTGACTGAATAAGGATGACTGACAGACTGACTGAATAAGGCTGACTGACTGACTGACTGACAGACTGACTGAATAAGGCTGACCGACTGACTGACTGCCTGACTGACTGACTGTCTGAATGACTGACTGACTGACTGACCGAGACTGACTGACTGACTGACTGAGACTGGACTAGACTGACTGACTGACTGACTGACTGAGACTGACTGACTGCTTTAGTGACTAACTGACTGCACAGGACTGACCGACTGACTGACTGACTGACTGCCTGACTGACTGACTGACTGACTGCTTGACTGACTGGCTGAAGGACTAACTGACTGACTGAGTGACTGACTGACTGGACTGACTGACTGAGACTGAATGACTGAGTGCTTGACTGATTGACTGTCAGACTGACTGACTGACTTCGCAAAAGGGAAAAATAAAAAAAAAAGAATTATAAAATTAGAAAAAAATATTTGCATTTAAGATTTCCTTTCCGGCCGGGACTCGAACCCAGTACCACGCGCTAGGAACCCAACGGTCTAGCCATTAGGCTATCGGAGCTCTGTCGATGGAAGTCTTAAATATAATAAAAACAAAAAATGCACCTTGGTAATTATTGATTCAAACACTTTGAAATTTACAGGTCGAATAATTAAACTGACTCAGAATTTTTCTCCCTACATAAATAATCAATATTCGCAAAAGAGAAAAATTGAAAAAAAAAGAAGAAGAAATTTCAAATTAGAAACTAAAAGTATACATTGAAGATTTTCTTTCAGGCTGGGACTCGAACCCAGGGCCACTCGCTTGGAAGCCTAACACTCTAGCCATTAGTCTATGGGAGCTCTGTCGGTGGGAGTTTTAAATATAATAAAAACAAAAAATGCACCTTGGTAATTGTTTATTTAAACACTTTGAAATCTTCGTGTCGAAAAATTAAACTGACTCAGAATTTTCTTCCCTACATAAATAATCAATAATTGCAAAGGAAAGAAATTGAAAAAAAAAAAGAATTTTCAAATTAGAAAAGAAATATATACATTGAAGATATTCGCTCCGGCTGGGACTCGAACCCAGGCCACTCGCTTGGAAGACCAGCGGTCTAGCCATTAGGCTATCGGAGTTCTGTCGCGCGGAGTCTTACTGCCTGACTGATACTGCCTGACTGACATACTGACTCACTGACTGACTGATACTGACTGACTGACTCACTGACTGACCGAGACTGACTGACTAACTGCCTGACTGACTGAGACTGGACTGACTGACTGACTGACTGACTGACTGACTAACTGACTGACTGAGACTGACTGACTGACTGCTTGACTCTCTGACTGGCTATTTCACTGACTGACTGAATGACTAAATGACTGACAGACACTGACTGACTGACTGCTTGACTACCTGACTGACTGCTTGACTGACTAACTGACTGGACAGGACTGACCGACTGACTGACTGACAGACTGACTGAATAAGGATGACTGACAGACTGACTGAATAAGGCTGACTGACTGACTGACTGACAGACTGACTGAATAAGGCTGACCGACTGACTGACTGCCTGACTGACTGACTGACTGAATGACTGACTGCTTGACTGACTGGCTGAAGGACTAACTGACTGACTGAGTGACTGACTGACTGGACTGACTGACTGAGACTGAATGACTGAGTGCTTGACTGATTGACTGTCAGACTAACTGACTGACTTCGCAAAAGGGAAAAATAAAAAAAAAGAATTATAAAATTAGAAAAAAATATTTGCATTTAAGATTTCCTTTCCGGCTGGGATTTGAACCCAGGGCGACACTCATGGAAGCCCAACGTTCTCGCCAATATACTATCGGATCTCTGTTGATCGGTGTCTTAATTATAATAAAAACAAAAAATGCACCTTAGTAATTATTGATCTAAAATCTTTGAAATCTAAAGGTCGAATGATTAAACTGACTCAGAATTTTCTTCCGTACATAAATAATCCATATTTGCAAAAGAAAGAAATTGAAAAAAAAAGAATCTTCAAATTAGAAGAGAAATACATACATGGAAGATTTTCGTTACGGCCGGGACTCGAACCCAGTACCACGCGCTTGGAACCCAACGGTCTAGCCATTAGGCTATCGGAGCTCTGTCGATGGAAGTCTTAAATATAATAAAAACAAAAAATGCACCTTGGTAATTATTGATTCAAACACTTTGAAATTTACAGGTCGAATAATTAAACTGACTCAGAATTTTTCTCCCTACATAAATAATCAATATTCGCAAAAGAGAAAAATTGAAAAAAAAAGAAGAAGAAATTTCAAATTAGAAACTAAAAGTATACATTGAAGATTTTCTTTCAGGCTGGGACTCGAACCCAGGGCCACTCGCTTGGAAGCCTAACACTCTAGCCATTAGTCTATGGGAGCTCTGTCGGTGGGAGTTTTAAATATAATAAAAACAAAAAATGCACCTTGGTAATTGTTTATTTAAACACTTTGAAATCTTCGTGTCGAAAAATTAAACTGACTCAGAATTTTCTTCCCTACATAAATAATCAATAATTGCAAAGGAAAGAAATTGAAAAAAAAAAGAATTTTCAAATTAGAAAAGAAATATATACATTGAAGATATTCGCTCCGGCTGGGACTCGAACCCAGGCCACTCGCTTGGAAGACCAGCGGTCTAGCCATTAGGCTATCGGAGTTCTGTCGAGCGGAGTCTTACTGCCTGACTGATACTGCCTGACTGACAGACTGACTCACTGACTGACTGATACTGACTGACTGACTCACTGACTGACCGAGACTGACTGACTAACTGCCTAACTGAGTGAGACTGGACTGACTGACTGACTGACTGACTGACTGACTAACTGACTGACTGAGACTGACTGACTGACTGCTTGACTCTCTGACTGGCTATTTCACTGACTGACTTAATGACTAAATGACTGACTGACACTGACTGACTGACTGCTTGACTACCTGACTGACTGCTTGACTGACTAACTGACTGGACAGGACTGACCGACTGACTGACTGACAGACTGACTGAATAAGGATGACTGACAGACTGACTGAATAAGGCTGACTGACTGACTGACTGACAGACTGACTGAATAAGGCTGACCGACTGACTGACTGCCTGACTGACTGACTGACTGAATGACTGACTGACTGAGACTAAATGACTGACTGCTTGACTGACTGGCTGAAGGACTAACTGACTGACTGAGTGACTGACTGACTGGACTGACTGACTGAGACTGAATGACTGAGTGCTTGACTGATTGACTGTCAGACTGACTGACTGACTTCGCAAAAGGGAAAAATAAAAATAAAAGAATTATAAAAAAATATTTGCATTTAAGATTTCCTTTCCGGCTGGGATTTGAACCCAGAGCGACACTCATGGAAGCCCAACGCTCTCGCCAATATACTATCGGATCTCTGTTGATCGGTGTCTTAATTATAATAAAAACAAAAAATGCACCTTAGTAATTATTGATCTAAAATCTTTGAAATCTAAAGGTCGAATGATTAAACTGACTCAGAATTTTCTTCAGTACATAAATAATCCATATTTGCAAAAGAAAGAAATTGAAAAAAAAAAGAATCTTCAAATTAGAAGAGAAATATATACATGGAAGATTTTCGTTCCGGCCGGGACTCGAACCCATTACCACGCGCTTGGAACCCAACGGTCTAGCCATTAGGCTATCGGAGCTCTGTCGATGGAAGTCTTAAATATAATAAAAACAAAAAATGCACCTTGGTAATTATTGATTCAAACACTTTGAAATTTATAGGTCGAATAATTAAACTGACTCAGAATTTTTCTCCCTACATAAATATTCAATATTCGCAAAAGAGAAAAATTAAAAAAAAAGAAGAAGAAATTTCAAATTAGAAACTAAAAGTATACATTGAAGATTTTCGTTCAGGCTGGGACTCGAACCCAGGGCCACTCTAGCCATTAGTCTATGGGAGCTCTGTCGGTGGGAGTTTTAAATATAATAAAAACAAAAAATGCACCTTGGTAATTGTTTATTTAAACACTTTGAAATCTTCGTGTCGAAAAATTAAACTGACTCAGAATTTTCTTCCCTAACTAAATAATCAATAATTGCAAAGGAAAGAAATTGAAAAAAAAAAGAATTTTCAAATTAGAAAAGAAATATATACATTGAAGATATTCGCTCCGGCTGGGACTCGAACCCAGGCCACTCGCTTGGAAGACCAGCGGTCTAGCCATTAGGCTATCGGAGTTCTGTCGAGCGGAGTCTTACTGCCTGACTGATACTGCCTGACTGACAGACTGACTCACTGACTGACTGATACTGACTGACTGACTCACTGACTGACCGAGACTGACTGACTAACTGCCTGACTGAGTGAGACTGGACTGACTGACTGACTGACTGACTGACTGACTAACTGACTGACTGAGACTGACTGACTGACTGCTTGACTCTCTGACTGGCTATTTCACTGACTGACTGAATGACTAAATGACTGACTGACACTGACTGACTGACTGCTTGACTACCTGACTGACTGCTTGACTGACTAACTGACTGGACAGGACTGACCGACTGCCTGACTGACTGACTGACTGAATGACTGACTGACTGACTGACCGAGACTGACTGACTGACTGACTGAGACTGGACTGGACTGACTGACTGATTGACTGACTGACTGAGACTGACTGACTGCTTTAGTGACTAACTGACTGCACAGGACTGACCGACTGACTGACTGACTGACTGCCTGACTGACGGACTGACTGAATGACTGACTGACTGAGACTAAATGACTGACTGCTTGACTGACTGGCTGAAGGATTAACTGATTGACTGAGTGACTGACTGACTGGACTGACTGACTGAGACTGAATGACTGAGTGCTTGACTGATTGACTGTCAGACTGACTGACTGACTTCGCAAAAGGGAAAAATAAAAAAAAAAGAATTATAAAATTAAAAAAAAATATTTGCATTTAAGATTTCCTTTCCGGCCGGGACTCGAACCCAGTACCACGCGCTAGGAACCCAACGGACTAGCCATTAGGCTATCGGAGCTCTGTCGATGGAAGTCTTAAATATAATAAAAACAAAAAATGCACCTTGGTAATTATTGATTCAAACACTTTGAAATTTACAGGTCGAATAATTAAACTGACTCAGAATTTTTCTCCCTACATAAATAATCAATATTCGCAAAAGAGAAAAATTAAAAAAAAAAGAAGAAGAAATTTCAAATTAGAAACTAAAAGTATACATTGAAGATTTTCGTTCAGGCTGGGACTCGAACCCAGGGCCACTCGCTTGGAAGCCTAACACTCTAGCCATTAGTCTATGGGAGCTCTATCGGGGGGAGTTTTAAATATAATAAAAACAAAAAATGCACCTTGGTAATTGTTTATTTAAACACTTTGAAATCTTCGTGTCGAAAAATTAAACTGACTCAGAATTTTCTTCCCTACATAAATAATCAATAATTGCAAAGGAAAGAAATTGAAAAAAAAAGAATTTTCAAATTAGAAAAGAAATATATACATTGAAGATATTCGCTCCGGCTGGGACTCGAACCCAGGCCACTCGCTTGGAAGACCAGCGGTCTAGCTATTAGGCTATCGGAGTTCTGTCGAGCGGAGTCTTACTGCCTGACTGATACTGCCTGACTGACAGACTGACTCACTGACTGACTGATACTGACTGACTGACTCACTGACTGACCGAGACTGACTGACTAACTGCCTGACTGACTGAGACTGGACTGACTGACTGACTGACTGACTGACTGACTGACTAACTGACTGACTGAGACTGACTGACTGACTGCTTGACTCTCAGACTGGCTATTTCACTGACTGACTGAATGACTAAATGACTGACTGACTGCTTGACTACCTGACTGACTGCTTGACTGACTAACTGACTGGACAGGACTGACCGACTGACTGACTGACAGACTGACTGAATAAGGATGACTGACAGACTGACTGAATAAGGCTGACTGACTGACTGACTGACAGACTGACTGAATAAGGCTGACCGACTGACTGACTGCCTGACTGACTGACTGACTGAATGATTGACTGACTGAGACTAAATGACTGACTGCTTGACTGACTGGCTGAAGGACTAACTGACTGACTGAGTGACTGACTGACTGGACTGACTGACTGAGACTGAATGACTGAGTGCTTGACTGATTGACTGTCAGACTGACTGACTGACTTCGCAAAAGGGAAAAATAAAAAAAAAGAATTATAAAATTAGAAAAAAATATTTTCATTTAAGATTTCCTTTCCGGCTGGGATTTGAACCCAGGGCGACACTCATGGAAGCCCAACGCTCTCGCCAATATACTATCGGATCTCTGTTGATCGGTGTCTTAATTATAATAAAAACAAAAAATGCACCTTAGTAATTATTGATCTAAAATCTTTGAAATCTAAAGGTCGAATGATTAAACAGACTCAGAATTTTCTTCCGTACATAAATAATCCATATTTGCAAAAGAAAGAAATTGAAAAAAAAAAGAATCTTCAAATTAGAAGAGAAATATATACATGGAAGATTTTCGTTCCGGCCGGGACTCGAACCCAGTACCACGCGCTTGGAACCCAACGGTCTAGCCATTAGGCTATCGGAGCTCTGTCGATGGAAGTCTTAAATATAATAAAAACAAAAAATGCACCTTGGTAATTATTGATTCAAACACTTTGAAATTTACAGGTCGAATAATTAAACTGACTCAGAATTTTTCTCCCTACATAAATAATCAATATTTGCAAAAGAGAAAAATTAAAAAAAAAAAGAAGAAGAAATTTCAAATTAGAAACTAAAAGTATACATTGAAGATTTTCGTTCAGGCTGGGACTCGAACCCAGGGCCACTCGCTTTTAAGCCTAACACTCTAGCCATTAGTCTATGGGAGCTCTGTCGGTGGGAGTTTTAAATATAATAAAAACAAAAAATGCACCTTGGTAATTGTTTATTTAAACACTTTGAAATCTTCGTGTCGAAAAATTAAACTGACTCAGAATTTTCTTCCCTACATAAATAATCAATAATTGCAAAGGAAAGAAATTGAAAAAGAAAAGAATTTTCAAATTAGAAAAGAAATATATACATTGAAGATATTCGCTCCGGCTGGGACTCGAACCCAGGCCACTCGCTTGGAAGACCAGCGGTCTAGCCATTAGGCTATCGGAGTTCTGTCGAGCGGAGTCTTACTGCCTGACTGATACTGCCTGACTGACAGACTGACTCACTGACTGACTGATACTGACTGACTGACTCACTGACTGACCGAGACTGACTGACTAACTGCCTGACTGACTGAGACTGGACTGACTGACTGACTGACTGACTGACTGACTAACTGACTGACTGAGACTGACTGACTGACTGCTTGACTCTCTGACTGGCTATTTCACTGACTGACTGAATGACTAAATGACTGACTGACACTGACTGACTGACTGCTTGACTACCTGACTGACTGCTTGACTGACTAACTGACTGGACAGGACTGACCGACTGACTGACGGACAGACTGACTGAATAAGGATGACTGACAGACTGACTGAATAAGGCTGACTGACTGACTGACTGACAGACTGACTGAATAAGGCTGACCGACTGACTGACTGCCTGACTGACTGACTGACTGAATGACTGACTGACTGACTGACTGAGACTGGACTAGACTGACTGACTGACTGAGACTGACTGACTGCTTTAGTGACTAACTGACTGCACAGGACTGACCGACTGACTGACTGACTGACTGCCTGACTGACTGACTGCTTGACTGACTGGCTGAAGGACTAACTGACTGACTGAGTGACTGACTGACTGGACTGACTGACTGAGACTGAATGACTGAGTGCTTGACTGATTGACTGTCAGACTGACAGACTGACTTCGCAAAAGGGAAAAATAAAAAAAAAGAATTATAAAATTAGAAAATAATATTTGCATTTAAGATTTCCTTTCCGGCCGGGACTCGAACCCAGTACCACGCGCTAGGAACCCAACGGTCTAGCCATTAGGCTATCGGAGCTCTGTCGATGGAAGTCTTAAATATAATAAAAACAAAAAATGCACCTTGGTAATTATTGATTCAAACACTTTGAAATTTACAGGTCGAATAATTAAACTGACACAGAATTTTTCTCCCTACATAAATAATCAATATTCGCAAAAGAGAAAAATTAAAAAAAAAAGAAGAAGAAATTTCAAATTAGAAATTGAAAGTATACATTGAAGATTTTCGTTCAGGCTGGGACTCGAACCCAGGGCCACTCGCTTGGAAGCCTAACACTCTAGCCATTAGTCTATGGGAGCTCTGTCGGTGGGAGTTTTAAATATAATAAAAACAAAAAATGCACCTTGGTAATTGTTTATTTAAACACTTTGAAATCTTCGTGTCGAAAAATTAAACTGACTCAGAATTTTCTTCCCTACATAAATAATCAATAATTGCAAAGGAAAGAAATTGAAAAAAAAAGAATTTTCAAATTAGAAAAGAAATATATACATTGAAGATATTCGCTCCGGCTGGGACTCGAACCCAGGCCACTCGCTTGGAAGACCAGCGGTCTAGCCATTAGGCTATCGGAGTTCTGTCGAGCGGAGTCTTACTGCCTGACTGATACTGCCTGACTGACAGACTGACTCACTGACTGACTGATACTGACTGACTGACTCACTGACTGACCGAGACTGACTGACTAACTGCCTGACTGACTGAGACTGGACTGACTGACTGACTGACTGACTGACTGACTAACTGACTGACTGAGACTGACTGACTGACTGCTTGACTCTCTGACTGGCTATTTCACTGACTGACTGAATGACTAAATGACTGACTGACACTGACTGACTGACTGCTTGACTACCTGACTGACTGCTTGACTGACTAACTGACTGGACAGGACTGACCGACTGACTGACGGACAGACTGACTGAATAAGGATGACTGACAGACTGACTGAATAAGGCTGACTGACTGACTGACTGACAGACTGACTGAATAAGGCTGACCGACTGACTGACTGCCTGACTGACTGACTGACTGAATGACTGACTGACTGACTGACTGAGACTGGACTAGACTGACTGACTGACTGAGACTGACTGACTGCTTTAGTGACTAACTGACTGCACAGGACTGACCGACTGACTGACTGACTGACTGCCTGACTGACTGACTGCTTGACTGACTGGCTGAAGGACTAACTGACTGACTGAGTGACTGACTGACTGGACTGACTGACTGAGACTGAATGACTGAGTGCTTGACTGATTGACTGTCAGACTGACAGACTGACTTCGCAAAAGGGAAAAATAAAAAAAAAGAATTATAAAATTAGAAAATAATATTTGCATTTAAGATTTCCTTTCCGGCCGGGACTCGAACCCAGTACCACGCGCTAGGAACCCAACGGTCTAGCCATTAGGCTATCGGAGCTCTGTCGATGGAAGTCTTAAATATAATAAAAACAAAAAATGCACCTTGGTAATTATTGATTCAAACACTTTGAAATTTACAGGTCGAATAATTAAACTGACACAGAATTTTTCTCCCTACATAAATAATCAATATTCGCAAAAGAGAAAAATTAAAAAAAAAGAAGAAGAAATTTCAAATTAGAAATTGAAAGTATACATTGAAGATTTTCGTTCAGGCTGGGACTCGAACCCAGGGCCACTCGCTTGGAAGCCTAACACTCTAGCCATTAGTCTATGGGAGCTCTGTCGGTGGGAGTTTTAAATATAATAAAAACAAAAAATGCACCTTGGTAATTGTTTATTTAAACACTTTGAAATCTTCGTGTCGAAAAATTAAACTGACTCAGAATTTTCTTCCCTACATAAATAATCAATAATTGCAAAGGAAAGAAATTGAAAAAAAAAGAATTTTCAAATTAGAAAAGAAATATATACATTGAAGATATTCGCTCCGGCTGGGACTCGAACCCAGGCCACTCGCTTGGAAGACCAGCGGTCTAGCCATTAGGCTATCGGAGTTCTGTCGAGCGGAGTCTTACTGCCTGACTGATACTGCCTGACTGACAGACTGACTCACTGACTGACTGATACTGACTGACTGACTCACTGACTGACCGAGACTGACTGACTAACTGCCTGACTGACTGAGACTGGACTGACTGACTGACTGACTGACTGACTGACTAACTGACTGACTGAGACTGACTGACTGACTGCTTGACTCTCTGACTGGCTATTTCACTGACTGACTTAATGACTAAATGAATGACTGACACTGACTGACTGACTGCTTGACTACCTGACTGACTGCTTGACTGACTAACTGACTGGACAGGACTGACCGACTGACTGACTGACAGACTGACTGAATAAGGATGACTGACAGACTGACTGAATAAGGCTGACTGACTGACTGACTGACAGACTGACTGAATAAGGCTGACCGACTGACTGACTGCCTGACTGACTGACTGACTGAATGACTGACTGACTGAGACTAAATGACTGACTGCTTGACTGACTGGCTGAAGGACTAACTGACTGACTGAGTGACTGACTGACTGGACTGACTGACTGAGACTGAATGACTGAGTGCTTGACTGATTGACTGTCAGACTGACTGACTGACTTCGCAAAAGGGAAAAATAAAAAAAAAAGAATTATAAAATTAGAAAAAAATATTTGCATATAAGATTTCCTTTCCGGCTGGGATTTGAACCCAGGGCGACACTCATGGAAGCCCAACGCTCTCGCCAATATACTATCGGATCTCTGTTGATCGGTGTCTTAATTATAATAAAAACAAAAAATGCACCTTAGTAATTATTGATCTAAAATCTTTTAAATCTAAAGGTCGAATGATTAAACTGACTCAGGATTTTCTTCCGTACATAAATAATCCATATTTGCAAAAGAAAGAAATTGAAAAAAAAAGAATCTTCAAATTAGAAGAGAAATATATACATGGAAGATTTTCGTTCCGGCCGGGACTCGAACCCAGTACCACGCGCTTGGAACCCAACGGTCTAGCCATTAGGCTATCGGAGCTCTGTCGATGGAAGTCTTAAATATAATAAAAACAAAAAATGCACCTTGGTAATTATTGATTCAAACACTTTGAAATTTACAGGTCGAATAATTAAACTGACTCAGAATTTTTCTCCCTACATGAATATTCAATATTCGCAAAAGAGAAAAATTAAAAAAAAAGAAGAAGAAATTTCAAATTAGAAACTAAAAGTATACATTGAAGATTTTCGTTCAGGCTGGGACTCGAACCCAGGGCCACTCTAGCCATTAGTCTATGGGAGCTCTGTCGGTGGGAGTTTTAAATATAATAAAAACAAAAAATGCACCTTGGTAATTGTTTATTTAAACACTTTGAAATCTTCGTGTCGAAAAATTAAACTGACTCAGAATTTTCTTCCCTAACTAAATAATCAATAATTGCAAAGGAAAGAAATTGAAAAAAAAAAGAATTTTCAAATTAGAAAAGAAATATATACATTGAAGATATTCGCTCCGGCTGAGACTCGAACCCAGGCCACTGGCTTGGAAGACCAGCGGTCTAGCCATTAGGCTATCGGAGTTCTGTCGAGCGGAATCTTACTGCCTGACTGATACTGCCTGACTGACAGACTGACTCACTGACTGACTGATACTGACTGACTGACTCACTGACTGACCGAGACTGACTGACTAACTGCCTGACTGAGTGAGACTGGACTGACTGACTGACTGACTGACTGACTGACTAACTGACTGACTGAGACTGACTGACTGACTGCTTGACTCTCTGACTGGCTATTTCACTGACTGACTGAATGACTAAATGACTGACTGACACTGACTGACTGACTGCTTGACTACCTGACTGACTGCTTGACTGACTAACTGACTGGACAGGACTGACCGACTGACTGACTGACAGACTGACTGAATAAGGATGACTGACAGACTGACTGAATAAGGCTGACTGACTGACTGACTGACAGACTGACTGAATAAGGCTGACCGACTGACTGACTGCCTGACTGACTGACTGACTGAATGACTGACTGACTGACTGACCGAGACTGACTGACTGAATGACTGAGACTGGACTGGACTGACTGACTGACTGACTGACTGACTGACTGACTGCCTGACTGACGGACTGACTGAATGACTGACTGACTGAGACTAAATGACTGACTGCTTGACTGACTGGCTGAAGGATTAACTGACTGACTGAGTGACTGACTGACTGGACTGACTGACTGAGACTGAATGACTGAGTGCTTGACTGATTGACTGTCAGACTGACTGACTGACTTCGCAAAAGGGAAAAATAAAAAAAAAGAATTATAAAATTAGAAAAAAATATTTGCATTTAAGATTTCCTTTCCGGCCGGGACTCGAACCCAGTACCACGCGCTAGGAACCCAACGGACTAGCCATTAGGCTATCGGAACTCTGTCGATGGAAGTCTTAAATATAATAAAAACAAAAAATGCACCTTGGTAATTATTGATTCAAACACTTTGAAATTTACAGGTCGAATAATTAAACTGACTCAGAATTTTTCTCCCTACATAAATAATCAATATTCGCAAAAGAGAAAAATTGAAAAAAAAAAGAAGAAGAAATTTCAAATTAGAAACTAAAAGTATACATTGAAGATTTTCGTTCAGGCTGGGACTCGAACCCAGGGCCACTCGCTTGGAAGCCTAACACTCTAGCCATTAGTCTATGGGAGCTCTATCGGTGGGAGTTTTAAATATAATAAAAACAAAAAATGCACCTTGGTAATTGTTTATTTAAACACTTTGAAATCTTCGTGTCGAAAAATTAAACTGACTCAGAATTTTCTTCCCTACATAAATAATCAATAATTGCAAAGGAAAGAAATTGAAAAAAAAAAGAATTTTCAAATTAGAAAAGAAATATATACATTGAAGATATTCGCTCCGGCTGGGACTCGAACACAGGCCACTCGCTTGGAAGACCAGCGGTCTAGCCATTAGGCTATCGGAGTTCTGTCGAGCGGAGTCTTACTGCCTGACTGATACTGCCTGACTGACAGACTGACTCACTGACTGACTGATACTGACTGACTGACTCACTGACTGACCGAGACTGACTGACTAACTGCCTGACTGACTGAGACTGGACTGACTGACTGACTGACTGACTGACTGACTAACTGACTGACTGAGACTGACTGACTGACTGCTTGACTCTCAGACTGGCTATTTCACTGACTGACTGAATGACTAAATGACTGACTGACTGCTTGACTACCTGACTGACTGCTTGACTGACTAACTGACTGGACAGGACTGACCGACTGACTGACTGACAGACTGACTGAATAAGGATGACTGACAGACTGACTGAATAAGGCTGACTGACTGACTGACTGACAGACTGACTGAATAAGGCTGACCGACTGACTGACTGCCTGACTGAATGACTGACTGACTGAGACTAAATGACTGACTGCTTGACTGACTGGCTGTCAGACTGACTGACTGACTTCGCAAAAGGGAAAAATAAAAAAAAAGAATTATAAAATTAGAAAAAAATATTTGCATTTAAGATTTCCTTTCCGGCTGGGATTTGAACCCAGGGCGACACTCATGGAAGCCCAACGCTCTCGCCAATATACTATCGGATCTCTGTTGATCGGTGTCTTAATTATAATAAAAACAAAAAATGCACATTAGTAATTATTGATCTAAAATCTTTGAAATTTAAAGGTCGAATGATTAAACTGACTCAGAATTTTCTTCCGTACATAAATAATCCATATTTGCAAAAGAAAGAAATTGAAAAAAAAAAGAATCTTCAAAGTAGAAGAGAAATATATACATGGAAGATTTTCGTTCCGGCCGGGACTCGAACCCAGTACCACGCGCTTGGAACCCAACAGTCTAGCCATTAGGCTATCGGAGCTCTGTCGATGGAAGTCTTAAATATAATAAAAACAAAAAATGCACCTTGGTAATTATTGATTCAAACACTTTGAAATTTACAGGTCGAATAATTAAACTGACTCAGAATTTTTCTCCCTACATAAATAATCAATATTTGCAAAAGAGAAAAATTAAAAAAAAAAAGAAGAAGAAATTTCAAATTAGAAACTAAAAGTATACATTGAAGATTTTCGTTCAGGCTGGGACTCGAACCCAGGGCCACTCGCTTTTAAGCCTAACACTCTAGCCATTAGTCTATGGGAGCTCTGTCGGTGGGAGTTTTAAATATAATAAAAACAAAAAATGCACCTTGGTAATTGTTTATTTAAACACTTTGAAATCTTAGTGTCGAAAAATTAAACTGACTCAGAATTTTCTTCCCTACATAAATAATCAATAATTGCAAAGGAAAGAAATTGAAAAAGAAAAGAATTTTCAAATTAGAAAAGCAATATATACATTGAAGATATTCGCTCCGGCTGGGACTCGAACCCAGACCACTCGCTTGGAAGACCAGCGGTCTAGCCATTAGGTTATCGGAGTTCTGTCGAGCGGAGTCTTACTGCCTGACTGATACTGCCTGACTGACAGACTGACTCACTGACTGACTGATACTGACTGACTGACTCACTGACTGACCGAGACTGACTGACTAACTGCCTGACTGACTGAGACTGGACTGACTGACTGACTGACTGACTAACTGACTGACTGAGACTGACTGACTGACTGCTTGACTCTCTGACTGGCTATTTCACTGACTGACTGAATGACTAAATGACTGACTGACACTGACTGACTGACTGCTTGACTACCTGACTGACTGCTTGACTGACTAACTGACTGGACAGGACTGACCGACTGACTGACGGACAGACTGACTGAATAAGGATGACTGACAGACTGACTGAATAAGGCTGACTGACTGACTGACTGACAGACTGACTGAATAAGGCTGACCGACTGACTGACTGCCTGACTGACTGACTGACTGAATGACTGACTGACTGACTGACCGAGACTGACTGACTGACTGACTGAGACTGGACTAGACTGACTGACTGACTGACTGACTGAGACTGACTGACTGCTTTAGTGACTAACTGACTGCACAGGACTGACCGACTGACTGACTGACTGACTGCCTGACTGACTGACTGACTGACTGCTTGACTGACTGGCTGAAGGACTAACTGACTGACTGAGTGACTGACTGACTGGACTGACTGACTGAGACTGAATGACTGAGTGCTTGACTGATTGACTGTCAGACTGACTGACTGACTTCGCAAAAGGGAAAAATAAAAAAAAAGAATTATAAAATTAGAAAATAATATTTGCATTTAAGATTTCCTTTCCGGCCGGGACTCGAACCCAGTACCACGCGCTAGGAACCCAACGGTCTAGCCATTAGGCTATCGGAGCTCTGTCGATGGAAGTCTTAAATATAATAAAAACAAAAAATGCACCTTGGTAATTATTGATTCAAACACTTTGAAATTAGAGGTCGAATAATTAAACTGACACAGAATTTTTCTCCCTACATAAATAATCAATATTCGCAAAAGAGAAAAATTAAAAAAAAAGAAGAAGAAATTTCAAATTAGAAACTAAAAGTATACATTGAAGATTTTCGTTCAGGCTGGGACTCGAACCCAGGGCCACTCGCTTGGAAGCCTAACACTCTAGCCATTAGTCTATGGGAGCTCTGTCGGTGGGAGTTTTAAATATAATAAAAACAAAAAATGCACCTTGGTAATTGTTTATTTAAACACTTTGAAATCTTCGTGTCGAAAAATTAAACTGACTCAGAATTTTCTTCCCTACATAAATAATCAATAATTGCAAAGGAAAGAAATTGAAAAAAAAAGAATTTTCAAATTAGAAAAGAAATATATACATTGAAGATATTCGCTCCGGCTGGGACTCGAACCCAGGCCACTCGCTTGGAAGACCAGCGGTCTAGCCATTAGGCTATCGGAGTTCTGTCGAGCGGAGTCTTACTGCCTGACTGATACTGCCTGACTGACAGACTGACTCACTGACTGACTGATACTGACTGACTGACTCACTGACTGACCGAGACTGACTGACTAACTGCCTGACTGACTGAGACTGAACTGACTGACTGACTGACTGACTGACTGACTAACTGACTGACTGAGACTGACTGACTGACTGCTTGACTCTCTGACTGGCTATTTCACTGACTGACTGAATGACTAAATGACTGACAGACACTGACTGACTGACTGACTGCTTGACTACCTGACTGACTGCTTGACTGACTAACTGACTGGACAGGACTGACCGACTGACAGACTGACAGACTGACTGAATAAGGATGACTGACAGACTGACTGAATAAGGATGACTGACAGACTGACTGAATACGGCTGACTGACTGACTGACTGAAAGACTGACTGAATAAGGCTGACCGACTGACTGACTGCCTGACTGACTGACTGACTGAATGACTGACTGACTGACTGACCGAGACTGACTGACTGACTGACTGAGACTGGACTGGACTGACTGACTGACTGACTGAGACTGACTGACTGCTTTAGTGACTAACTGACTGCACAGGACTGACCGACTGACTGACTGACTGACTGCCTGACTGACGGACTGACTGAATGACTGACTGACTGAGACTAAATGAGTGACTGCTTGACTGACTGGCTGAAGGATTAACTGACTGACTGAGTGACTGACTGACTGGACTGACTGACTGAGACTGAATGACTGAGTGCTTGACTGATTGACTGTCAGACTGACTGACTGACTTCGCAAAAGGGAAAAATAAAAAAAAAAGAATTATAAAATTAGAAAAAAATATTTGCATTTAAGATTTCCTTTCCGGCCGGGACTCGAACCCAGTACCACGCGCTAGGAACCCAACGGACTAGCCATCAGGCTATCGGAGCTCTGTCGATGGAAGTCTTAAATATAATAAAAACAAAAAATGCACCTTGGTAATTATTGATTCAAACACTTTGAAATTTACAGGTCGAATAATTAAACTGACTCAGAAATTTTCTCCCTACATAAATAATCAATATTCGCAAAAGAGAAAAATTAAAAAAAAAAAAAAAGAAGAAGAAATTTCAAATTAGAAACTAAAAGTATACATTGAAGATTTTCGTTCAGGCTGGGACTCGAACCCAGGGCCACTCGCTTGGAAGCCTAACACTCTAGCCATTAGTCTATGGGAGCTCTGTCGGTGGGAGTTTTAAATATAATAAAAACAAAAAATGCACCTTGGTAATTGTTTATTTAAACACTTTGAAATCTTCGTGTCGAAAAATTAAACTGACTCAGAATTTTCTTCCCTACATAAATAATCAATAATTGCAAAGGAAAGAAATTGAAAAAAAAAAGAATTTTCAAATTAGAAAAGAAATATATACATTGAAGATATTCGCTCCGGCTGGGACTCGAACCCAGGCCACTCGCTTGGAAGACCAGCGGTCTAGCCATTAGGCTATCGGAGTTCTGTCGAGCGGAGTCTTACTGCCTGACTGATACTGCCTGACTGACAGACTGACTCACTGACTGACTGCTACTGACTGACTGACTCACTGACTGACCGAGACTGACTGACTAACTGCCTGACTGACTGAGACTGGACTGACTGACTGACTGACTGACTGACTGACTAACTGACTGACTGAGACTGACTGACTGACTGCTTGACTCTCTGACTGGCTATTTCACTGACTGACTGAATGACTAAATGACTGACTGACACTGACTGACTGACTGCTTGACTACCTGACTGACTGCTTGACTGACTAACTGACTGGACAGGACTGACCGACTGACTGACTGACAGACTGACTGAATAAGGATGACTGACAGAATGACTGAATAAGGCTGACTGACTGCCTGACTGACTGACTGACTGCCTGACTGACTGACTGACTGAATGACTGATTGACTGACTGACCGAGACTGACTGACTGACTGACTGAGACTGGACTGGACTGACTGACTGACTGACTAAATGACTGCTTTAGTGACTAACTGAATGCACAGGACTGACCGACTGACTGACTGACTGACTGCCTGACTGACTGACTGACTGAATGACTGACTGACTGACTGACCGAGACTGACTGACTGACTGACTGAGACTGGACTGGACTGACTGACTGACTGACTGACTGAGACTGACTGACTGCTTTAGTGACTAACTGACTGCACAGGACTGACCGACTGACTGACTGACTGACTGCCTGACTGAGTGACTGACTGAATGACTGACTGACTGAGACTAAATGACTGACTGCTTGACTGACTGGCTGAAGGACTAACTGACTGACTGAGTGACTGACTGACTGGACTGACTGACTGAGACTGAATGACTGAGTGCTTGACTGATTGACTGTCAGACTGACTGACTGACTTCGCAAAAGGGAAAAATAAAAAAAAAAGAATTATAAAATTAGAAAAAAATATTTGCATTTAAGATTTCCTTTCCGGCCGGGACTCGAACCCAGTACCACGCGCTAGGAACCCAACGGTCTAGCCATTAGGGTATCGGAGCTCTGTCGATGGAAGTCTTAAATATGATAAAAACAAAAAATGCACCTTGGTAATTATTGATTCAAACACTTTGAAATTTACAGGTCGAATAATTAAACTGACTCAGAATTTTTCTCCCTACATAAATAATCAATATTCGCAAAAGAGAAAAATTAAAAAAAAAAAAAGAAGAAGAAGAAATTTCAAATTAGAAACTAAAAGTATACATTGAAGATTTTCGTTCAGGCTGGGACTCGAACCCAGGGCCACTCGCTTTTAAGCCTAACACTCTAGCCATTAGTCTATGGGAGCTCTGTCGGTGGGAGTTTTAAATATAATTAAAACAAAAAATGCACCTTGGTAATTGTTTATTTAAACACTTTGAAATCTTCGTGTCGAAAAATTAAACTGACTCAGAATTTTCTTCCCTACATAAATAATCAATAATTGCAAAGGAAAGAAATTGAAAAAAAAAGAATTTTCAAATTAGAAAAGAAATATATACATTGAAGATATTCGCTCCGGCTGGGACTCGAACCCAGGCCACTCGCTTGGAAGACCAGCGGTCTAGCCATTAGGCTATCGGAGTTCTGTCGAGCGGAGTCTTACTGCCTGACTGATACTGCCTGACTGACAGACTGACTCACTGACTGACTGATACTGACTGACTGACTCACTGACTGACCGAGACTGACTGACTAACTGCCTGACTGACTGAGACTGAACTGACTGACTGACTGATTGACTGACTGACTAACTGACTGACTGAGACTGACTGACTGACTGCTTGACTCTCTGACTGGCTATTTCACTGACTGACTGAATGACTAAATGACTGACAGACACTGACTGACTGACTGACTGCTTGACTACCTGACTGACTGCTTGACTGACTAACTGACTGGACAGGACTGACCGACTGACAGACTGACAGACTGACTGAATAAGGATGACTGACAGACTGACTGAATAAGGATGACTGACAGACTGACTGAATACGGCTGACTGACTGACTGACTGAAAGACTGACTGAATAAGGCTGACCGACTGACTGACTGCCTGACTGACTGACTGACTGAATGACTGACTGACTGACTGACCGAGACTGACTGACTGACTGACTGAGACTGGACTGGACTGACTGACTGACTGACTGAGACTGACTGACTGCTTTAGTGACTAACTGACTGCACAGGACTGACCGACTGACTGACTGACTGACTGCCTGACTGACGGACTGACTGAATGACTGACTGACTGAGACTAAATGAGTGACTGCTTGACTGACTGGCTGAAGGATTAACTGACTGACTGAGTGACTGACTGACTGGACTGACTGACTGAGACTGAATGACTGAGTGCTTGACTGATTGACTGTCAGACTGACTGACTGACTTCGCAAAAGGGAAAAATAAAAAAAAAAGAATTATAAAATTAGAAAAAAATATTTGCATTTAAGATTTCCTTTCCGGCCGGGACTCGAACCCAGTACCACGCGCTAGGAACCCAACGGACTAGCCATCAGGCTATCGGAGCTCTGTCGATGGAAGTCTTAAATATAATAAAAACAAAAAATGCACCTTGGTAATTATTGATTCAAACACTTTGAAATTTACAGGTCGAATAATTAAACTGACTCAGAAATTTTCTCCCTACATAAATAATCAATATTCGCAAAAGAGAAAAATTAAAAAAAAAAAAAAGAAGAAGAAATTTCAAATTAGAAACTAAAAGTATACATTGAAGATTTTCGTTCAGGCTGGGACTCGAACCCAGGGCCACTCGCTTGGAAGCCTAACACTCTAGCCATTAGTCTATGGGAGCTCTGTCGGTGGGAGTTTTAAATATAATAAAAACAAAAAATGCACCTTGGTAATTGTTTATTTAAACACTTTGAAATCTTCGTGTCGAAAAATTAAACTGACTCAGAATTTTCTTCCCTACATAAATAATCAATAATTGCAAAGGAAAGAAATTGAAAAAAAAAAGAATTTTCAAATTAGAAAAGAAATATATACATTGAAGATATTCGCTCCGGCTGGGACTCGAACCCAGGCCACTCGCTTGGAAGACCAGCGGTCTAGCCATTAGGCTATCGGAGTTCTGTCGAGCGGAGTCTTACTGCCTGACTGATACTGCCTGACTGACAGACTGACTCACTGACTGACTGCTACTGACTGACTGACTCACTGACTGACCGAGACTGACTGACTAACTGCCTGACTGACTGAGACTGGACTGACTGACTGACTGACTGACTGACTGACTAACTGACTGACTGAGACTGACTGACTGACTGCTTGACTCTCTGACTGGCTATTTCACTGACTGACTGAATGACTAAATGACTGACTGACACTGACTGACTGACTGCTTGACTACCTGACTGACTGCTTGACTGACTAACTGACTGGACAGGACTGACCGACTGACTGACTGACAGACTGACTGAATAAGGATGACTGACAGAATGACTGAATAAGGCTGACTGACTGCCTGACTGACTGACTGACTGCCTGACTGACTGACTGACTGAATGACTGATTGACTGACTGACCGAGACTGACTGACTGACTGACTGAGACTGGACTGGACTGACTGACTGACTGACTAAATGACTGCTTTAGTGACTAACTGAATGCACAGGACTGACCGACTGACTGACTGACTGACTGCCTGACTGACTGACTGACTGAATGACTGACTGACTGAGACTAAATGACTGACTGCTTGACTGACTGGCTGAAGCACTAACTGACTGACTGAGTGACTGACTGACTGGACTGACTGACTGACTGCTTGACTACCTGACTGACTGCTTGACTGACTAACTGACTGGACAGGACTGACCGACTGACTGACTGACAGACTGACTGAATAAGGATGACTGACAGACTGACTGAATAAGGCTGACTGACTGACTGACAGACTGACTGAATAAGGCTGACCGACTGACTGACTGCCTGACTGACTGACTGACTGAATGACTGACTGACTGACTGACCGAGACTGACTGACTGACTGACTGAGACTGGACTGGACTGACTGACTGACTGACTGACTGAGACTGACTGACTGCTTTAGTGACTAACTGACTGCACAGGACTGACCGACTGACTGACTGACTGACTGCCTGACTGAGTGACTGACTGAATGACTGACTGACTGAGACTAAATGACTGACTGCTTGACTGACTGGCTGAAGGACTAACTGACTGACTGAGTGACTGACTGACTGGACTGACTGACTGAGACTGAATGACTGAGTGCTTGACTGATTGACTGTCAGACTGACTGACTGACTTCGCAAAAGGGAAAAATAAAAAAAAAAAGAATTATAAAATTAGAAAAAAATATTTGCATTTAAGATTTCCTTTCCGGCCGGGACTCTAACCCAGTACCACGCGCTAGGAACCCAACGGTCTAGCCATTAGGGTATCGGAGCTCTGTCGATGGAAGTCTTAAATATGATAAAAACAAAAAATGCACCTTGGTAATTATTGATTCAAACACTTTGAAATTTACAGGTCGAATAATTAAACTGACTCAGAATTTTTCTCCCTACATAAATAATCAATATTCGCAAAAGAGAAAAATTAAAAAAAAAAAAGAAGAAGAAGAAATTTCAAATTAGAAACTAAAAGTATACATTGAAGATTTTCGTTCAGGCTGGGACTCGAACCCAGGGCCACTCGCTTTTAAGCCTAACACTCTAGCCATTAGTCTATGGGAGCTCTGTCGGTGGGAGTTTTAAATATAATTAAAACAAAAAATGCACCTTGGTAATTGTTTATTTAAACACTTTGAAATCTTCGTGTCGAAAAATTAAACTGACTCAGAATTTTCTTCCCTACATAAATAATCAATAATTGCAAAGGAAAGAAATTGAAAAAGAAAAGAATTTTCAAATTAGAAAAGCAATATATACATTGAAGATATTCGCTCCGGCTGGGACTCGAACCCAGGCCACTCGCTTGGAAGACCAGCGGTCTAGCCATTAGGCTATCGGAGTTCTGTCGAGCGGAGTCTTACTGCCTGACTGATACTGCCTGACTGACAAACTGACTCACTGACTGACTGATACTGACTGACTGACTCACTGACTGACCGAGACTGACTGACTAACTGCCTGACTGACTGAGACTGGACTGACTGACTGACTGACTGACTGACTGACTAACTGACTGACTGAGACTGACTGACTGACTGCTTGACTCTCTGACTGGCTATTTCACTGACTGACTGAATGACTAAATGACTGACTGACACTGACTGACTGACTGCTTGACTACCTGACTGACTGCTTGACTGACTAACTGACTGGACAGGACTGACCGACTGACTGACGGACAGACTGACTGAATAAGGATGACTGACAGACTGACTGAATAAGGCTGACTGACTGACTGACTGACAGACTGACTGAATAAGGCTGACCGACTGACTGACTGCCTGACTGACTGACTGACTGAATGACTGACTGACTGACTGACCGAGACTGACTGACTGACTGACTGAGACTGGACTAGACTGACTGACTGACTGACTGACTGAGACTGACTGACTGCTTTAGTGACTAACTGACTGCACAGGACTGACCGACTGACTGACTGACTGACTGCCTGACTGACTGACTGACTGACTGCTTGACTGACTGGCTGAAGGACTAACTGACTGACTGAGTGACTGACTGACTGGACTGACTGACTGAGACTGAATGACTGAGTGCTTGACTGATTGACTGTCAGACTGACTGACTGACTTCGCAAAAGGGAAAAATAAAAAAAAAAGAATTATAAAATTAGAAAATAATATTTGCATTTAAGATTTCCTTTCCGGCCGGGACTCGAACCCAGTACCACGCGCTAGGAACCCAACGGTCTAGCCATTAGGCTATCGGAGCTCTGTCGATGGAAGTCTTAAATATAATAAAAACAAAAAATGCACCTTGGTAATTATTGATTCAAACACTTTGAAATTTACAGGTCGAATAATTAAACTGACACAGAATTTTTCTCCCTACATAAATAATCAATATTCGCAAAAGAGAAAAATTAAAAAAAAAGAAGAAGAAATTTCAAATTAGAAACTAAAAGTATACATTGAAGATTTTCGTTCAGGCTGGGACTCGAACCCAGGGCCACTCGCTTGGAAGCCTAACACTCTAGCCATTAGTCTATGGGAGCTCTGTCGGTGGGAGTTTTAAATATAATAAAAACAAAAAATGCACCTTGGTAATTGTTTATTTAAACACTTTGAAATCTTCGTGTCGAAAAATTAAACTGACTCAGAATTTTCTTCCCTACATAAATAATCAATAATTGCAAAGGAAAGAAATTGAAAAAAAAAAAGAATTTTCAAATTAGAAAAGAAATATATACATTGAAGATATTCGCTCCGGCTGGGACTCGAACCCAGGCCACTCGCTTGGAAGACCAGCGGTCTAGCCATTAGGCTATCGGAGTTCTGTCGAGCGGAGTCTTACTGCCTGACTGATACTGCCTGACTGACAGACTGACTCACTGACTGACTGATACTGACTGACTGACTCACTGACTGACCGAGACTGACTGACTAACTGCCTGACTGACTGAGACTGAACTGACTGACTGACTGACTGACTGACTGACTAACTGACTGACTGAGACTGACTGACTGACTGCTTGACTCTCTGACTGGCTATTTCACTGACTGACTGAATGACTAAATGACTGACAGACACTGACTGACTGACTGACTGCTTGACTACCTGACTGACTGCTTGACTGACTAACTGACTGGACAGGACTGACCGACTGACAGACTGACAGACTGACTGAATAAGGATGACTGACAGACTGACTGAATAAGGATGACTGACAGACTGACTGAATACGGCTGACTGACTGACTGACTGACAGACTGACTGAATAAGGCTGACCGACTGACTGACTGCCTGACTGACTGACTGACTGAATGACTGACTGACTGACTGACCGAGACTGACTGACTGACTGACTGAGACTGGACTGGACTGACTGACTGACTGACTGACTGACTGAGACTGACTGACTGCTTTAGTGACTAACTGACTGCACAGGACTGACCGACTGACTGACTGACTGACTGCCTGACTGACGGACTGACTGAATGACTGACTGACTGAGACTAAATGACTGACTGCTTGACTGACTGGCTGAAGGATTAACTGACTGACTGAGTGACTGACTGACTGGACTGACTGACTGAGACTGAATGACTGAGTGCTTGACTGATTGACTGTCAGACTGACTGACTGACTTCGCAAAAGGGAAAAATAAAAAAAAAAGAATTATAAAATTAGAAAAAAATATTTGCATTTAAGATTTCCTTTCCGGCCGGGACTCGAACCCAGTACCACGCGCTAGGAACCCAACGGACTAGCCATCAGGCTATCGGAGCTCTGTCGATGGAAGTCTTAAATATAATAAAAACAAAAAATGCACCTTGGTAATTATTGATTCAAACACTTTGAAATTTACAGGTCGAATAATTAAACTGACTCAGAAATTTTCTCCCTACATAAATAATCAATATTCGCAAAAGAGAAAAATTAAAAAAAAAAAAAAAAAGAAGAAGAAATTTCAAATTAGAAACTAAAAGTATACATTGAAGATTTTCGTTCAGGCTGGGACTCGAACCCAGGGCCACTCGCTTGGAAGCCTAACACTCTAGCCATTAGTCTATGGGAGCTCTGTCGGTGGGAGTTTTAAATATAATAAAAACAAAAAATGCACCTTGGTAATTGTTTATTTAAACACTTTGAAATCTTCGTGTCGAAAAATTAAACTGACTCAGAATTTTCTTCCCTACATAAATAATCAATAATTGCAAAGGAAAGAAATTGAAAAAAAAAAGAATTTTCAAATTAGAAAAGAAATATATACATTGAAGATATTCGCTCCGGCTGGGACTCGAACCCAGGCCACTCGCTTGGAAGACCAGCGTCTAGCCATTAGGCTATCGGAGTTCTGTCGAGCGGAGTCTTGCTGCCTGACTGATACTGCCTGACTGACAGACTGACTCACTGACTGACTGATACTGACTGACTGACTCACTGACTGACCGAGACTGACTGACTAACTGCCTGACTGACTGAGACTGGACTGACTGACTGACTGACTGACTGACTGACTAACTGACTGACTGAGACTGACTGACTGACTGCTTGACTCTCTGACTGGCTATTTCACTGACTGACTGAATGACTAAATGACTGACTGACACTGACTGACTGACTGCTTGACTACCTGACTGACTGCTTGACTGACTAACTGACTGGACAGGACTGACCGACTGACTGACTGACAGACTGACTGAATAAGGATGACTGACAGACTGACTGAATAAGGATGACTGACAGACTGACTGAATACGGCTGACTGACTGACTGACTGACAGACTGACTGAATAAGGCTGACCGACTGACTGACTGCCTGACTGACTGACTGACTGAATGACTGACTGACTGAGACTAAATGACTGACTGCTTGACTGACTGGCTGAAGGACTAACTGACTGACTGAGTGACTGACTGACTGGACTGACTGACTGACTGCTTGACTACCTGACTGACTGCTTGACTGACTAACTGACTGGACAGGACTGACCGACTGACTGACTGACAGACTGACTGAATAAGGATGACTGACAGACTGACTGAATAAGGCTGACTGACTGACTGACTGACAGACTGACTGAATAAGGCTGACCGACTGACTGACTGCCTGACTGACTGACTGACTGAATGACTGACTGACTGACTGACCGAGACTGACTGACTGACTGACTGAGACTGGACTGGACTGACTGACTGACTGACTGACTGAGACTGACTGACTGCTTTAGTGACTAACTGACTGCACAGGACTGACCGACTGACTGACTGACTGACTGCCTGACTGACTGACTGACTGAATGACTGACTGACTGACTGACTGACTGACTGCTTGACTGACTGGCTGAAGGACTAACTGACTGACTGAGTGACTGACTGACTGGACTGACTGACTGAGACTGAATGACTGAGTGCTTGACTGATTGACTGTCAGACTGACTGACTGACTTCGCAAAAGGGAAAAATAAAAAAAAAGAATTATAAAATTAGAAAAAAATATTTGCATTTAAGATTTCCTTTCCGGCCGGGACTCGAACCCAGTACCACGCGCTAGGAACCCAACGGTCTAGCCATTAGGGTATCGGAGCTCTGTCGATGGAAGTCTTAAATATAATAAAAACAAAAAATGCACTTTGGTAATTATTGATTCAAACACTTTGAAATTTACAGGTCGAATAATTAAACTGACTCAGAATTTTTCTCCCTACATAAATAATCAATATTTGCAAAGGAGAAAAATTAAAAAAAAAAAAAGAAGAAGAAGAAATTTCAAATTAGAAACTAAAAGTATACATTGAAGATTTTCGTTCAGGCTGGGACTCGAACCCAGGGCCACTCGCTTTGAAGCCTAACACTCTAGCCATTAGTCTATGGGAGCTCTGTCGGTGGGAGTTTTAAATATAATAAAAACAAAAAATGCACCTTGGTAATTGTTTATTTAAACACTTTGAAATCTTCGTGTCGAAAAATTAAACTGACTCAGAATTTTCTTCCCTACATAAATAATCAATAATTGCAAAGGAAAGAAATTGAAAAAAAAAAGAATTTTCAAATTAGAAAAGAAATATATACATTGAAGATATTCGTTCCGGCTGGGACTCGAACCCAGGCCACTCGCTTGGAAGACCAGCGGTCTAGCCATTAGGCTATCGTAGTTCTGTCGAGCGGAGTCTTACTGCCTGACTGATACTGCCTGACTGACAGACTGACTCACTGACTGACTGATACTGACTGACTGACTCACTGACTGACCGAGACTGACTGACTAACTGCCTGACTGACTGAGACTGGACTGACTGACTGACTGACTGACTAACTGACTGACTGAGACTGACTGACTGACTGCTTGACTCTCTGACTGGCTATTTCACTGACTGACTGAATGACTAAATGACTGACTGACACTGACTGACTGACTGCTTGACTACCTGACTGACTGCTTGACTGACTAACTGACTGGACAGGACTGACCGACTGACTGACTGACAGACTGACTGAATAAGGATGACTGACAGACTGACTGAATAAGGCTGACTGACTGACTGACTGACAGACTGACTGAATAAGGCTGACCGACTGACTGACTGCCTGACTGACTGACTGACTGAATGACTGACTGACTGACTGACCGAGACTGACTGACTGACTGACTGAGACTGGACTGGACTGACTGACTGACTGACTGAGACTGACTGACTGCTTTAGTGACTAACTGACTGCACAGGACTGACCGACTGACCGACTGACTGACTGCCTGACTGACTGACTGACTGAATGACTGACTGACTGAGACTAAATGACTGACTGCTTGACTGACTGGCTGAAGGACTAACTGACTGACTGAGTGACTGACTGACTGACTGAGACTGAATGACTGAGTGCTTGACTGATTGACTGTCAGACTGACTGACTGACTTCGCAAAAGGGAAAAATAAAAAAAAAAGAATTATAAAATTAGAAAAAAATATTTGCATTTAAGATTTCCTTTCCGGCCGGGACTCGAACCCAGTACCACGCGCTAGGAACCCAACGGTCTAGCCATTAGGCTATCGGAGCTCTGTCGATGGAAGTCTTAAATATAATAAAAACAAAAAATGCACCTTGGTAATTATTGATCTAAAATCTTTGAAATCTAAAGGTCGAATGATTAAACTGACTCAGAATTTTCTTCCGTACATAAATAATCCATATTTGCAAAAGAAAGAAATTGAAAAAAAAAAGAATCTTCAAATTTGAAGAGAAATATATACATGGAAGATTTTCGTTCCGGCCGGGACTCGAACCCAGTACCACGCGCTTGGAACCCAACGGTCTAGCCATTAGGCTATCGGAGCTCTGTCGATGGAAGTCTTAAATAGAATAAAAACAAAAAATGCACCTTGGTAATTATTGATCTAAAATCTTTGAAATCTAAAGGTCGAATGATTAAACTGACTCAGAATTTTCTTCCGTACATAAATAATCCATATTTGCAAAGGAAAGAAATTGAAAAAAAAAAGAATTTTCAAATTAGAAAAGAAATATATACATTGAAGATATTCGTTCCGGCTGGGACTCGAACCCATTGCACTCGCTTGGAAGACCAGCGGTCTAGCCATTAGGCTATCGGAGTTCTGTCGGTCGGAGCCTTACTGCCTGACTGAGACTGCCTGACTGACAGACAGACTGAATGACTAACTGATACTGACTGACTGACTGATACTGATTGACTGACTGACTCACTGATTGACCGAGACTGACTGACTGACTGACTGCCTGACTGACTGAGACAGGACTGGACTGACTGACTGACTGACTGAGACTAAATGACTGACTGCTTGACTGACTGGCTGAATGACTAACTGACTGACTGAGACTGACTGACAGACTGCCTAACTGACTGAGTGACTGACTGATTGGACTGACTGACCGTCTGACTGAGACTGAATGACTGACTGCTTGACTGACTGACTGGTCTGGACTGACCGACTGACAGACTGACTGACTGACTGAGACTGACTGACTGAATGACTAACTGACTGACTGACTGACAGAATGACTGAATGAGGCTGAGTGACTTACTGCCTGACTGACTGAATAAGGATGACTGACAGACTGACTAACTGCTTTAGTGACTAACTGACTGCACAGGACTGACCGACTGTCTGACTGACTGACTGACTGACTAACTGACTGACTAACTGACTGACTGAGACTGACTGACTGACTGCTTGACTCTCTGACTGGCTATTTCACTGACTGACTGAATGACTAAATGACTGACTGACACTGACTGACTGACTGCTTGACTACCTGACTGACTGCTTGACTGACTAACTGACTGGACAGGACTGACCGACTGACTGACTGACAGACTGACTGAATAAGGATGACTGACAGACTGACTGACTGACTGACAGACTGACTGAATAAGGCTGACCGACTGACTGACTGCCTGACTGACTGACTGACTGAATGACTGACTGACTGACTGACCGAGACTGACTGACTGACTGACTGAGACTGGACTGGACTGACTGACTGACTGACTGACTGAGACTGACTGACTGCTTTAGTGACTAACTGACTGCACAGGACTGACCGACTGACTGACTGACTGAGACTGACTGACTGCTTTAGTGACTAACTGACTGCACAGGACTGACCGACTGACTGACTGACTGCCTGACTGACTGACTGACTGAATGACTGACTGACTGAGACTAAATGACTGACTGGACTGACTGACTGAGACTGAATGACTGAGTGCTTGACTGATTGACTGTCAGACTGACTGACTGACTTCGCAAAAGGGAAAACTAAAAAAAAAAGAATTATAAAATTAGAAAAAAATATTTGCATTTAAGATTTCCTTTCCGGCCGGGACTCGAACCCAGTACCACGCGCTAGGAACCCAACGGTCTAGCCATTAGGGTATCGGAGCTCTGTCGATGGAAGTCTTAAATATAATAAAAACAAAAAATGCACCTTGGTAATTATTGATTCAAACACTTTGAAATTTACAGGTCGAATAATTAAACTGACTCAGAATTTTTCTCCCTACATAAATAATCAATATTCGCAAAAGAGAAAAATTAAAAAAAAAGAAGAAGAAATTTCAAATTAGAAACTAAAAGTATACATTGAAGATTTTCGTTCAGGCTGGGACTCGAACCCAGGGCCACTCGCTTGGAAGACCAGCGGTCTACCCATTAGGCTATCGGAGTTCTGTCGAGCGGAGTCTTACTGCCTGACTGATACTGCCTGACTGACAGACTGACTCACTGACTGACTGATACTGACTGACTGACTGATACTGATTGACTGACTGACTCACTGATTGACCGAGACTGACTGACTGACCGAGACTGACTGACTGACTGCCTGACTGACTGAGACAGGACTGGACTGACTGACTGACTGACTGAGACTAAATGACTGACTGCTTGACTGACTGGCTGAATGACTAACTGACTGACTGAGACTGACTGACTGACTGCCTAACTGACTGAGTGACTGACTGATTGGACTGACTGACCGTCTGACTGAGACTGAATGACTGACTGCTTGACTGACTGACTGGTCTGGACTGACCGACTGACAGACTGACTGACTGACTGAGACTGACTGACTGAATGACTAACTGACTGACTGACTGAATGACTGACTGACTGACTGACCGAGACTGACTGACTGACTGACTGAGACTGGACTGGACTGACTGACTGACTGACTGACTGAGACTGACTGACTGCTTTAGTGACTAACTGACTGCACAGGACTGACCGACTGACTGACTGACTGAGACTGACTGACTGCTTTAGTGACTAACTGAATGCACAGGACTGACCGACTGACTGACTGACTGACTGCCTGACTGACTGACTGACTGAATGACTGACTGACTGAGACTAAATGACTGACTGGACTGACTGACTGAGACTGAATGACTGAGTGCTTGACTGATTGACTGTCAGACTGACTGACTGACTTCGCAAAAGGGAAAAATAAAAAAAAAAGAATTATAAAATTAGAAAAAAATATTTGCATTTAAGATTTCCTTTCCGGCCGGGACTCGAACCCAGTACCACGCGCTAGGAACCCAACGGTCTAGCCATTAGGGTATCGGAGCTCTGTCGATGGAAGTCTTAAATATAATAAAAACAAAAAATGCACCTTAGTAATTATTGATTCAAACACTTTGAAATTTACAGGTCGAATAATTAAACTGACTCAGAATTTTTCTCCCTACATAAATAATCAATATTCGCAAAAGAGAAAAATTAAAAAAAAAGAAGAAGAAATTTCAAATTAGAAACTAAAAGTATACATTGAAGATTTTCGTTCAGGCTGGGACTCGAACCCAGGGCCACTCGCTTGGAAGACCAGCGGTCTACCCATTAGGCTATCGGAGTTCTGTCGAGCGGAGTCTTACTGCCTGACTGATACTGCCTGACTGACAGACTGACTCACTGACTGACTGATACTGACTGACTGACTCACTGACTGACCGAGACTGACTGACTAACTGCCTGACTGACTGAGACTGGACTGACTGACTGACTGACTGACTGACTGACTAACTGACTGACTGAGACTGACTGACTGACTGCTTGACTCTCTGACTGGCTATTTCACTGACTGACTGAATGACTAAATGACTGACAGACACTGACTGGACAGGACTGACCGACTGACTGACTGACAGACTGACTGAATAAGGATGACTGACAGAATGACTGAATAAGGCTGACTGACTGACTGACTGAATAAGGATGACTGACAGAATGACTGAATAAGGCTGACTGACTGACTGACTGACAGAATGACTGAATAAGGCTGACCGACTGACTGACTGCCTGACTGACTGACTGCCTGACTGACTGACTGACTGACTGAATGACTGACTGACTGACTGACCGAGACTGACTGACTGACTGAGACTGACTGACTGCTTTAGTGACTAACTGACTGCACAGGACTGACCGACTGACTGACTGACTGACTGCCTGACTGACTGACTGACTGAATGACTGACTGACTGAGACTAAATGACTGACTGACTGAGACTAAATGACTGACTGCTTGACTGACTGGCTGAAGGACTAACTGACTGACTGACTGACTGGACTGACTGACTGAGACTGAATGACTGAGTGCTTGACTGATTGACTGTCAGACTGACTGACTGACTTCGCAAAAGGGAAAAATAAAAAAAAAAGAATTATAAAATTAGAAGAAAATATTTGCATTTAAGATTTCCTTTCCGGCCGGGACTCGAACCCAGTACGACGCGCTAGGAACCCAACGGTCTAGCCATTAGGCTATCGGAGCTCTGTCGATGGAAGTCTTAAATATAATAAAATCAAAAAATGCACCTTGGTAATTATTGATTCAAACACTTTGAAATTTACAGGTCGAATAATTAAACTGACTCAGAATTTTTCTCCCTACATAAATAATCAATATTCGCAAAAGAGAAAAATTAAAAAAAAAGAAGAAGAAATTTCAAATTAGAAACTAAAAGTATACATTGAAGATTTTCGTTCAGGCTGGGACTCGAACCCAGGGCCACTCGCTTGGAAGCCTAACACTCTAGCCATTAGTCTATGGGAGCACTGTCGGTGGGAGTTTTAAATATAATAAAAACAAAAAATGCACCTTGGTAATTGTTTATTTAAACACTTTGAAATCTTCGTGTCGAAAAATTAAACTGACTCAGAATTTTCTTCCCTACATAAATAATCAATAATTGCAAAGGAAAGAAATTGAAAAAAAAAAGAATTTTCAAATTAGAAAAGAAAGATATACATTGAAGATATTCGCTCCGGCTGGGACTCGAACCCAGGCCACTCGCTTGGAAGACCAGCGGTCTAACCATTAGGCTATCGGAGTTCTGTCGAGCGGAGTCTTACTGCCTGACTGATACTGCCTGACTGACAGACTGACTCACTGACTGACTGATACTGACTGACTGACTCACTGACTGACCGAGACTGACTGACTAACTGCCTGACTGACTGAGACTGGACTGACTGACTGACTGACTGACTGACTGACTAACTGACTGACTGAGACTGACTGACTGCTTGACTCTCTGACTGGCTATTTCACTGACTGACTGAATGACTAAATGACTGACTGACACTGACTGACTGACTGCTTGACTACCTGACTGACTGCTTGACTGACTAACTGACTGGACAGGACTGACCGACTGACTGACTGACAGACTGACTGAATAAGGATGACTGACAGACTGACTGAATAAGGCTGACTGACTGACTGACTGACAGACTGACTGAATAAGGCTGACCGACTGACTGACTGCCTGACTGACTGACTGACTGAATGACTGATTGACTGACTGACCGAGACTGACTGACTGACTGACTGAGACTGGACTGGACTGACTGACTGACTGACTAAATGACTGCTTTAGTGACTAACTGAATGCACAGGACTGACCGACTGACTGACTGACTGACTGCCTGACTGACTGACTGACTGAATGACTGACTGACTGAGACTAAATGACTGACTGCTTGACTGACTGGCTGAAGGACTAACTGACTGACTGAGTGACTGACTGACTGGACTGACTGACTGACTGCTTGACTACCTGACTGACTGCTTGACAGACTAACTGACTGGACAGGACTGACCGACTGACTGACTGACAAACTGACTGAATAAGGATGACTGACAGACTGACTGAATAAGGCTGACTGACTGACTGACAGACTGACTGAATAAGGCTGACCGACTGACTGACTGCCTGACTGACTGACTGACTGAATGACTGACTGACTGACTGACCGAGACTGACTGACTGACTGACTGAGACTGGACTGGACTGACTGACTGACTGACTGACTGAGACTGACTGACTGCTTTAGTGACTAACTGACTGCACAGGACTGACCGACTGACTGACTGACTGACTGCCTGACTGACTGAATGACTGACTGACTGAGACTAAATGACTGACTGCTTGACTGACTGGCTGAAGGACTAACTGACTGACTGAGTGACTGACTGACTGGACTGACTGACTGAGACTGAATGACTGAGTGCTTGACTGATTGACTGTCAGACTGACTCACTGACTTCGCAAAAGGGAAAAATAAAAAAAAAGAATTATAAAATTAGAAAAAAATATTTGCATTTAAGATTTCCTTTCCGGCCGGGACTCGAACCCAGTACCACGCGCTAGGAACCCAACGGTCTAGCCATTAGGGTATCGGAGCTCTGTCGATGGAAGTCTTAAATATAATAAAAACAAAAAATGCACCTTGGTAATTGTTTATTTAAACACTTTGAAATCTTCGTGTCGAAAAATTAAACTGACTCAGAATTTTCTTCCCTACATAAATAATCAATAATTGCAAAGGAAAGAAATTGAAAAAAAAAAGAATTTTCAAATTAGAAAAGAAAGATATACATTGAAGATATTCGCTCCGGCTGGGACTCGAACCCAGGCCACTCGCTTGGAAGACCAGCGGTCTAGCCATTAGGCTATCGGAGTTCTGTCGAGCGGAGTCTTACTGCCTGACTGATACTGCCTGACTGACAGACTGACTCACTGACTGACTGATACTGACTGACTGACTCACTGACTGACCGAGACTGACTGACTAACTGCCTGACTGACTGAGACTGGACTGACTGACTGACTGACTGACTGACTAACTGACTGATTGAGACTGACTGACTGCTTGACTCTCTGACTGGCTATTTCACTGACTGACTGAATGACTAAATGACTGACTGACACTGACTGACTGACTGCTTGACTACCTGACTGACTGCTTGACTGACTAACTGACTGGACAGGACTGACCGACTGACTGACTGACAGACTGACTGAATAAGGATGACTGACAGACTGACTGAATAAGGCTGACTGACTGACTGACTGACAGACTGACTGAATAAGGCTGACCGACTGACTGACTGCCTGACTGACTGACTGACTGATTGACTGACTGACCGAGACTGACTGACTGACTGACTGAGACTGGACTGGACTGACTGACTGACTGACTAAATGACTGCTTTAGTGACTAACTGAATGCACAGGACTGACCGACTGACTGACTGACTGACTGCCTGACTGACTGACTGACTGAATGACTGACTGACTGAGACTAAATGACTGACTGCTTGACTGACTGGCTGAAGGACTAACTGACTGACTGAGTGACTGACTGACTGGACTGACTGACTGAGACTGAATGACTGATTGCTTGACTGATTGACTGTCAGACTGACTCACTGACTTCGCAAAAGGGAAAAATAAAAAAAAAAGAATTATAAAATTAGAAAAAAATATTTGCATTTAAGATTTCCTTTCCGGCCGGGACTCGAACCCAGTACCACGTGCTAGGAACCCAACGGTCTAGCCATTAGGGTATCGGAGCTCTGTCGATGGAAGTCTTAAATATAATAAAAACAAAAAATGCACCTTGGTAATTATTGATTCAAACACTTTGAAATTTACAGGTCGAATAATTAAACTGACACAGAATTTTTCTCCCTACATAAATAATCAATATTCGCAAAAGAGAAAAATTAAAAAAAAAGAAGAAGAAATTTCAAATTAGAAACTAAAAGTATACATTGAAGATTTTCGTTCAGGCTGGGACTCGAACCCAGGGCCACTCGCTTGGAAGCCTAACACTCTAGCCATTAGTCTATGGGAGCTCTGTCGGTGGGAGTTTTAAATATAATAAAAACAAAAAATGCACCTTGGTAATTGTTTATTTAAACACTTTGAAATCTTCGTGTCGAAAAATTAAACTGACTCAGAATTTTCTTCCCTACATAAATAATCAATAATTGCAAAGGAAAGAAATTGAAAAAAAAAAGAATTTTCAAATTAGAAAAGAAATATATACATTGAAGATATTCGTTCCGGCTGGGACTCGAACCCAGGCCACTCGCTTGGAAGACCAGCGGTCTAGCCATTAGGCTATCGGAGTTCTGTCGGTCGGAGCCTTACTGCCTGACTGAGACTGCCTGACTGACAGACAGACTGAATGACTAACTGACACTGACTGACTGACTGATACTGATTGACTGACTGACTCACTGATTGACCGAGACTGACTGACTGACTGATACTGATTGACTGACTGACTCACTGATTGACCGAGACTGACTGACTGACCGAGACTGACTGACTGACTGCCTGACTGACTGAGACAGGACTGGACTGACGGACTGACTGACTGAGACTAAATGACTGACTGCTTGACTGACTGGCTGAATGACTAACTGACTGACTGAGACTGACTGACTGACTGCCTAACTGACTGAGTGACTGACTGATTGGACTGACTGACCGTCTGACTGAGACTGAATGACTGACTGCTTGACTGACTGACTGGTCTGGACTGACCGACTGACAGACTGACTGACTGACTGAGACTGACTGACTGAATGACTAACTGACAGACTGACTGACAGAATGACTGAATGAGGCTGAGTGACTTACTGCCTGACTGACTGAATAAGGATGACTGACAGACTGACTGAATAAGGCTGACTGACTGACTGACCGAGACTGACTGACTGACTGACTGAGACTGGACTGGACTGACTGACTGACTGACTGACTGAGACTGACTGACTGCTTTAGTGACTAACTGACTGCACAGGACTGACCGACTGACTGACTGACTGACTGACTGACTAACTGACTGACTGACTGACTGAGACTGACTGACTGACTGCTTGACTCTCTGACTGGCTATTTCACTGACTGACTGAATGACTAAATGACTGACTGACACTGACTGACTGAGTGCTTGACTACCTGACTGACTGCTTGACTGACTAACTGACTGGACAGGACTGACCGACTGACTGACTGACAGACTGACTGAATAAGGATGACTGACAGACTGACTGAATAAGGCTGACTGACTGACTGACTGACAGACTGACTGAATAAGGCTGACCGACTGACTGACTGCCTGACTGACTGACTGACTGAATGACTGACTGACTGACTGACCGAGACTGACTGACTGACTGACTGAGACTGGACTGGACTGACTGACTGACTGACTGACTGAGACTGACTGACTGCTTTAGTGACTAACTGACTGCACAGGACTGACCGACTGACTGACTGACTGACTGCCTGACTGACTGACTGACTGAATGACTGACTGACTGAGACTAAATGACTGACTGCTTGACTGACTGGCTGAAGGACTAACTGACTGACTGAGTGACTGACTGACTGGACTGACTGACTGAGACTGAATGACTGAGTGCTTGACTGATTGACTGTCAGACTGACTGACTGACTTCGCAAAAGGGAAAAATAAAAAAAAAAGAATTATAAAATTAGAAAAAAATATTTGCATTTAAGATTTCCTTTCCGGCCGGGACTCGAACCCAGTACCACGCGCTAGGAACCCAACGGTCTAGCCATTAGGGTATCGGAGCTCTGTCGATGGAAGTCTTAAATATAATAAAAACAAAAAATGCACCTTGGTAATTATTGATTCAAACACTTTGAAATTTACAGGTCGAATAATTAAACTGACTCAGAATTTTTCTCCCTACATAAATAATCAATATTCGCAAAAGAGAAAAATTAAAAAAAAAGAAGAAGAAATTTCAAATTAGAAACTAAAAGTATACATTGAAGATTTTCGTTCAGGCTGGGACTCGAACCCAGGGCCACTCGCTTGGAAGCCTAACACTCTAGCCATTAGTCTATGGGAGCTCTGTCGGTGGGAGTTTTAAATATAATAAAAACAAAAAATGCACCTTGGTAATTGTTTATTTAAACACTTTGAAATCTTCGTGTCGAAAAATTAAACTGACTCAGAATTTTCTTCCCTACATAAATAATCAATAATTGCAAAGGAAAGAAATTGAAAAAAAAAAGAATTTTCAAATTAGAAAAGAAATATATACATTGAAGATATTCGCTCCGGCTGGGACTCGAACCCAGGCCACTCGCTTGGAAGACCAGCGGTCTAGCCATTAGGCTATCGGAGTTCTGTCGAGCGGAGTCTTACTGCCTGACTGATACTGCCTGACTGACAGACTGACTCACTGACTGACTGATCCTGACTGACTGACTCACTGACTGACCGAGACTGACTGACTAACTGCCTGACTGACTGAGACTGGACTGACTGACTGACTGACTGACTGACTAACTAATTGACTGACTGAGACTGACTGACTGACTGCTTGACTCTCTGACTGGCTATTTCACTGACTGACTGAATGACTAAATGACTGACTGACACTGACTGACTGACTGCTTGACTACCTGACTGACTGCTTGACTGACTAACTGACTGGACAGGACTGACCGACTGACTGACTGACAGACTGACTGAATAAGGATGACTGACAGACTGACTGAGACTGGACTGGACTGACTGACTGACTGACTGACTGAGACTGACTGACTGCTTTAGTGACTAACTGACTGCACAGGACTGACCGACTGACTGACTGACTGACTGCCTGACTGACTGACTGACTGAATGACTGACTGACTGAGACTAAATGACTGACTGCTTGACTGACTGGCTGAAGGACTAACTGACTGACTGAGTGACTGACTGACTGGACTGACTGACTGACTGCTTGACTACCTGACTGACTGCTTGACTGACTAACTGACTGGACAGGACTGACCGACTGACTGACTGACAGACTGACTGAATAAGGATGACTGACAGACTGACTGAATAAGGCTGACTGACTGACTGACTGACAGACTGACTGAATAAGGCTGACCGACCTACTGACTGCCTGACTGACTGACTGACTGAATGACTGACTGACTGACTGACCGAGACTGACTGACTGACTGACTGAGACTGGACTGGACTGACTGACTGACTGACTGACTGAGACTGACTGACTGCTTTAGTGACTAACTGACTGCACAGGACTGACCGACTGACTGACTGACTGACTGCCTGACTGACTGACTGACTGAATGACTGACTGACTGAGACTAAATGACTGACTGCTTGACTGACTGGCTGAAGGACTAACTGACTGACTGAGTGACTGACTGACTGGACTGACTGACTGAGACTGAATGACTGAGTGCTTGACTGATTGACTGTCAGACTGACTGACTGACTTCGCAAAAGGGAAAAATAAAAAAAAAAAGAATTATAAAATTTGAAAAAAATATTTGCATTTAAGATTTCCTTTCCGGCCGGGACTTGAACCCAGTACCACTCGCTAGGAACCCAACGGTCTAGCCATTAGGGTATCGGAGCTCTGTCGATGGAAGTCTTAAATATAATAAAAACAAAAAATGCACCTTGGTAATTATTGATTCAAACACTTTGAAATTTACAGGTCGAATAATTAAACTGACTCAGAATTTTTCTCCCTACATAAATAATCAATATTCGCAAAAGAGAAAAATTAAAAAAAAAGAAGAAGAAATTTCAAATTAGAAACTAAAAGTATACATTGAAGATTTTCGTTCAGGCTGGGACTCGAACCCAGGGCCACTCGCTTGGAAGCCTAACACTCTAGCCATTAGTCTATGGGAGCTCTGTCGGTGGGAGTTTTAAATATAATAAAAACAAAAAATGCACCTTGGTAATTGTTTATTTAAACACTTTGAAATCTTCGTGTCGAAAAATTAAACTGACTCAGAATTTTCTTCCCTACATAAATAATCAATAATTGCAAAGGAAAGAAATTGAAAAAAAAAAGAATTTTCAAATTAGAAAAGAAATATATACATTGAAGATATTCGCTCCGGCTGGGACTCGAACCCAGGCCACTCGCTTGGAAGACCAGCGGTCTAGCCATTAGGCTATCGGAGTTCTGTCGAGCGGAGTCTTACTGCCTGACTGATACTGCCTGACTGACAGACTGACTCACTGACTGACTGATCCTGACTGACTGACTCACTGACTGACCGAGACTGACTGACTAACTGCCTGACTGACTGAGACTGGACTGACTGACTGACTGACTGACTGACTAACTGACTGACTGAGACTGACTGACTGACTGCTTGACTCTCTGACTGGCTATTTCACTGACTGACTGAATGACTAAATGACTGACTGACACTGACTGACTGACTGCTTGACTACCTGACTGACTGCTTGACTGACTAACTGACTGGACAGGACTGACCGACTGACTGACTGACAGACTGACTGAATAAGGATGACTGACAGACTGACTGAATAAGGCTGACTGACTGACTGACTGACAGACTGACTGAATAAGGCTGACCGACTGACTGACTGCCTGACTGACTGACTGACTGAATGACTGACTGACTGACTGACCGAGACTGACTGACTGACTGACTGACTGAGACTGGACTGGACTGACTGACTGACTGACTGACTGAGACTGACTGACTGCTTTAGTGACTAACTGACTGCACAGGACTGACCGACTGACTGACTGACTGACTGCCTGACTGACTGACTGACTGAATGACTGACTGACTGAGACTAAATGACTGACTGCTTGACTGACTGGCTGAAGGACTAACTGACTGACTGAGTGACTGACTGACTGGACTGACTGACTGAGACTGAATGACTGAGTGCTTGACTGATTGACTGTCAGACTGACTGACTGACTTCGCAAAAGGGAAAAATAAAAAAAAAAGAATTATAAAATTAGAAAAAAATATTTGCATTTAAGATTTCCTTTCCGGCCGGGACTCGAACCCAGTACCACGCGCTAGGAACCCAACGGTCTAGCCAGTAGGCTATCGGAGCTCTGTCGACGGAAGTCTTAAATATAATAAAAACAAAAAATGCACCTTGGTAATTATTGATTCAAACACTTTGAAATTTACAGGTCGAATAATTAAACTGACTCAGAATTTTTCTCCCTACATAAATAATCAATATTCGCAAAAGAGAAAAATTAAAAAAAAAAGAAGAAGAAATTTCAAATTAGAAACTAAAAGTATACATTGAAGATTTTCGTTCAGGCTGGGACTCGAACCCAGGGCCACTCGCTTGGAAGCCTAACACTCTAGCCATTAGTCTTTGGGAGCTCTGTCGGTGGGAGTTTTAAATATAATAAAAGCAAAAAATGCACCTTGGTAATTGTTTATTTAAACACTTTGAAATCTTCGTGTCGAAAAATTAAACTGACTCAGAATTTTCTTCCCTACATAAATAATCAATAATTGCAAAGGAAAGAAATTGAAAAAAAAAATAATTTTCAAATTAGAAAAGAAATATATACATTGAAGATATTCGCTCAGGCTGGGACTCGAACCCAGGCCACTCGCTTGGAAGACCAGCGGTCTAGCCATTAGGCTATCGGAGTTCTGCCGAGCGGAGTCTTACTGCCTGACTGATACTGCCTGACTGACAGACTGACTCACTGACTGACTGATACTGACTGACTGACTCACTGACTGACCGAGACTGACTGACTAACTGCCTGACTGTCTGAGACTGGACTGACTGACTGACTGACTGACTGACTGACTAACTGACTGACTGAGACTGACTGACTAACTGACTGACTGAGACTGACTGACTGACTGCTTGACTCTCTGACTGGCTATTTCACTGACTGACTGAATGACTAAATGACTGACTGACACTGACTGACTGACTGCTTGACTACCTGACTGACTGCCTGACTGACTAACTGACTGGACAGGACTGACCGACTGACTGACTGACAGACTGACTAAATAAGGATGACTGACAGACTGACTGAATAAGGCTGACTGACTGACTGACTGACAGACTGACTGAATAAGGCTGACCGACTGACTGACTGCCTGACTGACTGACTGACTGAATGACTGACTGATGACTGACCGAGACTGACTGACTGACTGACTGAGACTGTTCTGGACTGACTGACTGCTTTAGTGACTAACTGACTGCACATGACTGACCGACTGACTGACTGACTGACTGACTGACTGACTGAATGACTGACTGACTGAGACTAAATGACTGACTGCTTGACTGACTGGCTGAAGGACTAACTGACTGACTGAGTGACTGACTGACTGGACTGACTGACTGAGACTGAATGACTGAGTGCTTGACTGATTGACTGTCAGACTGACTGACTGACTTCGCAAAAGGGAAAAATAAAAAAAAAAGAATTATAAAATTAGAAAAAAATATTTGCATTTAAGATTTCCTTTCCGGCCGGGACTCGAACCCAGTACCACGCGCTAGGAACCCAACGGTCTAGCCATTAGGCTATCGGAGCTCTGTCGATGGAAGTCTTAAATATAATAAAAACAAAAAATGCACCTTGGTAATTATTGATCTAAAATCTTTGAAATCTAAAGGTCGAATGATTAAACTGACTCAGAATTTTCTTCCGTACATAAATAATCCATATTTGCAAAAGAAAGAAATTGAAAAAAAAAAGAATCTTCAAATTAGAAGAGAAATATATACATGGAAGATTTTCGTTCCGGCCGGGACTCGAACCCAGTACCACGCGCTATGAACCCAACGGTCTAGCCATTAGGCTATCGGAGCTCTGTCGATGGAAGTCTTAAATATAATAAAAACAAAAAATGCACCTTGGTAATTATTGATTCAAACACTTTGAAATTTACAGGTCGAATAATTAAACTGACACAGAATTTTTCTCCCTACATAAATAATCAATATTCGCAAAAGAGAAAAATTAAAAAAAAAAGAAGAAGAAATTTCAAATTAGAAACTAAAAGTATACATTGAAGATTTTCGTTCAGGTTGGGACTCGAACCCAGGGCCACTCGCTTGGAAGCCTAACACTCTAGCCATTAGTCTATGGGAGCTCTGTCGGTGGGAGTTTTAAATATAATAAAAACAAAAAATGCACCTTGGTAATTGTTTATTTAAACACTTTGAAATCTTAGTGTCGAAAAATTAAACTGACTCAGAATTTTCTTCCTTACATAAATAATCAATAATTGCAAAGGAAAGAAATTGAAAAAAAAAAGAATTTTCAAATTAGAAAAGAAATATATACATTGAAGATATTCGTTCCGGCTGGGACTCGAACCCAGGCCACTCGCTTGGAAGACCAGCGGTCTAGCCATTAGGCTATCGGAGTTCTGTCGGTCGGAGCCTTACTGCCTGACTGAGAGTGCCTGACTGACAGACAGACTGAATGACTAACTGATACTGACTGACTGACTGATACTGATTGACTGACTGACTCACTGATTGACCGAGACTGACTGACTGACCGAGACTGACTGACTGACTGCCTGACTGACTGAGACAGGACTGGACTGACGGACTGACTGACTGAGACTAAATGACTGACTGCTTGACTGACTGGCTGAATGACTAACTGACTGACTGAGACTGACTGACTGACTGCCTAACTGACTGAGTGACTGACTGATTGGACTGACTGACCGTCTGACTGAGACTGAATGACTGACTGCTTGACTGACTGACTGGTCTGGACTGACCGACTGACAGACTGACTGACTGACTGAGACTGACTGACTGAATGACTAACTGACTGACTGACTGACAGAATGACTGAATGAGGCTGAGTGACTTACTGCCTGACTGACTGAATAAGGATTACTGACAGACTGACTGAATAAGGCTGACTGACTGACTGACCGAGACTGACTGACTGAGACTGGACTGGACTGACTGACTGACTGACTGACTGAGACTGACTGACTGCTTTAGTGACTAACTGACTGCACAGGACTGACAGACTGACTGACTGACTGACTGACTGACTGACTAACTGACTGACTGAGACTGACTGACTGACTGCTTGACTCTCTGACTGGCTATTTCACTGACTGACTGAATGACTAAATGACTGACTGACACTGACTGACTGAGTGCTTGACTACCTGACTGACTGCTTGACTGACTAACTGACTGGACAGGACTGACCGACTGACTGACTGACAGACTGACTGAATAAGGATGACTGACAGACTGACTGAATAAGGCTGACTGACTGACTGACTGACAGACTGACTGAATAAGGCTGACCGACTGACTGACTGCCTGACTGACTGACTGACTGAATGACTGACTGACTGACTGACCGAGACTGACTGACTGACTGACTGAGACTGGACTGGACTGACTGACTGACTGACTGACTGAGACTGACTGACTGCTTTAGTGACTAACTGACTGCACAGGACTGACCGACTGACTGACTGACTGACTGCCTGACTGACTGACTGACTGAATGACTGACTGACTGAGACTAAATGACTGACTGCTTGACTGACTGGCTGAAGGACTAACTGACTGACTGAGTGACTGACTGACTGGACTGACTGACTGAGACTGAATGACTGAGTGCTTGACTGATTGACTGTCAGACTGACTGACTGACTTCGCAAAAGGGAAAAATAAAAAAAAAAGAATTATAAAATTAGAAAAAAATATTTGCATTTAAGATTTCCTTTCCGGCCGGGACTCGAACCCAGTACCACGCGCTATTAACCCAACGGTCTAGCCATTAGGGTATCGGAGCTCTGTCGATGGAAGTCTTAAATATAATAAAAACAAAAAATGCACCTTGGTAATTATTGATTCAAACACTTTGAAATTTACAGGTCGAATAATTAAACTGACACAGAATTTTTCTCCCTACATAAATAATCAATATTCGCAAAAGAGAAAAATTAAAAAAAAAAGAAGAAGAAATTTCAAATTAGAAACTAAAAGTATACATTGAAGATTTTCGTTCAGGCTGGGACTCGAACCCAGGGCCACTCGCTTGGAAGCCTAACACTCTAGCCATTAGTCTATGGGAGCTCTGTCGGTGGGAGTTTTAAATATAATAAAAACAAAAAATGCACCTTGGTAATTGTTTATTTAAACACTTTGAAATCTTAGTGTCGAAAAATTAAACTGACTCAGAATTTTCTTCCTTACATAAATAATCAATAATTGCAAAGGAAAGAAATTGAAAAAAAAAAAGAATTTTCAAATTAGAAAAGAAATATATACATTGAAGATATTCGTTCCGGCTGGGACTCGAACCCAGGCCACTCGCTTGGAAGACCAGCGGTCTAGCCATTAGGCTATCGGAGTTCTGTCGGTCGGAGCCTTACTGCCTGACTGAGACTGCCTGACTGACAGACAGACTGAATGACTAACTGATACTGACTGACTGACTGATACTGATTGACTGACTGACTCACTGATTGACCGAGACTGACTGACTGACCGAGACTGACTGACTGACTGCCTGACTGACTGAGACAGGACTGGACTGACGGACTGACTGACTGAGACTAAATGACTGACTGCTTGACTGACTGGCTGAATGACTAACTGACTGACTGAGACTGACTGACTGACTGCCTAACTGACTGAGTGACTGACTGATTGGACTGACTGACCGTCTGACTGAGACTGAATGACTGACTGCTTGACTGACTGACTGGTCTGGACTGACCGACTGACAGACTGACTGACTGACTGAGACTGACTGACTGAATGACTAACTGACTGACTGACTGACAGAATGACTGAATGAGGCTGAGTGACTTACTGCCTGACTGACTGAATAAGGATTACTGACAGACTGACTGAATAAGGCTGACTGACTGACTGACCGAGACTGACTGACTGAGACTGGACTGGACTGACTGACTGACTGACTGACTGAGACTGACTGACTGCTTTAGTGACTAACTGACTGCACAGGACTGACAGACTGACTGACTGACTGACTGACTGACTGACTAACTGACTGACTGAGACTGACTGACTGACTGCTTGACTCTCTGACTGGCTATTTCACTGACTGACTGAATGACTAAATGACTGACTGACACTGACTGACTGAGTGCTTGACTACCTGACTGACTGCTTGACTGACTAACTGACTGGACAGGACTGACCGACTGACTGACTGACAGACTGACTGAATAAGGATGACTGACAGACTGACTGAATAAGGCTGACTGACTGACTGACTGACAGACTGACTGAATAAGGCTGACCGACTGACTGACTGCCTGACTGACTGACTGACTGAATGACTGACTGACTGACTGACCGAGACTGACTGACTGACTGACTGAGACTGGACTGGACTGACTGACTGACTGACTGACTGAGACTGACTGACTGCTTTAGTGACTAACTGACTGCACAGGACTGACCGACTGACTGACTGACTGACTGCCTGACTGACTGACTGACTGAATGACTGACTGACTGAGACTAAATGACTGACTGCTTGACTGACTGGCTGAAGGACTAACTGACTGACTGAGTGACTGACTGACTGGACTGACTGACTGAGACTGAATGACTGAGTGCTTGACTGATTGACTGTCAGACTGACTGACTGACTTCGCAAAAGGGAAAAATAAAAAAAAAAGAATTATAAAATTAGAAAAAAATATTTGCATTTAAGATTTCCTTTCCGGCCGGGACTCGAACCCAGTACCACGCGCTAGGAACCCAACGGTCTAGCCATTAGGGTATCGGAGCTCTGTCGATGGAAGTCTTAAATATAATAAAAACAAAAAATGCACCTTGGTAATTATTGATTCAAACACTTTGAAATTTACAGGTCGAATAATTAAACTGACTCAGAATTTTTCTCCCTACATAAATAATCAATATTCGCAAAAGAGAAAAATTAAAAAAAAAAGAAGAAGAAATTTCAAATTAGAAACTAAAAGTATACATTGAAGATTTTCGTTCAGGCTGGGACTCGAACCCAGGGCCACTCGCTTGGAAGCCTAACACTCTAGCCATTAGTCTATGGGAGCTCTGTCGGTGGGAGTTTTAAATATAATAAAAACAAAAAATGCACCTTGGTAATTGTTTATTTAAACACTTTGAAATCTTCGTGTCGAAAAATTAAACTGACTCAGAATTTTCTTCCCTACATAAATAATCAATAATTGCAAAGGAAAGAAATTGAAAAAAAAAGAATTTTCAAATTAGAAAAGAAATATATACATTGAAGATATTCGCTCCGGCTGGGACTCGAACCCAGGCCACTCGCTTGGAAGACCAGCGGTCTAGCCATTAGGCTATCGGAGTTCTGTCGAGCGGAGTCTTACTGCCTGACTGATACTGCCTGACTGACAGACTGACTCACTGACTGACTGATCCTGACTGACTGACTCACTGACTGACCGAGACTGACTGACTAACTGCCTGACTGACTGAGACTGGACTGACTGACTGACTGACTGACTGACTAACTGACTGACTGAGACTGACTGACTGACTGCTTGACTCTCTGACTGGCTATTTCACTGACTGACTGAATGACTAAATGACTGACTGACACTGACTGACTGACTGCTTGACTACCTGACTGACTGCTTGACTGACTAACTGACTGGACAGGACTGACCGACTGACTGACTGACAGACTGACTGAATAAGGATGACTGACAGACTGACTGAGACTGGACTGGACTGACTGACTGACTGAGACTGACTGACTGCTTTAGTGACTAACTGACTGCACAGGACTGACCGACTGACTGACTGACTGACTGCCTGACTGACTGACTGACTGAATGACTGACTGACTGAGACTAAATGACTGACTGCTTGACTGACTGGCTGAAGGACTAACTGACTGACTGAGTGACTGACTGACTGGACTGACTGACTGACTGCTTGACTACCTGACTGACTGCTTGACTGACTAACTGACTGGACAGGACTGACCGACAGACTGACTGACAGACTGACTGAATAAGGATGACTGACAGACTGACTGAATAAGTCTGACTGACTGACTGACAGACTGACTGAATAAGGCTGACCGACTGACTGACTGCCTGACTGACTGACTGACTGAATGACTGACTGACTGACTGACCGAGACTGACTGACTGACTGACTGAGACTGGACTGGACTGACTGACTGACTGAGACTGACTGACTGCTTTAGTGACTAACTGACTGCACAGGACTGACCGACTGACTGACTGACTGACTGCCTGACTGACTGACTGACTGAATGACTGACTGACTGAGACTAAATGACTGACTGCTTGACTGACTGGCTGAAGGACTAACTGACTGACTGAGTGACTGACTGACTGGACTGACTGACTGAGACTGAATGACTGAGTGCTTGACTGATTGACTGTCAGACTGACTGACTGACTTCGCAAAAGGGAAAAATAAAAAAAAAAGAATTATAAAATTAGAAAAAAATATTTGCATTTAAGATTTCCTTTCCGGCCGGGACTTGAACCCAGTACCACTCGCTAGGAACCCAACGGTCTAGCCATTAGGGTATCGGAGCTCTGTCGATGGAAGTCTTAAATATAATAAAAACAAAAAATGCACCTTGGTAATTATTGATTCAAACACTTTGAAATTTACAGGTCGAATAATTAAACTGACTCAGAATTTTTCTCCCTACATAAATAATCAATATTCGCAAAAGAGAAAAATTAAAAAAAAAGAAGAAGAAATTTCAAATTAGAAACTAAAAGTATACATTGAAGATTTTCGTTCAGGCTGGGACTCGAACCCAGGGCCACTCGCTTGGAAGCCTAACACTCTAGCCCTTAGTCTATGGGAGCTCTGTCGGTGGGAGTTTTAAATATAATAAAAACAAAAAATGCACCTTGGTAATTGTTTATTTAAACACTTTGAAATCTTCGTGTCGAAAAATTAAACTGACTCAGAATTTTCTTCCCTACATAAATAATCAATAATTGCAAAGGAAAGAAATTGAAAAAAAAAATAATTTTCAAATTAGAAAAGAAATATATACATTGAAGATATTCGCTCAGGCTGGGACTCGAACCCAGGCCACTCGCTTGGAAGACCAGCGGTCTAGCCATTAGGCTATCGGAGTTCTGCCGAGCGGAGTCTTACTGCCTGACTGATACTGCCTGACTGACAGACTGACTCACTGACTGACTGATACTGACTGACTGACTCACTGACTGACCGAGACTGACTGACTAACTGCCTGACTGACTGAGACTGGACTGACTGACTGACTGACTGACTGACTGACTAACTGACTGACTGAGACTGACTGACTAACTGACTGACTGAGACTGACTGACTGACTGCTTGACTCTCTGACTGGCTATTTCACTGACTGACTGAATGACTAAATGAATGACTGACACTGACTGACTGACTGCTTGACTACCTGACTGACTGCTTGACTGACTAACTGACTGGACAGGACTGACCGACTGACTGACTGACAGACTGACTAAATAAGGATGACTGACAGACTGACTGAATAAGGCTGACTGACTGACTGACTGACAGACTGACTGAATAAGGCTGACCGACTGACTGACTGCCTGACTGACTGACTGACTGAATGACTGACTGATGACTGACCGAGACTGACTGACTGACTGACTGAGACTGTTCTGGACTGACTGACTGCTTTAGTGACTAACTGACTGCACATGACTGACCGACTGACTGACTGACTGACTGCCTGACTGACTGACTGACTGAATGACTGACTGACTGAGACTAAATGACTGACTGCTTGACTGACTGGCTGAAGGACTAACTGACTGACTGAGTGACTGACTGACTGGACTGACTGACTGAGACTGAATGACTGAGTGCTTGACTGATTGACTGTCAGACTGACTGACTGACTTCGCAAAAGGGAAAAATAAAAAAAAAAGAATTATAAAATTAGAAAAAAATATTTGCATTTAAGATTTCCTTTCCGGCCGGGACTTGAACCCAGTACCACTCGCTAGGAACCCAACGGTCTAGCCATTAGGCTATCGGAGCTCTGTCGATGGAAGTCTTAAATATAATAAAAAAAAATGCACCTTGGTAATTATTGATTCAAACACTTTGAAATTTACAAGTCGAATAATTAAACTGATTCAGAATTTTTCTCCCTACATAAATAATCAATATTCGCAAAAGAGAAAAATTAAAAAAAAAAGAAGAAGAAATTTCAAATTAGAAACTAAAAGTATACATTGAAGATTTTCGTTCAGGCTGGGACTCGAACCCAGGGCCACTCGCTTGGAAGCCTAACACTCTAGCCATTAGTCTATGGGAGCTCTGTCGGTGGGAGTTTTAAATATAATAAAAACAAAAAATGCACCTTGGTAATTGTTTATTTAAACACTTTGAAATCTTAGTGTCGAAAAATTAAACTGACTCAGAATTTTCTTCCCTACATAAATAATCAATAATTGCAAAGGAAAGAAATTGAAAAAAAAAAGAATTTTCAAATTAGAAAAGAAATATATACATTGAAGATATTCGCTCCGGCTGGGACTCGAACCCAGGCCACTCGCTTGGAAGACCAGCGGTCTAGCCATTAGGCTATCGGAGTTCTGTCGAGCGGAGTCTTACTGCCTGACTGATACTGCCTGACTGACAGACTGACTCACTGACTGACTGATACTGACTGACTGACTCACTGACTGACCGAGACTGACTGACTAACTGCCTGACTGACTGAGACTGGACTGACTGACTGACTGACTGACTCACTGACTAACTGACTGACTGAGACTGACTGACTGACTGCTTGACTCTCTCACTGGCTATTTCACTGACTGACTGAATGACTAAATGACTGACTGACACTGACTGACTGACTGCTTGACTACCTGACTGACTGCTTGACTGACTAACTGACTGGACAGGACTGACTGACAGACTGACTGACAGACTGACTGAATAAGGCTGACTGACTGACTGACTGACAGACTGACTGAATAAGGCTGACCGACTGACTGACTGCCTGACTGACTGAATGACTGACTGACTGACTGACCGAGACTGACTGACTGACTGACTGAGACTGGACTGGACTGACTGACTGACTGACTGACCGAGACTGACTGACTGCTTTAGTGACTAACTGACTGCACAGGACTGACCGACTGACTGACTGACTGACTGCCTGACTGACTGACTGACTGAATGACTGACTGACTGAGACTAAATGACTAACTGCTTGACTGACTGGCTGAAGGACTAACTGACTGACTGAGTGACTGACTGACTGGACTGACTGACTGAGACTGAATGACTGAGTGCTTGACTGATTGACTGTCAGACTGACTGACTGACTTCGCAAAAGGGAAAAATAAAAAAAAAGAATTATAAAAAAATATTTGCATTTAAGATTTCCTGGCCGGGACTCGAACGCAGTACCATGCGCTAGGAACCCAACGGTCTAGCCATTAGGCTATCGGAGCTCTGTCGATGGAAGTCTTAAATATAATAAAAACAAAAAATGCACCTTGGTAATTATTGATTCAAACACTTTGAAATTTACAGGTCGAATAATTAAACTGACTCAGAATTTTTCTCCCTACATAAATAATCAATATTCGCAAAAGAGAAAAATTAAAAAAAAAAGAAGAAGAAATTTCAAATTAGAAACTAAAAGTATACATTGAAGATTTTCGTTCAGGCTGGGACTCGAACCCAGGGCCACTCGCTTGGAAGCCTAACACTCTAGCCATTAGTCTATGGGAGCTCTGTCGGTGGGAGTTTTAAATATAATAAAAACAAAAAATGCACCTTGGTAATTGTTTATTTAAACACTTTGAAATCTTCGTGTCGAAAAATTAAACTGACTCAGAATTTTCTTCCCTACATAAATAATCAATAATTGCAAAGGAAAGAAATTGAAAAAAAAAAGAATTTTCAGATTAGAAAAGAAATATATACATTGAAAATATTCGCTCCGGCTGGGACTCGAACCCAGGCCACTCGCTTGGAAGACCAGCGGTCTAGCCATTAGGCTATCGGAGTTCTGTCGAGCGGAGTCTTACTGCCTGACTGATACTGCCTGACTGACAGACTGACTCACTGACTGACTGATACTGACTGACTGACTCACTGACTGACCGAGACTGACTGACTAACTGCCTGACTGACTGAGACTGAACTGACTGACTGACTGAATAACTGACTGACTGAGACTGACTGACTGACTGCTTGACTCTCTGACTGGCTATTTCACTGACTGACTGAATGACTAAATGACTGACTGACACTGACTGACTGACTGCTTGACTACCTGACTGACTGCTTGACTGACTAACTGACTGGACAGGACTGACCGACTGACTGACTGACAGACTGACTGAATAAGGATGACTGACAGACTGACTGAATAAGGCTGACTGACTGACTGACTGACAGACTGACTGAATAAGGCTGACCGACTGACTGACTGCCTGACTGACTGACTGACTGAATGACTGACTGACTGACTGACCGAGACTGACTGACTGACTGACTGAGACTGGACTGGACTGACTGACTGACTGACTGAGACTGACCGACTGCTTTAGTGACTAACTGACTGCACAGGACTGACCGACTGACTGACTGACTGACTGCCTGACTGACTGACTGACTGAATGACTGACTGACTGAGACTAAATGACTGACTGCTTGACTGACTGGCTGAAGGACTAACTGACTGACTGAGTGACTGACTGACTTGACTGACTGACTGAGACTGAATGACTGAGTGCTTGACTGATTGACTGTCAGACTGACTGACTGACTTCGCAAAAGGGAAAAATAAAAAAAAAAGAATTATAAAATTAGAAAAAAATATTTGCATTTAAGATTTCCTTTCCGGCCGGGACTCGAACCCAGTACCACGCGCTAGGAACCCAACGGTCTAGCCATTAGGCTATCGGCGCTCCGTCGATGGAAGTCTTAAATATAATAAAAACAAAAAATGCACCTTGGTAATTATTGATTCAAACACTTTGAAATTTACAGGTCGAATAATTAAACTGACTCAGAATTTTTCTCCCTACATAAATAATCAATATTCGCAAAAGAGAAAAATTAAAAAAAAAAGAAGAAGAAATTTCAAATTAGAAACTAAAAGTATACATTGAAGATTTTCGTTCAGGCTGGGACTCGAACCCAGGGCCACTCGCTTGGAAGCCTAACACTCTAGCCATTAGTCTATGGGAGCTCTGTCGGTGGGAGTTTTAAATATAATAAAAACAAAAAATGCACCTTGGTAATTGTTTATTTAAACACTTTGAAATCTTCGTGTCGAAAAATTAAACTGACTCAGAATTTTCTTCCCTACATAAATAATCAATAATTGCAAAGGAAAGAAATTGAAAAAAAAAATAATTTTCAAATTAGAAAAGAAATATATACATTGAAGATATTCGCTCAGGCTGGGACTCGAACCCAGGCCACTCGCTTGGAAGACCAGCGGTCTAGCCATTAGGCTATCGGAGTTCTGCCGAGCGGAGTCTTACTGCCTGACTGATACTGCCTGACTGACAGACTGACTCACTGACTGACTGATACTGACTGACTGACTCACTGACTGACCGAGACTGACTGACTAACTGCCTGACTGACTGAGACTGGACTGACTGACTGACTGACTGACTGACTGACTAACTGACTGACTGAGACTGACTGACTAACTGACTGACTGAGACTGACTGACTGACTGCTTGACTCTCTGACTGGCTATTTCACTGACTGACTGAATGACTAAATGACTGACTGACACTGACTGACTGACTGCTTGACTACCTGACTGACTGCTTGACTGACTAACTGACTGGACAGGACTGACCGACTGACTGACTGACAGACTGACTAAATAAGGATGACTGACAGACTGACTGAATAAGGCTGACTGACTGAATGACTGACAGACTGACTGAATAAGGCTGACCGACTGACTGACTGCCTGACTGACTGACTGACTGAATGACTGACTGATGACTGACCGAGACTGACTGACTGACTGACTGAGACTGTTCTGGACTGACTGACTGCTTTAGTGACTAACTGACTGCACATGACTGACCGACTGACTGACTGACTGACTGCCTGACTGACTGACTGACTGAATGACTGACTGACTGAGACTAAATGACTGACTGCTTGACTGACTGGCTGAAGGACTAACTGACTGACTGAGTGACTGACTGACTGGACTGACTGACTGAGACTGAATGACTGAGTGCTTGACTGATTGACTGTCAGACTGACTGACTGACTTCGCAAAAGGGAAAAATAAAAAAAAAAGAATTATAAAATTAGAAAAAAATATTTGCATTTAAGATTTCCTTTCCGGCCGGGACTTGAACCCAGTACCACTCGCTAGGAACCCAACGGTCTAGCCATTAGGCTATCGGAGCTCTGTCGATGGAAGTCTTAAATATAATAAAAAAAAATGCACCTTGGTAATTATTGATTCAAACACTTTGAAATTTACAAGTCGAATAATTAAACTGATTCAGAATTTTTCTCCCTACATAAATAATCAATATTCGCAAAAGAGAAAAATTAAAAAAAAAAGAAGAAGAAATTTCAAATTAGAAACTAAAAGTATACATTGAAGATTTTCGTTCAGGCTGGGACTCGAACCCAGGGCCACTCGCTTGGAAGCCTAACACTCTAGCCATTAGTCTATGGGAGCTCTGTCGGTGGGAGTTTTAAATATAATAAAAACAAAAAATGCACCTTGGTAATTGTTTATTTAAACACTTTGAAATCTTCGTGTCGAAAAATTAAACTGACTCAGAATTTTCTTCCCTACATAAATAATCAATAATTGCAAAGGAAAGAAATTGAAAAAAAAAAGAATTTTCAAATTAGAAAAGAAATATATACATTGAAGATATTCGCTCCGGCTGGGACTCGAACCCAGGCCACTCGCTTGGAAGACCAGCGGTCTAGCCATTAGGCTATCGGAGTTCTGTCGAGCGGAGTCTTACTGCCTGACTGATACTGCCTGACTGACAGACTGACTCACTGACTGACTGATACTGACTGACTGACTCACTGACTGACCGAGACTGACTGACTAACTGCCTGACTGACTGAGACTGGACTGACTGACTGACTGACTGACTCACTGACTAACTGACTGACTGAGACTGACTGACTGACTGCTTGACTCTCTCACTGGCTATTTCACTGACTGACTGAATGACTAAATGACTGACTGACACTGACTGACTGACTGCTTGACTACCTGACTGACTGCTTGACTGACTAACTGACTGGACAGGACTGACTGACAGACTGACTGAATAAGGCTGACTGACTGACTGACTGACAGACTGACTGAATAAGGCTGACCGACTGACTGACTGCCTGACTGACTGAATGACTGACTGACTGACTGACCGAGACTGACTGACTGACTGACTGAGACTGGACTGGACTGACTGACTGACTGACTGACTGAGACTGACTGACTGCTTTAGTGACTAACTGACTGCACAGGACTGACCGACTGACTGACTGACTGACTGCCTGACTGACTGACTGACTGAATGACTGACTGACTGAGACTAAATGACTAACTGCTTGACTGACTGGCTGAAGGACTAACTGACTGACTGAGTGACTGACTGACTGGACTGACTGACTGAGACTGAATGACTGAGTGCTTGACTGATTGACTGTCAGACTGACTGACTGACTTCGCAAAAGGGAAAAATAAAAAAAAAGAATTATAAAAAAATATTTGCATTTAAGATTTCCTGGCCGGGACTCGAACGCAGTACCATGCGCTAGGAACCCAACGGTCTAGCCATTAGGCTATCGGAGCTCTGTCGATGGAAGTCTTAAATATAATAAAAACAAAAAATGCACCTTGGTAATTATTGATTCAAACACTTTGAAATTTACAGGTCGAATAATTAAACTGACTCAGAATTTTTCTCCCTACATAAATAATCAATATTCGCAAAAGAGAAAAATTAAAAAAAAAAGAAGAAGAAATTTCAAATTAGAAACTAAAAGTATACATTGAAGATTTTCGTTCAGGCTGGGACTCGAACCCAGGGCCACTCGCTTGGAAGCCTAACACTCTAGCCATTAGTCTATGGGAGCTCTGTCGGTGGGAGTTTTAAATATAATAAAAACAAAAAATGCACCTTGGTAATTGTTTATTTAAACACTTTGAAATCTTCGTGTCGAAAAATTAAACTGACTCAGAATTTTCTTCCCTACATAAATAATCAATAATTGCAAAGGAAAGAAATTGAAAAAAAAAGAATTTTCAGATTAGAAAAGAAATATATACATTGAAGATATTCGCTCCGGCTGGGACTCGAACCCAGGCCACTCGCTTGGAAGACCAGCGGTCTAGCCATTAGGCTATCGGAGTTCTGTCGAGCGGAGTCTTACTGCCTGACTGATACTGCCTGACTGACAGACTGACTCACTGACTGACTGATACTGACTGACTGACTCACTGACTGACCGAGACTGACTGACTAACTGCCTGACTGACTGAGACTGGACTGACTAACTGCCTGACTGACTGAGACTGGACTGACTGACTGACTGACTGACTAACTGACTGACTGAGACTGACTGACTAACTGACTGACTGAGACTGACTGACTGACTGCTTGACTCTCTGACTGGCTATTTCACTGACTGACTGAATGACTAAATGACTGACTGACACTGACTGACTGACTGCTTGACTACCTGACTGACTGCTTGACTGACTAACTGACTGGACAGGACTGACCGACTGACTGACTGACAGACTGACTAAATAAGGATGACTGACAGACTGACTGAATAAGGCTGACTGACTGACTGACTGACAGACTGACTGAATAAGGCTGACCGACTGACTGACTGCCTGACTGACTGACTGACTGAATGACTGACTGACTGACCGAGACTGACTGACTGACTGACTGAGACTGGACTGGACTGACTGACTGACTGAGACTGACTGACTGCTTTAGTGACTAACTGACTGCACAGGACTGACCGACTGACTGACTGACTGACTGCCTGACTGACTGACTGAATGAATGACTGACTGACTGAGACTAAATGACTGACTGCTTGACTGACTGGCTGAAGGACTAACTGACTGACTGAGTGAGTGACTGACTGGACTGACTGACTGAGACTGAATGACTGAGTGCTTGACTGATTGACTGTCAGACTGACTGACTGACTTCGCAAAAGGGAAAAATAAAAAAAAAAAGAATTATAAAATTAGAAAAAAATATTTGCATTTAAGATTTCCATTCCGGCCGGGACTCGAACCCAGTACCACGCGCTAGGAACCCAACGGTCTAGCCATTAGGCTATCGGAGCTCTGTCGATGGAAGTCTTAAATATAATTAAAAAAAATGCACCTTGGTAATTATTGATTCAAACACTTTGAAATTTACAGGTCGAATAATTAAACTGACTCAGAATTTTTCTCCCTACATAAATAATCAATATTCGCAAAAGAGAAAAATTAAAAAAAAAGAAGAAGAAATTTCAAATTAGAAACTAAAAGTATACATTGAAGATTTTCGTTCAGGCTGGGACTCGAACCCAGGGCCACTCGCTTGGAAGCCTAACACTCTAGCCATTAGTCTATGGGAGCTCTGTCGGTGGGAGTTTTAAATATAATAAAAACAAAAAATGCACCTTGGTAATTGTTTATTTAAACACTTTGAAATCTTCGTGTCGAAAAATTAAACTGACTCAGAATTTTCTTCCCTACATAAATAATCAATAATTGCAAAGGAAAGAAATTGAAAAAAAAAAGAATTTTCAAATTAGAAAAGAAATATATACATTGAAGATATTCGCTCCGGCTGAGACTCGAACCCAGGCCACTCGCTTGGAAGACCAGCGGTCTAGCCATTAGGCTATCGGAGTTCTGACGAGCGGAGTCTTACTGCCTGACTGATACTGCCTGACTGACAGACTGACTCACTGACTGACTGATACTGACTGACTGACTCACTGACTGACCGAGACTGACTGACTAACTGCCTGACTGACTGAGACTGGACTGACTGACTGACTGACTGACTCACTGACTAACTGACTGACTGAGACTGACTGACTGACTGCTTGACTCTCTGACTGGCTATTTCACTGACTGACTGAATGACTAAATGACTGACTGACACTGACTGACTGACTGCTTGACTACCTGACTGACTGCTTGACTGACTAACTGACTGGACAGGACTGACCGACTGACTGACTGACAGACTGACTGAATAAGGATGACTGACAGACTGACTGAATAAGGCTGACTGACTGACTGACTGACAGACTGACTGAATAAGGCTGACCGACTGACTGACTGCCTGACTGACTGACTGACTGAATGACTGACTGACTGACTGACCGAGACTGACTGACTGACTGACTGAGACTGGACTGGACTGACTGACTGACTGACTGAGACTGACCGACTGCTTTAGTGACTAACTGACTGCACAGGACTGACCGACTGACTGACTGACTGACTGCCTGACTGACTGACTGACTGAATGACTGACTGACTGAGACTAAATGACTGACTGCTTGACTGACTGGCTGAAGGACTAACTGACTGACTGAGTGACTGACTGACTGGACTGACTGACTGAGACTGAATGACTGAGTGCTTGACTGATTGACTGTCAGACTGACTGACTGACTTCGCAAAAGGGAAAAATAAAAAAAAAAGAATTATAAAATTAGAAAAAAATATTTGCATTTAAGATTTCCTTTCCGGCCGGGACTCGAACCCAGTACCACGCGCTAGGAACCCAACGGTCTAGCCATTAGGCTATCGGAGCTCCGTCGATGGAAGTCTTAAATATAATAAAAACAAAAAATGCACCTTGGTAATTATTGATTCAAACACTTTGAAATTTACAGGTCGAATAATTAAACTGACTCAGAATTTTTCTCCCTACATAAATAATCAATATTCGCAAAAGAGAAAAATTAAAAAAAAAAAGAAGAAGAAATTTCAAATTAGAAACTAAAAGTATACATTGAAGATTTTCGTTCAGGCTGGGACTCGAACCCAGGGCCACTCGCTTGGAAGCCTAACACTCTAGCCATTAGTCTATGGGAGCTCTGTCGGTGGGAGTTTTAAATATAATAAAAACAAAAAATGCACCTTGGTAATTGTTTATTTAAACACTTTGAAATCTTCGTGTCGAAAAATTAAACTGACTCAGAATTTTCTTCCCTACATAAATAATCAATAATTGCAAAGGAAAGAAATTGAAAAAAAAAAGAATTTTCAAATTAGAAAAGAAATATATACATTGAAGATATTCGCTCCGGCTGGGACTCGAACATAGGCCACTCGCTTGGAAGACCAGCGGTCTAGCCATTAGGCTATCGGAGTTCTGTCGAGCGGAGTCTTACTGCCTGACTGATACTGCCTGACGGACAGACTGACTCACTGACTGACTGATACTGACTGACTGACTCACTGACTGACCGAGACTGACTGACTAACTGCCTGACTGACTGAGACTGGACTGACTGACTGACTGACTGACTGACTGACTAACTGAGACTGACTGACTGACTGCTTGACTCTCTGACTGGCTATTTCACTGACTGACTGAATGACTAAATGACTGACTGACACTGACTGACTGACTGCTTGACTACCTGACTGACTGCTTGACTGACTAACTGACTGGACAGGACTGACCGACTGACTGACTGACAGACTGACTGAATAAGGATGACTGACAGACTGACTGAATAAGGCTGACTGACTGACTGACTGAAAGACTGACTGAATAAGGCTGACCGACTGACTGACTGCCTGACTGACTGACTGACTGAATGACTGACTGACCGAGACTGACTGACTGACTGACTGAGACTGGACTGGACTGACTGACTGACTGACTGACTGAGACTGACTGACTGCTTTAGTGACTACCTGACTGCACAGGACTGACCGACTGACTGACTGACTGACTGCCTGACTGACTGAATGACTAACTGACTGAGACTAAATGACTGACTGTTTGACTGACTGGCTGAAGGACTAACTGACTGACTGAGTGACTGACTGACTGGACTGACTGACTGAGACTGAATGACTGAGTGCTTGACTGATTGACTGTCAGACTGACTGACTGACTTCGCAAAAGGGAAAAATAAAAAAAAAAGAATTATAAAATTAGAAAAAAATATTTGCATTTAAGATTTCCTTTCCGGCCGGGACTCGAACCCAGTACCACGCGCTAGGAACCCAACGGTCTAGCCATTAGGCTATCGGAGCTCTGTCGATGGAAGTCTTAAATATAATAAAAACAAAAAATGCACCTTGGTAATTATTGATTCAAACACTTTGAAATTTACAGGTCGAATAATTAAACTGACTCAGAATTTTTCTCCCTACATAAATAATCAATATTCGCAAAAGAGAAAAATTAAAAAAAAAGAAGAAGAAATTTCAAATTAGAAACTAAAAGTATACATTGAAGATTTTCGTTCAGGCTGGGACTCGAACCCAGGGCCACTCGCTTGGAAGCCAAACACTCTAGCCATTAGTCTATGGGAGCTCTGTCGGTGGGAGTTTTAAATATAATAAAAACAAAAAATGCACCTTGGTAATTGTTTATTTAAACACTTTGAAATCTTCGTGTCGAAAAATTAAACTGACTCAGAATTTTCTACCCTACATAAATAATCAATAATTGCAAAGGAAAGAAATTGAAAAAAAAAGAATTTTCAAATTAGAAAAGAAATATATACATTGAAGATATTCGCTCCGGCTGGGACTCGAACCCAGGCCACTCGCTTGGAAGACCAGCGGTCTAGCCATTAGGCTATCGGAGTTCTGTCGAGCGGAGTCTTACTGCCTGACTGATACTGCCTGACTGACAGACTGACTCACTGACTGACTGATACTGACTGACTGACTCACTGACTGACCGAGACTGACTGACTAACTGCCTGACTGACTGAGACTGGACTGACTGACTGACTGACTGACTGACTGACTAACTGACTGACTGAGACTGACTGACTGACTGCTTGACTCTCTGACTGGCTATTTCACTGACTGACTGAATGACTAAATGACTGACTGACACTGACTGACTGACTGCTTGACTACCTGACTGACTGCTTGACTGACTAACTGACTGGACAGGACTGACCGACTGACTGACTGACAGACTGACTGAATAAGGATGACTGACAGACTGACTGAATAAGGCTGACTGACTGACTGACTGACAGACTGACTGAATAAGGCTGACCGACTGACTGACTGCCTGACTGACTGACTGACTGAATGACTGACTGACTGACTGACCGAGACTGACTGACTGACTGACTGAGACTGGACTGGACTGACTGACTGACTGACTGACTGAGACTGACTGACTGCTTTAGTGACTAACTGACTGCACAGGACTGACCGACTGACTGACTGACTGACTGCCTGACTGACTGACTGACTGACTGAGACTAAATGACTGACTGCTTGACTGACTGGCTGAAGGACTAACTGACTGACTGAGTGACTGACTGACTGGACTGACTGACTGAGACTGAATGACTGAGTGCTTGACTGATTGACTGTCAGACTGACTGACTGACTTCGCAAAAGGGAAAAATAAAAAAAAAAGAATTATAAAATTAGAAAAAAATATTTGCATTTAAGATTTCCTTTCCGGCTGGGATTTGAACCCAGGGCGACACTCATGGAAGCCCAACGCTCTCGCCAATATACTATCGGATCTCTGTTGATCGGTGTCTTAATTATAATAAAAACAAAAAATACACCTTAGTAATTATTGATCTAAAATCTTTGAAATCTAAAGGTCGAATGATTAAACTGACTCAGAATTTTCTTCCGTACATAAATAATCCATATTTGCAAAAGAAAGAAATTGAAAAAAAAAGAATCTTCAAATTAGAAAAGAAATATATACATGGAAGATTTTCGTTCCGGCCGGGACTCGAACCCAGTACCACGCGCTTGGAACCCAACGCTCTAGCCATTAGGCTATCGGAGCTCTGTCGATGGAAGTCTTAAATATAATAAAAACAAAAAATGCACCTTGGTAATTATTGATTCAAACACTTTGAAATTTACAGGTCGAATAATTAAACTGACTCAGAATTTTTCTCCCTACATAAATAATCAATATTCGCAAAAGAGAAAAATTAAAAAAAAAGAAGAAGAAATTTCAAATTAGAAACTAAAAGTATACATTAAAGATTTTCGTTCAGGCTGGGACTCGAACCCAGGGCCACTCGCTTGGAAGCCTAACACTCTAGCCATTAGTCTATGGGAGCTCTGTCGGTGGGAGTTTTAAATATAATAAAAACAAAAAATGCACCTTGGTAATTGTTTATTTAAACACTTTGAAATCTTCGTGTCGAAAAATTAAACTGGCTCAGAATTTTCTTCCCTACATAAATAATCAATAATTGCAAAGGAAAGAAATTGAAAAAAAAAAAGAATTTTCAAATTAGAAAAGAAACATATACATTGAAGATATTCGCTCCGGCTGGGACTCGAACCCAGGCCACTCGCTTGGAAGACCAGCGGTCTAGCCATTAGGCTATCGGAGTTCTGTCGAGCGGAGTCTTACTGCCTGACTGATACTGCCTGACTGACAGACTGACTCACTGGCTGACTGATACTGACTGACTGACTCACTGACTGACCGAGACTGACTGACTAACTACCTGACTGACTGAGACTGGACTGACTGACTGACTGACTGACTGACTAACTGACTGACTGAGACTGACTGACTGACTGCTTGACTCTCTCACTGGCTATTTCACTGACTGACTGAATGACTAAATGACTGACTGACACTGACTGACTGACTGCTTGACTACCTGACTGACTGCTTGACTGACTAACTGACTGGACAGGACTGACCGACTGACTGACAGACTGACTGAATAAGGATGACTGACAGACTGACTGAGTAAGGCTGACTGACTGACTGACTGACAGACTGACTGAATAAGGCTGACCGACTGACTGACTGACTGACTGACAGACTGACTGAATAAGGCTGACCGACTGACTGACTGCCTGACTGACTGACTGACTGAATGACTGACTGACTGACTGACTGAGACTGGACTGGACTGACTGACTGACTGACTGAGACTGACCGACTGCTTTAGTGACTAACTGACTGCACAGGACTGACCGACTGACTGACTGACTGACTGCCTGACTGACTGACTGACTGAATGACTGACTGACTGAGACTAAATGACTGACTGCTTGACTGACTGGCTGAAGGACTAACTGACTGACTGAGTGACTGACTGACTGGACTGACTGACTGAGACTGAATGACTGAGTGCTTGACTGATTGACTGTCAGACTGACTGACTGACTTCGCAAAAGGGAAAAATAAAAAAAAAAGAATTATAAAATTAGAAAAAAATATTTGCATTTAAGATTTCCTTTCCGGCCGGGACTCGAACCCAGTACCACGCGCTAGGAACCCAACGGTCTAGCCATTAGGCTATCGGAGCTCTGTCGATGGAAGTCTTAAATATAATAAAAACAAAAAATGCACCTTGGTAATTATTGATTCAAACACTTTGAAATTTACAGGTCGAATAATTAAACTGACTCAGAATTTTTCTCCCTACATAAATAATCAATATTCGCAAAAGAGAAAAATTAAAAAAAAAAGAAGAAGAAATTTCAAATTAGAAACTAAAAGTATACATTGAAGATTTTCGTTCAGGCTGGGACTCGAACCCAGGGCCACTTGCTTGGAAGCCTAACACTCTAGCCATTAGTCTATGGGAGCTCTGTCGGTGGGAGTTTTAAATATAATAAAAACAAAAAATGCACCTTGGTAATTGTTTATTTAAACACTTTGAAATCTTCGTGTCGAAAAATTAAACTGACTCAGAATTTTCTTCCCTACATAAATAATCAATAATTGCAAAGGAAAGAAATTGAAAAAAAAAGAATTTTCAAATTAGAAAAGAAATATATACATTGAAGATATTCGCTCCGGCTGGGACTCGAACATAGGCCACTCGCTTGGAAGACCAGCGGTCTAGCCATTAGGCTATCGGAGTTCTGTCGAGCGGAGTCTTACTGCCTGACTGATACTGCCTGACTGACAGACTGACTCACTGACTGACTGATACTGACTGACTGACTCACTGACTGACCGAGACTGACTGACTAACTGCCTGACTGACTGAGACTGAACTGACTGACTGACTGAATAACTGACTGACTGAGACTGACTGACTGACTGCTTGACTCTCTGACTGGCTATTTCACTGACTGACTGAATGACTAAATGACTGACTGACACTGACTGACTGACTGCTTGACTACCTGACTGACTGCTTGACTGACTAACTGACTGGACAGGACTGACCGACTGACTGACTGACAGACTGACTGAATAAGGATGAATGACAGACTGACTGAATAAGAATGACTGACTGACTGACTGAAAGACTGACTGAATAAGGCTGACCGACTGACTGACTGCCTGACTGACTGAATGACTGACTGACTGACCGAGACTGACTGACTGACTGACTGAGACTGGACTGGACTGACTGACTGACTGGCTGACTGAGACTGACTGACTGCTTTAGTGACTAACTGACTGCACAGGACTGACCGACTGACTGACTGACTGACTGCCTGACTGACTGACTGACTGAATGACTGACTGACTGAGACTAAATGACTGACTGCTTGACTGACTGGCTGAAGGACTAACTGACTGACTGAGTGACTGACTGACTGGACTGACTGACTGAGACTGAATGACTGAGTGCTTGACTGATTGACTGTCAGACTGACTGACTGACTTCGCAAAAGGGAAAAATAAAAAAAAAAGAATTATAAAATTAGAAAAAAATATTTGCATTTAAGATTTCCTTTCCGGCCGGGACTCGAACCCAGTACCACGCGCTTGGAACCCAACGGTCTAGCCATTAGGCTATCGGAGCTCTGTCGATGGAAGTCTTAAATATAATAAAAACAAAAAATGCACCTTGGTAATTATTGACTCAAACACTTTGAAATTTACAGGTCGAATAATTAAACTGAATCAGAATTTTTCTCCCTACATAAATAATCAATATTCGCAAAAGAGAAAAATTAAAAAAAAAAGAAGAAGAAATTTCAAATTAGAAACTAAAAGTATACATTGAAGATTTTCGTTCAGGCTGGGACTCGAACCCAGGGCCACTCGCTTGGAAGCCTAACACTCTAGCCATTAGTGTATGGGAGCTCTGTCGGTGGGAGTTTTAAATATAATAAAAACAAAAAATGCACCTTGGTAATTGTTTATTTAAACACTTTGAAATCTTCGTGCCGAAAAATTAAACTGACTCAGAATTTTCATCCCTACATAAATAATCAATAATTGCAAAGGAAAGAAATTGAAAAAAAAAAAGAATTTTCAAATTAGAAAAGAAATATATACATTGAAGATATTCGCTCCGGCTGGGACTCGAACCCAGGCCACTCGCTTGGAAGACCAGCGGTCTAGCCATTAGGCTATCGGAGTTCTGTCGAGCGGAGTCTTACTGCCTGACTGATACTGCCTGACTGACAGACTGACTCACTGACTGACTGATACTGACTGACTGACTCACTGACTGACCGAGACTGACTGACTAACTGCCTGACTGACTGAGACTGGACTGACTGACTGACTGACTGACTCACTGACTAACTGACTGACTGAGACTGACTGACTGACTGCTTGACTCTCTGACTGGCTATTTCACTGACTGACTGAATGACTAAATGACTGACTGACACTGACTGACTGACTGCTTGACTACCTGACTGACTGCTTGACTGACTAACTGACTGGACAGGACTGACCGACTGACTGACTGACAGACTGACTGAATAAGGATGACTGACAGACTGACTGAATAAGGCTGACTGACTGACTGACTGACAGACTGACTGAATAAGGCTGACCGACTGACTGACTGCCTGACTGACTGACTGACTGAATGACTGACTGACTGACTGACCGAGACTGACTGACTGACTGACTGAGACTGGACTGAACTGACTGACTGACTGACTGAGACTGACCGACTGCTTTAGTGACTAACTGACTGCACAGGACTGACCGACTGACTGACTGACTGACTGCCTGACTGACTGACTGACTGAATGACTGACTGACTGAGACTAAATGACTGACTGCTTGACTGACTGGCTGAAGGACTAACTGACTGACTGAGTGACTGACTGACTGGACTGACTGACTGAGACTGAATGACTGAGTGCTTGACTGATTGACTGTCAGACTGACTGACTGACTTCGCAAAAGGGAAAAATAAAAAAAAAAGAATTATAAAATTAGAAAAAAATATTTGCATTTAAGATTTCCTTTCCGGCCGGGACTCGAACCCAGTACCACGCGCTAGGAACCCAACGGTCTAGCCATTAGGCTATCGGAGCTCCGTCGATGGAAGTCTTAAATATAATAAAAACAAAAAATGCACCTTGGTAATTATTGATTCAAACACTTTGAAATTTACAGGTCGAATAATTAAACTGACTCAGAATTTTTCTCCCTACATAAATAATCAATATTCGCAAAAGAGAAAAATTAAAAAAAAAAGAAGAAGAAATTTCAAATTAGAAACTAAAAGTATACATTGAAGATTTTCGTTCAGGCTGGGACTCGAACCCAGGGCCACTCGCTTGGAAGCCTAACACTCTAGCCATTAGTCTATGGGAGCTCTGTCGGTGGGAGTTTTAAATATAATAAAAACAAAAAATGCACCTTGGTAATTGTTTATTTAAACACTTTGAAATCTTCGTGTCGAAAAATTAAACTGACTCAGAATTTTCTTCCCTACATAAATAATCAATAATTGCAAAGGAAAGAAATTGAAAAAAAAAAGAATTTTCAAATTAGAAAAGAAATATATACATTGAAGATACTCGCTCCGGCTGGGACTCGAACCCAGGCCACTCGCTTGGAAGACCAGCGGTCTAGCCATTAGGCTATCGGAGTTCTGTCGAGCGGAGTCTTACTGCCTGACTGATACTGCCTGACTGACAGACTGACTCACTGACTGACTGATACTGACTGACTGACTCACTGACTGACCGAGACTGACTGACTAACTGCCTGACTGACTGAGACTGGACTGACTGACTGACTGACTGACTGACTGACTAACTGACTGACTGAGACTGACTGACTGACTGCTTGACTCTCTGACTGGCTATTTCACTGACTGACTGAATGACTAAATGACTGACTGACACTGACTGACTGACTGCTTGACTACCTGACTGACTGCTTGACTTACTAACTGACTGGACAGGACTGACCGACTGACTGACAGACTGACTGAATAAGGATGACTGACAGACTGACTGAATAAGGCTGACTGACTGACTGACTGAAAGACTGACTGAATAAGGCTGACCGACTGACTGACTGCCTGACTGACTGACTGACTGAATGACTGACTGACTGACTGACCGAGACTGACTGACTGACTGACTGACCGAGACTGACTGACTGACTGACTGACTGACTGACTGAGACTGACTGACTGCTTTAGTGACTACCTGACTGCACAGGACTGACCGACTGACTGACTGACTGACTGCCTGACTGACTGACTGACTGAATGACTAACTGACTGAGACTAAATGACTGACTGCTTGACTGACTGGCTGAAGGACTAACTGACTGAGTGAGTGACTGACTGACTGGACTGACTGACTGAGACTGAATGACTGAGTGCTTGACTGATTGACTGTCAGACTGACTGACTGACTTCGCAAAAGGGAAAAATAAAAAAAAAAGAATTATAAAATTAGAAAAAAATATTTGCATTTAAGATTTCCTTTCCGGCCGGGACTCGAACCCAGTACCACGCGCTAGGAACCCAACGGTCTAGCCATTAGGCTATCGGAGCTCTGTCGATGGAAGTCTTAAATATAATAAAAACAAAAAATGCACCTTGGTAATTATTGATTCAAACACTTTGAAATTTACAGGTCGAATAATTAAACTGACTCAGAATTTTTCTCCCTACATAAATAATCAATATTCGCAAAAGAGAAAAATTAAAAAAAAAGAAGAAGAAATTTCAAATTAGAAACTAAAAGTATACATTGAAGATTTTCGTTCAGGCTGGGACTCGAACCCAGGGCCACTCGCTTGGAAGCCTAACACTCTAGCCATTAGTCTATGGGAGCTCTGTCGGTGGGAGTTTTAAATATAATAAAAACAAAAAATGCACCTTGGTAATTGTTTATTTAAACACTTTGAAATCTTCGTGTCGAAAAATTAAACTGACTCAGAATTTTCTTCCCTACATAAATAATCAATAATTGCAAAGGAAAGAAATTGAAAAAAAAAAGAATTTTCAAATTAGAAAAGAAATATATACATTGAAGATATTCGCTCCGGCTGGGACTCGAACCCAGGCCACTCGCTTGGAAGACCAGCGGTCTAGCCATTAGGCTATCGTAGTTCTGTCGAGCGGAGTCTTACTGCCTGACTGATACTGCCTGACTGACAGACTGACTCACTGACTGACTGATACTGACTGACTGACTCACTGACTGACCGAGACTGACTGACTAACTGCCTGACTGACTGAGACTGGACTGACTGACTGACTGACTGACTGACTGACTGACTAACTGACTGACTGAGACTGACTGACTGACTGCTTGACTCTCTGACTGGCTATTTCACTGACTGACTGAATGACTAAATGACTGACTGACACTGACTGACTGACTGCTTGACTACCTGACTGACTGCTTGACTTACTAACTGACTGGACAGGACTGACCGACTGACTGACAGACTGACTGAATAAGGATGACTGACAGACTGACTGAATAAGGCTGACTGACTGACTGACTGAAAGACTGACTGAATAAGGCTGACCGACTGACTGACTGCCTGACTGACTGACTGACTGAATGACTGACTGACTGACTGACCGAGACTGACTGACTGACTGACTGACCGAGACTGACTGACTGACTGACTGACTGACTGACTGAGACTGACTGACTGCTTTAGTGACTACCTGACTGCACAGGACTGACCGACTGACTGACTGACTGACTGCCTGACTGACTGACTGACTGAATGACTAACTGACTGAGACTAAATGACTGACTGCTTGACTGACTGGCTGAAGGACTAACTGACTGAGTGAGTGACTGACTGACTGGACTGACTGACTGAGACTGAATGACTGAGTGCTTGACTGATTGACTGTCAGACTGACTGACTGACTTCGCAAAAGGGAAAAATAAAAAAAAAAGAATTATAAAATTAGAAAAAAATATTTGCATTTAAGATTTCCTTTCCGGCCGGGACTCGAACCCAGTACCACGCGCTAGGAACCCAACGGTCTAGCCATTAGGCTATCGGAGCTCTGTCGATGGAAGTCTTAAATATAATAAAAACAAAAAATGCACCTTGGTAATTATTGATTCAAACACTTTGAAATTTACAGGTCGAATAATTAAACTGACTCAGAATTTTTCTCCCTACATAAATAATCAATATTCGCAAAAGAGAAAAATTAAAAAAAAAGAAGAAGAAATTTCAAATTAGAAACTAAAAGTATACATTGAAGATTTTCGTTCAGGCTGGGACTCGAACCCAGGGCCACTCGCTTGGAAGCCTAACACTCTAGCCATTAGTCTATGGGAGCTCTGTCGGTGGGAGTTTTAAATATAATAAAAACAAAAAATGCACCTTGGTAATTGTTTATTTAAACACTTTGAAATCTTCGTGTCGAAAAATTAAACTGACTCAGAATTTTCTACCCTACATAAATAATCAATAATTGCAAAGGAAAGAAATTGAAAAAAAAAGAATTTTCAAATTAGAAAAGAAATATATACATTGAAGATATTCGCTCCGGCTGGGACTCGAACCCAGGCCACTCGCTTGGAAGACCAGCGGTCTAGCCATTAGGCTATCGGAGTTCTGTCGAGCGGAGTCTTACTGCCTGACTGATACTGCCTGACTGACAGACTGACTCACTGACTGACTGATACTGACTGACTGACTCACTGACTGACCGAGACTGACTGACTAACTGCCTGACTGACTGAGACTGGACTGACTGACTGACTGACTGACTGACTGACTAACTGACTGACTGAGACTGACTGACTGACTGCTTGACTCTCTGACTGGCTATTTCACTGACTGACTGAATGACTAAATGACTGACTGACACTGACTGACTGACTGCTTGACTACCTGACTGACTGCTTGACTGACTAACTGACTGGACAGGACTGACCGACTGACTGACTGACAGACTGACTGAATAAGGATGACTGACAGACTGACTGAATAAGGCTGACCGACTGACTGACTGCCTGACTGACTGACTGACTGAATGACTGACTGACTGACTGACCGAGACTGACTGACTGACTGACTGAGACTGGACTGGACTGACTGACTGACTGACTGACTGAGACTGACTGACTGCTTTAGTGACTAACTGACTGCACAGGACTGACCGACTGACTGACTGACTGACTGCCTGACTGACTGACTGACTGACTGAGACTAAATGACTGACTGCTTGACTGACTGGCTGAAGGACTAACTGACTGACTGAGTGACTGACTGACTGGACTGACTGACTGAGACTGAATGACTGAGTGCTTGACTGATTGACTGTCAGACTGACTGACTGACTTCGCAAAAGGGAAAAATAAAAAAAAAAAAGAATTATAAAATTAGAAAAAAATATTTGCATTTAAGATTTCCTTTCCGGCTGGGATTTGAACCCAGGGCGACACTCATGGAAGCCCAACGCTCTCGTCAATATACTATCGGATCTCTGTTGATCGGTGTCTTAATTATAATAAAAACAAAAAATACACCTTAGTAATTATTGATCTAAAATCTTTGAAATCTAAAGGTCGAATGATTAAACTGACTCAGAATTTTCTTCCGTACATAAATAATCCATATTTGCAAAAGAAAGAAATTGAAAAAAAAAGAATCTTCAAATTAGAAAAGAAATATATACATGGAAGATTTTCGTTCCGGCCGGGACTCGAACCCAGTACCACGCGCTTGGAACCCAACGCTCTAGCCATTAGGCTATCGGAGCTCTGTCGATGGAAGTCTTAAATATAATAAAAACAAAAAATGCACCTTGGTAATTATTGATTCAAACACTTTGAAATTTACAGGTCGAATAATTAAACTGACTCAGAATTTTTCTCCCTACATAAATAATCAATATTCGCAAAAGAGAAAAATTAAAAAAAAAGAAGAAGAAATTTCAAATTAGAAACTAAAAGTATACATTAAAGATTTTCGTTCAGGCTGGGACTCGAACCCAGGGCCACTCGCTTGGAAGCCTAACACTCTAGCCATTAGTCTATGGGAGCTCTGTCGGTGGGAGTTTTAAATATAATAAAAACAAAAAATGCACCTTGGTAATTGTTTATTTAAACACTTTGAAATCTTCGTGTCGAAAAATTAAACTGGCTCAGAATTTTCTTCCCTACATAAATAATCAATAATTGCAAAGGAAAGAAATTGAAAAAAAAAAAAGAATTTTCAAATTAGAAAAGAAACATATACATTGAAGATATTCGCTCCGGCTGGGACTCGAACCCAGGCCATTCGCTTGGAAGACCAGCGGTCTAGCCATTAGGCTATCGGAGTTCTGTCGAGCGGAGTCTTACTGCCTGACTGATACTGCCTGACTGACAGACTGACTCACTGGCTGACTGATACTGACTGACTGACCGAGACTGACTGACTAACTACCTGACTGACTGAAACTGGACTGACTGACTGACTGACTGACTGACTGACTAACTGACTGACTGAGACTGACTGACTGACTGCTTGACTCTCTCACTGGCTATTTCACTGACTGACTGAATGACTAAATGACTGACTGACACTGACTGACTGACTGCTTGACTACCTGACTGACTGCTTGACTGACTAACTGACTGGACAGGACTGACCGACTGACTGACAGACTGACTGAATAAGGATGACTGACAGACTGACTGAGTAAGGCTGACTGACTGACTGACTGACAGACTGACTGAATAAGGCTGACCGACTGACTGACTGACTGACTGACAGACTGACTGAATAAGGCTGACCGACTGACTGACTGCCTGACTGACTGACTGACTGAATGACTGACTGACTGACTGACTGAGACTGGACTGGACTGACTGACTGACTGACTGAGACTGACCGACTGCTTTAGTGACTAACTGACTGCACAGGACTGACCGACTGACTGACTGACTGACTGCCTGACTGACTGACTGACTGAATGACTGACTGACTGAGACTAAATGACTGACTGCTTGACTGACTGGCTGAAGGACTAACTGACTGACTGAGTGACTGACTGACTGGACTGACTGACTGAGACTGAATGACTGAGTGCTTGACTGATTGACTGTCAGACTGACTGACTGACTTCGCAAAAGGGAAAAATAAAAAAAAAAGAATTATAAAATTAGAAAAAAATATTTGCATTTAAGATTTCCTTTCCGGCCGGGACTCGAACCCAGTACCACGCGCTAGGAACCCAACGGTCTAGCCATTAGGCTATCGGAGCTCTGTCGATGGAAGTCTTAAATATAATAAAAACAAAAAATGCACCTTGGTAATTATTGATTCAAACACTTTGAAATTTACAGGTCGAATAATTAAACTGACTCAGAATTTTTCTCCCTACATAAATAATCAATATTCGCAAAAGAGAAAAATTAAAAAAAAAAGAAGAAGAAATTTCAAATTAGAAACTAAAAGTATACATTGAAGATTTTCGTTCAGGCTGGGACTCGAACCCAGGGCCACTTGCTTGGAAGCCTAACACTCTAGCCATTAGTCTATGGGAGCTCTGTCGGTGGGAGTTTTAAATATAATAAAAACAAAAAATGCACCTTGGTAATTGTTTATTTAAACACTTTGAAATCTTCGTGTCGAAAAATTAAACTGACTCAGAATTTTCTTCCCTACATAAATAATCAATAATTGCAAAGGAAAGAAATTGAAAAAAAAAAGAATTTTCAAATTAGAAAAGAAATATATACATTGAAGATATTCGCTCCGGCTGGGACTCGAACCCAGGCCACTCGCTTGGAAGACCAGCGGTCTAGCCATTAGGCTATCGGAGTTCTGTCGAGCGGAGTCTTACTGCCTGACTGATACTGCCTGACTGACAGACTGACTCACTGGCTGACTGATACTGACTGACTGACCGAGACTGACTGACTAACTACCTGACTGACTGAGACTGGACTGACTGACTGACTGACTGACTGACTGACTAACTGACTGACTGAGACTGACTGACTGACTGCTTGACTCTCTCACTGGCTATTTCACTGACTGACTGAATGACTAAATGACTGACTGACACTGACTGACTGACTGCTTGACTACCTGACTGACTGCTTGACTGACTAACTGACTGGACAGGACTGACCGACTGACTGACAGACTGACTGAATAAGGATGACTGACAGACTGACTGAGTAAGGCTGACTGACTGACTGACTGACAGACTGACTGAATAAGGCTGACCGACTGACTGACTGACTGACTGACAGACTGACTGAATAAGGCTGACCGACTGACTGACTGCCTGACTGACTGACTGACTGAATGACTGACTGACTGACTGACTGAGACTGGACTGGACTGACTGACTGACTGACTGAGACTGACCGACTGCTTTAGTGACTAACTGACTGCACAGGACTGACCGACTGACTGACTGACTGACTGCCTGACTGACTGACTGACTGAATGACTGACTGACTGAGACTAAATGACTGACTGCTTGACTGACTGGCTGAAGGACTAACTGACCGACTGAGTGACTGACTGACTGGACTGACTGACTGAGACTGAATGACTGAGTGCTTGACTGATTGACTGTCAGACTGACTGACTGACTTCGCAAAAGGGAAAAATAAAAAAAAAAGAATTATAAAATTAGAAAAAAATATTTGCATTTAAGATTTCCTTTCCGGCCGGGACTCGAACCCAGTACCACGCGCTAGGAACCCAACGGTCTAGCCATTAGGCTATCGGAGCTCTGTCGATGGAAGTCTTAAATATAATAAAAACAAAAAATGCACCTTGGTAATTATTGATTCAAACACTTTGAAATTTACAGGTCGAATAATTAAACTGACTCAGAATTTTTCTCCCTACATAAATAATCAATATTCGCAAAAGAGAAAAATTAAAAAAAAAAGAAGAAGAAATTTCAAATTAGAAACTAAAAGTATACATTGAAGATTTTCGTTCAGGCTGGGACTCGAACCCAGGGCCACTTGCTTGGAAGCCTAACACTCTAGCCATTAGTCTATGGGAGCTCTGTCGGTGGGAGTTTTAAATATAATAAAAACAAAAAATGCACCTTGGTAATTGTTTATTTAAACACTTTGAAATCTTCGTGTCGAAAAATTAAACTGACTCAGAATTTTCTTCCCTACATAAATAATCAATAATTGCAAAGGAAAGAAATTGAAAAAAAAAAGAATTTTCAAATTAGAAAAGAAATATATACATTGAAGATATTCGCTCCGGCTGGGACTCGAACCCAGGCCACTCGCTTGGAAGACCAGCGGTCTAGCCATTAGGCTATCGGAGTTCTGTCGAGCGGAGTCTTACTGCCTGACTGATACTGCCTGACTGACAGACTGACTCACTGACTGACTGATACTGACTGACTGACTCACTGACTGACCGAGACTGACTGACTAACTGCCTGACTGACTGAGACTGAACTGACTGACTGACTGACTGACTGACTGAATAACTGACTGACTGAGACTGACTGACTGACTGCTTGACTCTCTGACTGGCTATTTCACTGACTGACTGAATGACTAAATGACTGACTGACACTGACTGACTGACTGCTTGACTACCTGACTGACTGCTTGACTGACTAACTGACTGGACAGGACTGACCGACTGACTGACTGACAGACTGACTGAATAAGGATGAATGACAGACTGACTGAATAAGAATGACTGACTGACTGACTGACAGACTGACTGAATAAGGCTGACCGACTGACTGACTGCCTGACTGACTGAATGACTGACTGACTGACTGACCGAGACTGACTGACTGACTGACTGAGACTGGACTGGACTGACTGACTGACTGACTGACTGAGACTGACTGACTGCTTTAGTGACTAACTGACTGCACAGGACTGACCGACTGACTGACTGACTGACTGCCTGACAGACTGACTGACTGAATGACTGACTGACTGAGACTAAATGACTGACTGCTTGACTGACTGGCTGAAGGACTAACTGACTGACTGAGTGACTGACTGACTGGACTGACTGACTGAGACTGAATGACTGAGTGCTTGACTGATTGACTGTCAGACTGACTGACTGACTTCGCAAAAGGGAAAAATAAAAAAAAAAAGAATTATAAAATTAGAAAAAAATATTTGCATTTAAGATTTCCTTTCCGGCCGGGACTCGAACCCAGTACCACGCGCTTGGAACCCAACGGTCTAGCCATTAGGCTATCGGAGCTCTGTCGATGGAAGTCTTAAATATAATAAAAACAAAAAATGCACCTTGGTAATTATTGATTCAAACACTTTGAAATTTACAGGTCGAATAATTAAACTGACTCAGAATTTTTCTCCCTACATAAATAATCAATATTCGCAAAAGAGAAAAATTAAAAAAAAAAGAAGAAGAAATTTCAAATTAGAAACTAAAAGTATACATTGAAGATTTTCGTTCAGGCTGGGACTCGAACCCAGGGCCACTTGCTTGGAAGCCTAACACTCTAGCCATTAGTCTATGGGAGCTCTGTCGGTGGGAGTTTTAAATATAATAAAAACAAAAAATGCACCTTGGTAATTGTTTATTTAAACACTTTGAAATCTTCGTGTCGAAAAATTAAACTGACTCAGAATTTTCTTCCCTACATAAATAATCAATAATTGCAAAGGAAAGAAATTGAAAAAAAAAAGAATTTTCAAATTAGAAAAGAAATATATACATTGAAGATATTCGCTCCGGCTGGGACTCGAACCCAGGCCACTCGCTTGGAAGACCAGCGGTCTAGCCATTAGGCTATCGGAGTTCTGTCGAGCGGAGTCTTACTGCCTGACTGATACTGCCTGACTGACAGACTGACTCACTGACTGACTGATACTGACTGACTGACTCACTGACTGACCGAGACTGACTGACTAACTGCCTGACTGACTGAGACTGAACTGACTGACTGACTGACTGACTGACTGAATAACTGACTGACTGAGACTGACTGACTGACTGCTTGACTCTCTGACTGGCTATTTCACTGACTGACTGAATGACTAAATGACTGACTGACACTGACTGACTGACTGCTTGACTACCTGACTGACTGCTTGACTGACTAACTGACTGGACAGGACTGACCGACTGACTGACTGACAGACTGACTGAATAAGGATGAATGACAGACTGACTGAATAAGAATGACTGACTGACTGACTGACAGACTGACTGAATAAGGCTGACCGACTGACTGACTGCCTGACTGACTGAATGACTGACTGACTGACTGACCGAGACTGACTGACTGACTGACTGAGACTGGACTGGACTGACTGACTGACTGACTGACTGAGACTGACTGACTGCTTTAGTGACTAACTGACTGCACAGGACTGACCGACTGACTGACTGACTGACTGCCTGACAGACTGACTGACTGAATGACTGACTGACTGAGACTAAATGACTGACTGCTTGACTGACTGGCTGAAGGACTAACTGACTGACTGAGTGACTGACTGACTGGACTGACTGACTGAGACTGAATGACTGAGTGCTTGACTGATTGACTGTCAGACTGACTGACTGACTTCGCAAAAGGGAAAAATAAAAAAAAAAAGAATTATAAAATTAGAAAAAAATATTTGCATTTAAGATTTCCTTTCCGGCCGGGACTCGAACCCAGTACCACGCGCTTGGAACCCAACGGTCTAGCCATTAGGCTATCGGAGCTCTGTCGATGGAAGTCTTAAATATAATAAAAACAAAAAATGCACCTTGGTAATTATTGATTCAAACACTTTGAAATTTACAGGTCGAATAATTAAACTGACTCAGAATTTTTCTCCCTACATAAATAATCAATATTCGCAAAAGAGAAAAATTAAAAAAAAAAGAAGAAGAAATTTCAAATTAGAAACTAAAAGTATACATTGAAGATTTTCGTTCAGGCTGGGACTCGAACCCAGGGCCACTCGCTTGGAAGCCTAACACTCTAGCCATTAGTGTATGGGAGCTCTGTCGGTGGGAGTTTTAAATATAATAAAAACAAAAAATGCACCTTGGTAATTGTTTATTTAAACACTTTGAAATCTTCGTGCCGAAAAATTAAACTGACTCAGAATTTTCTTCCCTACATAAATAATCAATAATTGCAAAGGAAAGAAATTGAAAAAAAAAAGAATTTTCAAATTAGAAAAGAAATATATACATTGAAGATATTCGCTCCGGCTGGGACTCGAACCCAGGCCACTCGCTTGGAAGACCAGCGGTCTAGCCATTAGGCTATCGGAGTTCTGTCGAGCGGAGTCTTACTGCCTGACTGACAGACTGACTCACTGACTGACGGATACTGACTGACTGACTCACTGACTGACCGAGACTGACTGACTAACTGCCTGACTGACTGAGACTGGACTGACTGACTGACTGACTGACTAACTGACTGACTGAGACTGACTGACTAACTGACTGACTGAGACTGACTGACTGACTGCTTGACTCTCTGACTGGCTATTTCACTGACTGACTGAATGACTAAATGACTGACTGACACTGACTGACTGACTGCTTGACTACCTGACTGACTGCTTGACTGACTAACTGACTGGACAGGACTGACTGACTGACTGACTGACAGACTGACTGAATAAGGCTGACCGACTGACTGACTGCCTGACTGACTGACTGACTGAATGACTGACTGACTGACTGACCGAGACTGACTGACTGACTGACTGAGACTGGACTGGACTGACTGACTGACTGACTGACTGAGACTGACTGACTGCTTTAGTGACTAACTGACTGCACAGGACTGACCGACTGACTGACTGACTGACTGCCTGACTGACTGACTGACTGAATGACTGACTGACTGAGACTAAATGACTGACTGCTTGACTGACTGGCTGAAGGACTAACTGACTGACTGAGTGACTGACTGACTGGACTGACTGACTGAGACTGAATGACTGAGTGCTTGACTGATTGACTGTCAGACTGACTGACTGACTTCGCAAAAGGGAAAAATAAAAAAAAAAGAATTATAAAATTAGAAAAAAATATTTGCATTTAAGATTTCCTTTCCGGCCGGGACTCGAACCCAGTACCACGCGCTAGGAACCCAACGGTCTAGCCATTAGGCTATCGGAGCTCTGTCGATGGAAGTCTTAAATATAATTAAAAAAAATGCACCTTGGTAATTATTGATTCAAACACTTTGAAATTTACAGGTCGAATAATTAAACTGACTCAGAATTTTTCTCCCTACATAAATAATCAATATTCGCAAAAGAGAAAAATTAAAAAAAAAAGAAGAAGAAATTTCAAATTAGAAACTAAAAGTATACATTGAAGATTTTCGTTCAGGCTGGGACTCGAACCCAGGGCCACTCGCTTGGAAGCCTAACACTCTAGCCATTAGTCTATGGGAGCTCTGTCGGTGGGAGTTTTAAATATAATAAAAACAAAAAATGCACCTTGGTAATTGTTTATTTAAACACTTTGAAATCTTCGTGTCGAAAAATTAAACTGACTCAGAATTTTCTTCCCTACATAAATAATCAATAATTGCAAAGGAAAGAAATTGAAAAAAAAAGAATTTTCAAATTAGAAAAGAAATATATACATTGAAGATATTCGCTCCGGCTGGGACTCGAACCCAGGCCACTCGCTTGGAAGACCAGCGGTCTAGCCATTAGGCTATCGGAGTTCTGTCGAGCGGAGTCTTACTGCCTGACTGATACTGCCTGACTGACAGACTGACTCACTGACTGACTGATACTGACTGACTGACTCACTGACTGACCGAGACTGACTGACTAACTGCCTGACTGACTGAGACTGAACTGACTGACTGACTGAATAACTGACTGACTGAGACTGACTGACTGACTGCTTGACTCTCTGACTGGCTATTTCACTGACTGACTGAATGACTAAATGACTGACTGACACTGACTGACTGACTGCTTGACTACCTGACTGACTGCTTGACTGACTAACTGACTGGACAGGACTGACCGACTGACTGACTGACAGACTGACTGAATAAGGATGACTGACAGACTGACTGAATAAGGCTAACTGACTGACTGACTGACAGACTGACTGAATAAGGCTGACCGACTGACTGACTGCCTGACTGACTGACTGACTGAATGACTGACTGACTGACTGACCGAGACTGACTGACTGACTGACTGAGACTGGACTGGACTGACTGACTGACTGACTGACTGAGACTGACTGACTGCTTTAGTGACTAACTGACTGCACAGGACTGACCGACTGACTGACTGACTGACTGCCTGACAGACTGACTGACTGAATGACTGACTGACTGAGACTAAATGACTGACTGGCTGAAGGACTAACTGACTGACTGAGTGACTGACTGACTGGACTGACTGACTGAGACTGAATGACTGAGTGCTTGACTGATTGACTGTCAGACTGACTGACTGACTTCGCAAAAGGGAAAAATAAAAAAAAAAGAATTATAAAATTAGAAAAAATATTTGCATTTAAGATTTCCTTTCCGGCCGGGACTCGAACCCAGTACCACGCGCTTGGAACCCAACGGTCTAGCCATTAGGCTATCGGAGCTCTGTCGATGGAAGTCTTAAATATAATAAAAACAAAAAATGCACCTTGGTAATTATTGATTCAAACACTTTGAAATTTACAGGTCGAATAATTAAACTGACTCAGAATTTTTCTCCCTACATAAATAATCAATATTCGCAAAAGAGAAAAATTAAAAAAAAAAGAAGAAGAAATTTCAAATTAGAAACTAAAAGTATACATTGAAGATTTTCGTTCAGGCTGGGACTCGAACCCAGGGCCACTCGCTTGGAAGCCTAACACTCTAGCCATTAGTGTATGGGAGCTCTGTCGGTGGGAGTTTTAAATATAATAAAAACAAAAAATGCACCTTGGTAATTGTTTATTTAAACACTTTGAAATCTTTGTGCCGAAAAATTAAACTGACTCAGAATTTTCTTCCCTACATAAATAATCAATAATTGCAAAGGAAAGAAATTGAAAAAAAAAAGAATTTTCAAATTAGAAAAGAAATATATACATTGAAGATATTCGCTCCGGCTGGGACTCGAACCCAGGCCACTCGCTTGGAAGACCAGCGGTCTAGCCATTAGGCTATCGGAGTTCTGTCGAGCGGAGTCTTACTGCCTGACTGACAGACTGACTCACTGACTGACGGATACTGACTGACTGACTCACTGACTGACCGAGACTGACTGACTAACTGCCTGACTGACTGAGACTGGACTGACTGACTGACTGACTGACTAACTGACTGACTGAGACTGACTGACTAACTGACTGACTGAGACTGACTGACTGACTGCTTGACTCTCTGACTGGCTATTTCACTGACTGACTGAATGACTAAATGACTGACTGACACTGACTGACTGACTGCTTGACTACCTGACTGACTGCTTGACTACCTGACTGACTGCTTGACTGACTAACTGACTGGACAGGACTGACCGACTGACTGACTGACAGACTGACTAAATAAGGATGACTGACAGACTGACTGAATAAGGCTGACTGACTGACTGACTGACAGACTGACTGAATAAGGCTGACCGACTGACTGACTGCCTGACTGACTGACTGACTGAATGACTGACTGACTGACTGACCGAGACTGACTGACTGACTGACTGAGACTGGACTGGACTGACTGACTGACTGACTGACTGAGACTGACTGACTGCTTTAGTGACTAACTGACTGCACAGGACTGACCGACTGACTGACTGACTGCCTGACTGACTGACTGACTGAATGACTGACTGACTGAGACTAAATGACTGACTGCTTGACTGACTGGCTGAAGGACTAACTGACTGACTGAGTGACTGACTGACTGGACTGACTGACTGAGACTGAATGACTGAGTGCTTGACTGATTGACTGTCAGACTGACTGACTGACTTCGCAAAAGGGAAAAATAAAAAAAAAAAGAATTATAAAATTAGAAAAAAATATTTGCATTTAAGATTTCCTTTCCGGCCGGGACTCGAACCCAGTACCACGCGCTAGGAACCCAACGGTCTAGCCATTAGGCTATCGGAGCTCTGTCGATGGAAGTCTTAAATATAATTAAAAAAAATGCACCTTGGTAATTATTGATTCAAACACTTTGAAATTTACAGGTCGAATAATTAAACTGACTCAGAATTTTTCTCCCTACATAAATAATCAATATTCGCAAAAGAGAAAAATTAAAAAAAAAAGAAGAAGAAATTTCAAATTAGAAACTAAAAGTATACATTGAAGATTTTCGTTCAGGCTGGGACTCGAACCCAGGGCCACTCGCTTGGAAGCCTAACACTCTAGCCATTAGTCTATGGGAGCTCTGTCGGTGGGAGTTTTAAATATAATAAAAACAAAAAATGCACCTTGGTAATTGTTTATTTAAACACTTTGAAATCTTCGTGTCGAAAAATTAAACTGACTCAGAATTTTCTTCCCTACATAAATAATCAATAATTGCAAAGGAAAGAAATTGAAAAAAAAAAGAATTTTCAAATTAGAAAAGAAATATATACATTGAAGATACTCGCTCCGGCTGGGACTCGAACCCAGGCCACTCGCTTGGAAGACCAGCGGTCTAGCCATTAGGCTATCGGAGTTCTGTCGAGCGGAGTCTTACTGCCTGACTGATACTGCCTGACTGACAGACTGACTCACTGACTGACTGATACTGACTGACTGACTCACTGACTGACCGAGACTGACTGACTAACTGCCTGACTGACTGAGACTGGACTGACTGACTGACTGACTGACTGACTGACTAACTGACTGACTGAGACTGACTGACTGACTGCTTGACTCTCTGACTGGCTATTTCACTGACTGACTGAATGACTAAATGACTGACTGACACTGACTGACTGACTGCTTGACTACCTGACTGACTGCTTGACTTACTAACTGACTGGACAGGACTGACCGACTGACTGACAGACTGACTGAATAAGGATGACTGACAGACTGACTGAATAAGGCTGACTGACTGACTGACTGAAAGACTGACTGAATAAGGCTGACCGACTGACTGACTGCCTGACTGACTGACTGACTGAATGACTGACTGACTGACTGACCGAGACTGACTGACTGACTGACTGACCGAGACTGACTGACTGACTGACTGACTGACTGACTGAGACTGACTGACTGCTTTAGTGACTACCTGACTGCACAGGACTGACCGACTGACTGACTGACTGACTGCCTGACTGACTGACTGACTGAATGACTAACTGACTGAGACTAAATGACTGACTGCTTGACTGACTGGCTGAAGGACTAACTGACTGACTGAGTGACTGACTGACTGGACTGACTGACTGAGACTGAATGACTGAGTGCTTGACTGATTGACTGTCAGACTGACTGACTGACTTCGCAAAAGGGAAAAATAAAAAAAAAAGAATTATAAAATTAGAAAAAAATATTTGCATTTAAGATTTCCTTTCCGGCCGGGACTCGAACCCAGTACCACGCGCTAGGAAACCAACGGTCTTGCCATTAGGCTATCGGAGCTCTGTCGATGGAAGTCTTAAATATAATAAAAACAAAAAATGCACCTTGGTAATTATTGATTCAAACACTTTGAAATTTACAGGTCGAATAATTAAACTGACTCAGAATTTTTCTCCCTACATAAATAATCAATATTCGCAAAAGAGAAAAATTAAAAAAAAAGAAGAAATTTCAAATTAGAAACTAAAAGTATACATTAAAGATTTTCGTTCAGGCTGGGACTCGAACCCAGGGCCACTCGCTTGGAAGCCTAACACTCTAGCCATTAGTCTATGGGAGCTCTGTCGGTGGGAGTTTTAAATATAATAAAAACAAAAAATGCACCTTGGTAATTGTTTATTTAAACACTTTGAAATCTTCGTGTCGAAAAATTAAACTGGCTCAGAATTTTCTTCCCTACATAAATAATCAATAATTGCAAAGGAAAGAAATTGAAAAAAAAAAGGATTTTCAAATTAGAAAAGAAACATATACATTGAAGATATTCGCTCCGGCTGGGACTCGAACCCAGGCCACTCGCTTGGAAGACCAGCGGTCTAGCCATTAGGCTATCGGAGTTCTGTCGAGCGGAGTCTTACTGCCTGACTGATACTGCCTGACTGACAGACTGACTCACTGGCTGACTGATACTGACTGACTGACCGAGACTGACTGACTAACTACCTGACTGACTGAGACTGGACTGACTGACTGACTGACTGACTGACTGACTAACTGACTGACTGAGACTGACTGACTGACTGCTTGACTCTCTCACTGGCTATTTCACTGACTGACTGAATGACTAAATGACTGACTGACACTGACTGACTGACTGCTTGACTACCTGACTGACTGCTTGACTACCTGACTGACTGCTTGACTGACTAACTGACTGGACAGGACTGACCGACTGACTGACAGACTGACTGAATAAGGATGACTGACAGACTGACTGAGTAAGGCTGACTGACTGACTGACTGACAGACTGACTGAATAAGGCTGACCGACTGACTGACTGACTGACTGACAGACTGACTGAATAAGGCTGACCGACTGACTGACTGCCTGACTGACTGACTGACTGAATGACTGACTGACTGACTGACTGAGACTGGACTGGACTGACTGACTGACTGACTGAGACTGACCGACTGCTTTAGTGACTAACTGACTGCACAGGACTGACCGACTGACTGACTGACTGACTGCCTGACTGACTGACTGACTGAATGACTGACTGACTGAGACTAAATGACTGACTGCTTGACTGACTGGCTGAAGGACTAACTGACTGACTGAGTGACTGACTGACTGGACTGACTGACTGAGACTGAATGACTGAGTGCTTGACTGATTGACTGTCAGACTGACTGACTGACTTCGCAAAAGGGAAAAATAAAAAAAAAGAATTATAAAATTAGAAAAAAATATTTGCATTTAAGATTTCCTTTCCGGCCGGGACTCGAACCCAGTACCACGCGCTAGGAACCCAACGGTCTAGCCATTAGGCTATCGGAGCTCTGTCGATGGAAGTCTTAAATATAATAAAAACAAAAAATGCACCTTGGTAATTATTGATTCAAACACTTTGAAATTTACAGGTCGAATAATTAAACTGACTCAGAATTTTTCTCCCTACATAAATAATCAATATTCGCAAAAGAGAAAAATTAAAAAAAAAAGAAGAAGAAATTTCAAATTAGAAACTAAAAGTATACATTGAAGATTTTCGTTCAGGCTGGGACTCGAACCCAGGGCCACTTGCTTGGAAGCCTAACACTCTAGCCATTAGTCTATGGGAGCTCTGTCGGTGGGAGTTTTAAATATAATAAAAACAAAAAATGCACCTTGGTAATTGTTTATTTAAACACTTTGAAATCTTCGTGTCGAAAAATTAAACTGACTCAGAATTTTCTTCCCTACATAAATAATCAATAATTGCAAAGGAAAGAAATTGAAAAAAAAAAGAATTTTCAAATTAGAAAAGAAATATATACATTGAAGATATTCGCCCCGGCTGGGACTCGAACCCAGGCCACTCGCTTGGAAGACCAGCGGTCTAGCCATTAGGCTATCGGAGTTCTGTCGAGCGGAGTCTTACTGCCTGACTGACAGACTGACTCACTGACTGACGGATACTGACTGACTGACTCACTGACTGACCGAGACTGACTGACTAACTGCCTGACTGACTGAGACTGGACTGACTGACTGACTGACTGACTAACTGACTGACTGAGACTGACTGACTAACTGACTGACTGAGACTGACTGACTGACTGCTTGACTCTCTGACTGGCTATTTCACTGACTGACTGAATGACTAAATGACTGACTGACACTGACTGACTGACTGCTTGACTACCTGACTGACTGCTTGACTGACTAACTGACTGGACAGGACTGACCGACTGACTGACTGACAGACTGACTAAATAAGGATGACTGACAGACTGACTGAATAAGGCTGACTGACTGACTGACTGACAGACTGACTGAATAAGGCTGACCGACTGACTGACTGCCTGACTGACTGACTGACTGAATGACTGACTGACTGACTGACCGAGACTGACTGACTGACTGACTGAGACTGGACTGGACTGACTGACTGACTGACTGACTGAGACTGACTGACTGCTTTAGTGACTAACTGACTGCACAGGACTGACCGACTGACTGACTGACTGACTGCCTGACTGACTGACTGACTGAATGACTGACTGACTGAGACTAAATGACTGACTGCTTGACTGACTGGCTGAAGGACTAACTGACTGACTGAGTGACTGACTGACTGGACTGACTGACTGAGACTGAATGACTGAGTGCTTGACTGATTGACTGTCAGACTGACTGACTGACTTCGCAAAAGGGAAAAATAAAAAAAAAAGAATTATAAAATTAGAAAAAAATATTTTCATTTAAGATTTCCTTTCCGGCCGGGACTCGAACCCAGTACCACGCGCTAGGAACCCAACGGTCTAGCCATTAGGCTATCGGAGCTCTGTCGATGGAAGTCTTAAATATAATTAAAAAAAATGCACCTTGGTAATTATTGATTCAAACACTTTGAAATTTACAGGTCGAATAATTAAACTGACTCAGAATTTTTCTCCCTACATAAATAATCAATATTCGCAAAAGAGAAAAATTAAAAAAAAAAGAAGAAGAAATTTCAAATTAGAAACTAAAAGTATACATTGAAGATTTTCGTTCAGGCTGGGACTCGAACCCAGGGCCACTCGCTTGGAAGCCTAACACTCTAGCCATTAGTCTATGGGAGCTCTGTCGGTGGGAGTTTTAATTATAATAAAAACAAAAAATGCACCTTGGTAATTGTTTATTTAAACACTTTGAAATCTTCGTGTCGAAAAATTAAACTGACTCAGAATTTTCTTCCCTACATAAATAATCAATAATTGCAAAGGAAAGAAATTGAAAAAAAAAAGAATTTTCAAATTAGAAAAGAAATATATACATTGAAGATATTCGCTCCGGCTGGGACTCGAACCCAGGCCACTCGCTTGGAAGACCAGCGGTCTAGCCATTAGGCTATCGGAGTTCTGTCGAGCGGAGTCTTACTGCCTGACTGATACTGCCTGACTGACAGACTGACTCACTGACTGACTGATACTGACTGACTGACTCACTGACTGACCGAGACTGACTGACTAACTGCCTGACTGACTGAGACTGGACTGACTGACTGACTGACTGACTCACTGACTAACTGACTGACTGAGACTGACTGACTGACTGCTTGACTCTCTGACTGGCTATTTCACTGACTGACTGAATGACTAAATGACTGACTGACACTGACTGACTGACTGCTTGACTACCTGACTGACTGCTTGACTGACTAACTGACTGGACAGGACTGACCGACTGACTGACTGACAGACTGACTGAATAAGGATGACTGACAGACTGACTGAATAAGGCTAACTGACTGACTGACTGACAGACTGACTGAATAAGGCTGACCGACTGACTGACTGCCTGACTGACTGACTGACTGAATGACTGACTGACTGACTGACCGAGACTGACTGACTGACTGACTGAGACTGACCGACTGCTTTAGTGACTAACTGACTGCACAGGACTGACCGACTGACTGACTGACTGACTGCCTGACTGACTGACTGACTGAATGACTGACTGACTGAGACTAAATGACTGACTGCTTGACTGATTGGCTGAAGGACTAACTGACTGACTGAGTGACTGACTGACTGGACTGACTGACTGAGACTGAATGACTGAGTGCTTGACTGATTGACTGTCAGACTGACTGACTGACTTCGCAAAAGGGAAAAATAAAAAAAAAAGAATTATAAAATTAGAAAAAAATATTTGCATTTAAGATTTCCTTTCCGGCCGGGACTCGAACCCAGTACCACGCGCTAGGAACCCAACGGTCTAGCCATTAGGCTATCGGAGCTCTGTCGATGGAAGTCTTAAATATAATAAAAACAAAAAATGCACCTTGGTAATTATTGATTCAAACACTTTGAAATTTACAGGTCGAATAATTAAACTGACTCAGAATTTTTCTCCCTACATAAATAATCAATATTCGCAAAAGAGAAAAATTAAAAAAAAAAAAAGAAGAAGAAATTTCAAATTAGAAACTAAAAGTGTACATTGAAGATTTTCGCTCAGGCTGGGACTCGAACCCAGGGCCACTCGCTTGGAAGCCTAACACTCTAGCCATTAGTCTATGGGAGCTCTGTCGGTGGGAGTTTTAAATATAATAAAAACAAAAAATGCACCTTGGTAATTGTTTATTTAAACACTTTGAAATCTTCGTGTCGAAAAATTAAACTGACTCAGAATTTTCTTCCCTACATAAATAATCAATAATTGCAAAGGAAAGAAATTGAAAAAAAAAAGAATTTTCAAATTAGAAAAGAAATATATACATTGAAGATATTCGCTCCGGCTGGGACTCGAACCCAGGCCACTCGCTTGGAAGACCAGCGGTCTAGCCATTAGGCTATCGGAGTTCTGTCGAGCGGAGTCTTACTGCCTGACTGATACTGCCTGACTGACAGACTGACTCACTGACTGACTGATACTGACTGACTGACTCACTGACTGACCGAGACTGACTGACTAACTGCCTGACTGACTGAGACTGGACTGACTGACTGACTGACTGACTAACTGACTGACTGAGACTGACTGACTGACTGCTTGACTCTCTGACTGGCTATTTCACTGACTGACTGAATGACTAAATGACTGACTGACACTGACTGACTGACTGCTTGACTACCTGACTGACTGCTTGACTGACTAACTGACTGGACAGGACTGACCGACTGACTGACTGACAGACTGACTGAATAAGGATGACTGACAGACTGACTGAATAAGGCTGACTGACTGACTGACTGACAGACTGACTGAATAAGGCTGACCGACTGACTGACTGCCTGACTGACTGACTGACTGAATGACTGACTGACTGACTGACCGAGACTGACTGACTGACTGACTGAGACTGGACTGGACTGACTGACTGACTGACTGACTGAGACTGACTGACTGCTTTAGTGACTACCTGACTGCACAGGACTGACCGACTGACTGACTGACTGACTGCCTGACTGACTGACTGACTGAATGACTAACTGACTGAGACTGAATGACTGACTGCTTGACTGACTGGCTGAAGGACTAACTGACTGACTGAGTGACTGACTGACTGAGACTGAATGACTGAGTGCTTGACTGATTGACTGTCAGACTGACTGACTGACTTCATAAAAGGGAAAAATAAAAAAAAAAGAATTATAAAAAAATATTTGCATTTAAGATTTCCTTTCCGGCCGGGACTCGAACCCAGTACCACGCGCTAGGAACCCAACGGTCTAGCCATTAGGCTATCGGAGCTCTGTCGATGGAAGTCTTAAATATAATAAAAACAAAAATTGCACCTTGGTAATTATTGATTCAAACACTTTGAAATTTACAGGTCGAATAATTAAACTGACTCAGAATTTTTCTCCCTACATAAATAATCAATATTCGCAAAAGAGAAAAAATTAAAAAAAAGAAGAAGAAATTTCAAATTAGAAACTAAAAGTATACATTGAAGATTTTCGTTCAGGCTGGGACTCGAACCCAGGGCCACTCGCTTGGAAGCCTAACACTCTAGCCATTAGTCTATGGGAGCTCTGTCGGTGGGAGTTTTAAATATAATAAAAACAAAAAATGCACCTTGGTAATTGTTTATTTAAACACTTTGAAATCTTAGTGTCGAAAAATTAAACTGACTCAGAATTTTCTTCCCTACATAAATAATCAATAATTGCAAAGGAAAGAAATTGAAAAAAAAAGAATTTTCAAATTAGAAAAGAAATATATACATTGAAGATATTCGCTCCGGCTGGGACTCGAACCCAGGCCACTCGCTTGGAAGACCAGCGGTCTAGCCATTAGGCTATCGGAGTTCTGTCGAGCGGAGTCTTACTGCCTGACTGATACTGCCTGACTGATACTGCCTGACTGACAGACTGACTCACTGACTGACTGATACTGACTGACTGATACTGACTGACTGACTCACTGACTGACCGAGACTGACTGACTAACTGCCTGACTGACTGAGACTGGACTGACTGACTGACTGACTGACTGACTGACTAACTGACTGACTGAGACTGACTGACTGACTGCTTGACTCTCTGACTGGCTATTTCACTGACTGACTGAATGACTAAATGACTGACTGACACTGACTGACTGACTACTTGACTACCTGACTGACTGCTTGACTGACTAACTGACTGGACAGGACTGACCGACTGACTGACTGACAGACTGACTGAATAAGGCTGACTGACTGACTGACTGACAGACTGACTGAATAAGGCTGACCGACTGACTGACTGCCTGACTGACTGACTGACTGAATGACTGACTGACTGACTGACCGAGACTGACTGACTGACTGACTGAGACTGGACTGGACTGACTGACTGACTGACTGACTGAGACTGACTGACTGCTTTAGTGACTAACTGACTGCACAGGACTGACCGACTGACTGACTGACTGACTGCCTGACTGACTGACTGACTGAATGACTGACTGACTGAGACTAAATGACTGACTGCTTGACTGACTGGCTGAAGGACTAACTGACTGACTGAGTGACTGACTGACTGGACTGACTGACTGAGACTGAATGACTGAGTGCTTGACTGATTGACTGTCAGACTGACTGACTGACTTCGCAAAAGGGAAAAATAAAAAAAAAGAATTATAAAATTAGAAAAAAATATTTGCATTTAAGATTTCCTTTCCGGCTGGGATTTGAACCCAGGGCGACACTCATGGAAGCCCAACGCTCTCGCCAATATACTATCGGATCTCTGTTGATCGGTGTCTTAATTATAATAAAAACAAAAAATGCACCTTAGTAATTATTGATCTAAAATCTTTGAAATCTAAAGGTCGAATGATTAAACTGACTCAGAATTTTCTTCCGTACATAAATAATCCATATTTGCAAAAGAAAGAAAATGAAAAAAAAAAGAATCTTCAAATTAGAAGAGAAATATATACATGGAAGATTTTCGTTCCGGCCGGGACTCGAACCCAGTACCACGCGCTTGGAACCCAACGGTCTAGCCATTAGGCTATCGGAGCTCTGTCGATGGAAGTCTTAAATATAATAAAAACAAAAAATGCACCTTGGTAATTATTGATTCAAACACTTTGAAATTTACAGGTCGAATAACTAAACTGACTCAGAATTTTTCTCCCTACATAAATAATCAATATTCGCAAAAGAGAAAAATTTAAAAAAAAAGAAGAAGAAATTTCAAATTAGAAACTAAAAGTATACATTGAAGATTTTCGTTCAGGCTGGGACTCGAACCCAGGGCCACTCGCTTGGAAGCCTAACACTCTAGCCATTAGTCTATGGGAGCTCTGTCGGTTGGAGTTTTAAATATAATAAAAACAAAAAATGCACCTTGGTAATTGTTTATTTAAACACTTTCAAATCTTCGTGTCGAAAAATTATACTGACTCAGAATTTTCTTCCCTACATAAATAATCAATAATTGCAAAGGAAAGAAATTGAAAAAAAAAAAGAATTTTCAAACTAGAAAAGAAATATATACATTGAAGATATTCGCTCCGGCTGGGACTCGAACCCAGGCCACTCGCTTGGAAGACCAGCGGTCTAGCCATTAGGCTATCGGAATTCTGTCGAGCGGAGTCTTACTGCCTGACTGATACTGCCTGACTGACAGACTAACTCACTGACTGACTGATACTGACTGACTGACTCACTGACTGACCGAGACTGACTGACTAACTGCCTGACTCACTGAGACTGGACTGACTGACTGACTGACTGACTGACTGACTAACTGACTGACTGAGACTGACTGACTGACTGCTTGACTCTCTGACTGGCTATTTCACTGACTGACTGAATGACTAAATGACTGACTGACACTGACTGACTGACTGCTTGACTACCTGACTGACTGCTTGACTGACTAACTGACTGGACAGGACTGACCGACTGACTGACTGACAGACTGACTGAATAAGGATGACTGACAGACTGACTGAATAAGGCTGACTGACTGACTGACTGACAGACTGACTAAATAAGGCTGACCGACTGACTGACTGCCTGACTGACTGACTGACTGAATGACTGACTGACTGACTGACCGAGACTGACTGACTGACTGACTGAGACTGGACTGGACTGACTGACTGACTGACTGACTGAGACTGACTGACTGCTTTAGTGACTACCTGACTGCACAGGACTGACCGACTGACTGACTGACTGACTGCCTGACTGACTGACTGACTGAATGACTAACTGACTGAGACTAAATGACTGACTGCTTGACTGACTGGCTGAAGGACTAACTGACTGACTGAGTGACTGACTGACTGAGACTGAATGACTGAGTGCTTGACTGATTGACTGTCAGACTGACTGACTGACTTCGCAAAAGGGAAAAATAAAAAAAAAGAATTATAAAATTAGAAAAAAATATTTGCATTTAAGATTTCCTTTCCGGCCGGGACTCGAACCCAGTACCACGCGCTAGGAACCCAACGGTCTAGCCATTAGGCTATCGGAGCTCTGTCGATGGAAGTCTTAAATATAATAAAAACAAAAAATGCACCTTGGTAATTATTGATTCAAACACTTTGAAATTTACAGGTCGAATAATTAAACTGACTCAGAATTTTTCTCCCTACATAAATAATCAATATTCGCAAAAGAGAAAAATTAAAAAAAAAGAAGAAGAAATTTCAAATTAGAAACTAAAAGTATACATTGAAGATTTTCGTTCAGGCTGGGACTCGAACCCAGGGCCACTCGCTTGGAAGCCTAACACTCTAGCCATTAGTCTATGGGAGCTCTGTCGGTGGGAGTTTTAAATATAATAAAAACAAAAAATGCACCTTGGTAATTGTTTATTTAAACACTTTGAAATCTTCGTGTCGAAAAATTAAACTGACTCAGAATTTTCTTCCCTACATAAATAATCAATAATTGCAAAGGAAAGAAATTGAAAAAAAAAGAATTTTCAAATTAGAAAAGAAATATATACATTGAAGATATTCGCTCCGGCTGGGACTCGAACCCAGGCCACTCGCTTGGAAGACCAGCGGTCTAGCCATTAGGCTATCGGAGTTCTGTCGAGCGGAGTCTTACTGCCTGACTGATACTGCCTGACTGACAGACTGACTCACTGACTGACTGATACTGACTGACTGATACTGACTGACTGACTCACTGACTGACCGAGACTGACTGACTAACTGCCTGACTGACTGAGACTGGACTGACTGACTGACTGACTGACTGACTGACTAACTGACTGACTGAGACTGACTGACTGACTGCTTGACTCTCTGACTGGCTATTTCACTGACTGACTGAATGACTAAATGACTGACTGACACTGACTGACTGACTGCTTGACTACCTGACTGACTGCTTGACTGACTAACTGACTGGACAGGACTGACCGACTGACTGACTGACAGACTGACTGAATAAGGCTGACTGACTGACTGACTGACAGACTGACTGAATAAGGCTGACCGACTGACTGACTGCCTGACTGACTGACTGACTGAATGACTGACTGACTGACTGACCGAGACTGACTGACTGACTGACTGAGACTGGACTGGACTGACTGACTGACTGACTGACTGAGACTGACTGACTGCTTTAGTGACTAACTGACTGCACAGGACTGACCGACTGACTGACTGACTGACTGACTGACTGACTGCCTGACTGACTGACTGACTGACTGAGACTAAATGACTGACTGCTTGACTGACTGGCTGAAGGACTAACTGACTGACTGAGTGACTGACTGACTGGACTGACTGACTGAGACTGAATGACTGAGTGCTTGACTGATTGACTGTCAGACTGACTGACTGACTTCGCAAAAGGGAAAAATAAAAAAAAAAGAATTATAAAATTAGAAAAAAATATTTTCATTTAAGATTTCCTTTCCGGCTGGGATTTGAACCCAGGGCGACACTCATGGAAGCCCAACGCTCTCGCCAATATACTATCGGATCTCTGTTGATCGGTGTCTTAATTATAATAAAAACAAAAAATACACCTTAGTAATTATTGATCTAAAATCTTTGAAATCTAAAGGTCGAATGATTAAACTGACTCAGAATTTTCTTCCGTACATAAATAATCCATATTTGCAAAAGAAAGAAAATGAAAAAAAAAAGAATCTTCAAATTAGAAGAGAAATATATACATGGAAGATTTTCGTTCCGGCCGGGACTCGAACCCAGTACCACGCGCTTGGAACCCAACGGTCTAGCCATTAGGCTATCGGAGCTCTGTCGATGGAAGTCTTAAATATAATAAAAACAAAAAATGCACCTTGGTAATTATTGATTCAAACACTTTGAAATTTACAGGTCGAATAACTAAACTGACTCAGAATTTTTCTCCCTACATAAATAATCAATATTCGCAAAAGAGAAAAATTTAAAAAAAAAGAAGAAGAAATTTCAAATTAGAAACTAAAAGTATACATTGAAGATTTTCGTTCAGGCTGGGACTCGAACCCAGGGCCACTCGCTTGGAAGCCTAACACTCTAGCCATTAGTCTATGGGAGCTCTGTCGGTTGGAGTTTTAAATATAATAAAAACAAAAAATGCACCTTGGTAATTGTTTATTTAAACACTTTCAAATCTTCGTGTCGAAAAATTATACTGACTCAGAATTTTCTTCCCTACATAAATAATCAATAATTGCAAAGGAAAGAAATTGAAAAAAAAAAAGAATTTTCAAACTAGAAAAGAAATATATACATTGAAGATATTCGCTCCGGCTGGGACTCGAACCCAGGCCACTCGCTTGGAAGACCAGCGGTCTAGCCATTAGGCTATCGGAATTCTGTCGAGCGGAGTCTTACTGCCTGACTGATACTGCCTGACTGACAGACTAACTCACTGACTGACTGATACTGACTGACTGACTCACTGACTGACCGAGACTGACTGACTAACTGCCTGACTCACTGAGACTGGACTGACTGACTGACTGACTGACTGACTGACTAACTGACTGACTGAGACTGACTGACTGACTGCTTGACTCTCTGACTGGCTATTTCACTGACTGACTGAATGACTAAATGACTGACTGACACTGACTGACTGACTGCTTGACTACCTGACTGACTGCTTGACTGACTAACTGACTGGACAGGACTGACCGACTGACTGACTGACAGACTGACTGAATAAGGATGACTGACAGACTGACTGAATAAGGCTGACTGACTGACTGACTGACAGACTGACTAAATAAGGCTGACCGACTGACTGACTGCCTGACTGACTGACTGACTGAATGACTGACTGACTGACTGACCGAGACTGACTGACTGACTGACTGAGACTGGACTGGACTGACTGACTGACTGACTGACTGAGACTGACTGACTGCTTTAGTGACTACCTGACTGCACAGGACTGACCGACTGACTGACTGACTGACTGCCTGACTGACTGACTGACTGAATGACTAACTGACTGAGACTAAATGACTGACTGCTTGACTGACTGGCTGAAGGACTAACTGACTGACTGAGTGACTGACTGACTGAGACTGAATGACTGAGTGCTTGACTGATTGACTGTCAGACTGACTGACTGACTTCGCAAAAGGGAAAAATAAAAAAAAAGAATTATAAAATTAGAAAAAAATATTTGCATTTAAGATTTCCTTTCCGGCCGGGACTCGAACCCAGTACCACGCGCTAGGAACCCAACGGTCTAGCCATTAGGCTATCGGAGCTCTGTCGATGGAAGTCTTAAATATAATAAAAACAAAAAATGCACCTTGGTAATTATTGATTCAAACACTTTGAAATTTACAGGTCGAATAATTAAACTGACTCAGAATTTTTCTCCCTACATAAATAATCAATATTCGCAAAAGAGAAAAATTAAAAAAAAAGAAGAAGAAATTTCAAATTAGAAACTAAAAGTATACATTGAAGATTTTCGTTCAGGCTGGGACTCGAACCCAGGGCCACTCGCTTGGAAGCCTAACACTCTAGCCATTAGTCTATGGGAGCTCTGTCGGTGGGAGTTTTAAATATAATAAAAACAAAAAATGCACCTTGGTAATTGTTTATTTAAACACTTTGAAATCTTCGTGTCGAAAAATTAAACTGACTCAGAATTTTCTTCCCTACATAAATAATCAATAATTGCAAAGGAAAGAAATTGAAAAAAAAAGAATTTTCAAATTAGAAAAGAAATATATACATTGAAGATATTCGCTCCGGCTGGGACTCGAACCCAGGCCACTCGCTTGGAAGACCAGCGGTCTAGCCATTAGGCTATCGGAGTTCTGTCGAGCGGAGTCTTACTGCCTGACTGATACTGCCTGACTGACAGACTGACTCACTGACTGACTGATACTGACTGACTGATACTGACTGACTGACTCACTGACTGACCGAGACTGACTGACTAACTGCCTGACTGACTGAGACTGGACTGACTGACTGACTGACTGACTGACTGACTAACTGACTGACTGAGACTGACTGACTGACTGCTTGACTCTCTGACTGGCTATTTCACTGACTGACTGAATGACTAAATGACTGACTGACACTGACTGACTGACTGCTTGACTACCTGACTGACTGCTTGACTGACTAACTGACTGGACAGGACTGACCGACTGACTGACTGACAGACTGACTGAATAAGGCTGACTGACTGACTGACTGACAGACTGACTGAATAAGGCTGACCGACTGACTGACTGCCTGACTGACTGACTGACTGAATGACTGACTGACTGACTGACCGAGACTGACTGACTGACTGACTGAGACTGGACTGGACTGACTGACTGACTGACTGACTGAGACTGACTGACTGCTTTAGTGACTAACTGACTGCACAGGACTGACCGACTGACTGACTGACTGACTGACTGACTGACTGCCTGACTGACTGACTGACTGACTGAGACTAAATGACTGACTGCTTGACTGACTGGCTGAAGGACTAACTGACTGACTGAGTGACTGACTGACTGGACTGACTGACTGAGACTGAATGACTGAGTGCTTGACTGATTGACTGTCAGACTGACTGACTGACTTCGCAAAAGGGAAAAATAAAAAAAAAAGAATTATAAAATTAGAAAAAAATATTTTCATTTAAGATTTCCTTTCCGGCTGGGATTTGAACCCAGGGCGACACTCATGGAAGCCCAACGCTCTCGCCAATATACTATCGGATCTCTGTTGATCGGTGTCTTAATTATAATAAAAACAAAAAATACACCTTAGTAATTATTGATCTAAAATCTTTGAAATCTAAAGGTCGAATGATTAAACTGACTCAGAATTTTCTTCCGTACATAAATAATCCATATTTGCAAAAGAAAGAAATTGAACCAAAAAGAATCTTCAAATTAGAAAAGAAATATATACATGGAAGATTTTCGTTCCGGCCGGGACTCGAACCCAGTACCACGCGTTTGGAACCCAACGCTCTAGCCATTAGGCTATCGGAGCTCTGTCGATGGAAGTCTTAAATATAATAAAAACAAAAAATGCACCTTGGTAATTATTGATTCAAACACTTTGAAATTTATAGGTCGAATAATTAAACTGACTCAGAATTTTTCTCCCTACATAAATAATCAATATTCGCAAAAGAGAAAAATTAAAAAAAAAAGAAGAAGAAATTTCAAATTAGAAACTAAAAGTATACATTGAAGATTTTCGTTCAGGCTGGGACTCGAACCCAGGGCCACTCGCTTGGAAGCCTTACACTCTAGCCATTAGTCTATGGGAGCTCTGTCGGTGGGAGTTTTAAATATAATAAAAACAAAAAATGCACCTTGGTAATTGTTTATTTAAACACTTTGAAATCTTTGTGTCGAAAAATTAAACTGACTCAGAATTTTCTTCCCTACATAAATAATCAATAATTGCAAAGGAAAGAAATTGAAAAAAAAAGGAATTTTCAAATTAGAAAAGAAATATATACATTGAAGATATTCGCTCCGGCTGGGACTCGAACCCAGGCCACTCGCTTGGAAGACCAGCGGTCTAGCCATTAGGCTATCGGAGTTCTGTCGAGCGGAGTCTTACTGCCTGACTGATACTGCCTGACTGACAGACTGACCCACTGACTGACTGATACTGACTGACTGTCTCACTGACTGACCGAGACTGACTGACTAACTGCCTGACTGACTGAGACTGGACTGACTGACTGACTGACTGACTAACTGACTGACTGAGACTGACTGACTGACTGCTTGACTCTCTGACTGGCTATTTCACTGACTGACTGAATGACTAAATGACTGACTGACACTGACTGACTGACTGCTTGACTACCTGACTGACTGCTTGACTGACTAACTGACTGGACAGGACTGATCGACTGACTGACTGACAGACTGACTGAATAAGGCTGACTGACTGACTGACTGACAGACTGACTGAATAAGGCTGACCGACTGACTGACTGCCTGACTGACTGACTGACTGAATGACTGACTGACTGACTGACCGAGACTGACTGACTGACTGACTGAGACTGGACTGGACTGACTGACTGACTCAGACTGGACTGGACTGACTGACTGACTGACTGACTGAGACTGACTGACTGCTTTAGTGACTAACTGACTGCACAGGACTGACCGACTGACTGACTGACTGACTGCCTGACTGACTGACTGACTGACTGAGACTAAATGACTGACTGCTTGACTGACTGGCTGAAGGACTAACTGACTGACTGAGTGACTGACTGACTGGACTGACTGACTGAGACTGAATGACTGAGTGCTTGACTGATTGACTGTCAGACTGACTGACTGACTTCGCAAAAGGGAAAAATAAAAAAAAAAGAATTATAAAATTAGAAAAAAATATTTGCATTTAAGATTTCCTTTCCGGCTGGGATTTGAACCCAGGGCGACACTCATGGAAGCCCAACGCTCTCGCCAATATACTATCGGATCTCTGTTGATCGGTGTCTTAATTATAATAAAAACAAAAAATACACCTTAGTAATTATTGATCTAAAATCTTTGAAATCTAAAGGTCGAATGATTAAACTGACTCAGAATTTTCTTCCGTACATAAATAATCCATATTTGCAAAAGAAAGAAATTGAAAAAAAAAAGAATCTTCAAATTAGAAAAGAAATATATACATGGAAGATTTTCGTTCCGGCCGGGACTCGAACCCAGTACCACGCGCTTGGAACCCAACGCTCTAGCCATTAGGCTATCGGAGCTCTGTCGATGGAAGTCTTAAATATAATAAAAACAAAAAATGCACCTTGGTAATTATTGATTCAAACACTTTGAAATTTACAGGTCGAATAACTAAACTGACTCAGAATTTTTCTCCCTACATAAATAATCAATATTCGCAAAAGAGAAAAATTTAAAAAAAAAGAAGAAGAAATTTCAAATTAGAAACTAAAAGTATACATTGAAGATTTTCGTTCAGGCTGGGACTCGAACCCAGGGCCACTCGCTTGGAAGCCTAACACTCTAGCCATTAGTCTATGGGAGCTCTGTCGGTTGGAGTTTTAAATATAATAAAAACAAAAAATGCACCTTGGTAATTGTTTATTTAAACACTTTCAAATCTTCGTGTCGAAAAATTATACTGACTCAGAATTTTCTTCCCTACATAAATAATCAATAATTGCAAAGGAAAGAAATTGAAAAAAAAAAGAATTTTCAAACTAGAAAAGAAATATATACATTGAAGATATTCGCTCCGGCTGGGACTCGAACCCAGGCCACTCGCTTGGAAGACCAGCGGTCTAGCCATTAGGCTATCGGAATTCTGTCGAGCGGAGTCTTACTGCCTGACTGATACTGCCTGACTGACAGACTAACTCACTGACTGACTGATACTGACTGACTGACTCACTGACTGACCGAGACTGACTGACTAACTGCCTGACTCACTGAGACTGGACTGACTGACTGACTGACTGACTGACTGACTAACTGACTGGCTGAGACTGACTGACTGACTGCTTGACTCTCTGACTGGCTATTTCACTGACTGACTGAATGACTAAATGACTGACTGACACTGACTGACTGACTGCTTGACTACCTGACTGACTGCTTGACTGACTAACTGACTGGACAGGACTGACCGACTGACTGACTGACAGACTGACTGAATAAGGATGACTGACAGACTGACTGAATAAGGCTGACTGACTGACTGACTGACAGACTGACTAAATAAGGCTGACCGACTGACTGACTGCCTGACTGACTGACTGACTGAATGACTGACTGACTGACTGACCGAGACTGACTGACTGACTGACTGAGACTGGACTGGACTGACTGACTGACTGACTGACTGAGACTGACTGACTGCTTTAGTGACTACCTGACTGCACAGGACTGACCGACTGACTGACTGACTGACTGCCTGACTGACTGACTGACTGAATGACTAACTGACTGAGACTAAATGACTGACTGCTTGACTGACTGGCTGAAGGACTAACTGACTGACTGAGTGACTGACTGACTGAGACTGAATGACTGAGTGCTTGACTGATTGACTGTCAGACTGACTGACTGACTTCGCAAAAGGGAAAAATAAAAAAAAAGAATTATAAAATTAGAAAAAAATATTTGCATTTAAGATTTCCTTTCCGGCCGGGACTCGAACCCAGTACCACGCGCTAGGAACCCAACGGTCTAGCCATTAGGCTATCGGAGCTCTGTCGATGGAAGTCTTAAATATAATAAAAACAAAAAATGCACCTTGGTAATTATTGATTCAAACACTTTGAAATTTACAGGTCGAATAATTAAACTGACTCAGAATTTTTCTCCCTACATAAATAATCAATATTCGCAAAAGAGAAAAATTAAAAAAAAAGAAGAAGAAATTTCAAATTAGAAACTAAAAGTATACATTGAAGATTTTCGTTCAGGCTGGGACTCGAACCCAGGGCCACTCGCTTGGAAGCCTAACACTCTAGCCATTAGTCTATGGGAGCTCTGTCGGTGGGAGTTTTAAATATAATAAAAACAAAAAATGCACCTTGGTAATTGTTTATTTAAACACTTTGAAATCTTCGTGTCGAAAAATTAAACTGACTCAGAATTTTCTTCCCTACATAAATAATCAATAATTGCAAAGGAAAGAAATTGAAAAAAAAAGAATTTTCAAATTAGAAAAGAAATATATACATTGAAGATATTCGCTCCGGCTGGGACTCGAACCCAGGCCACTCGCTTGGAAGACCAGCGGTCTAGCCATTAGGCTATCGGAGTTCTGTCGAGCGGAGTCTTACTGCCTGACTGATACTGCCTGACTGACAGACTGACTCACTGACTGACTGATACTGACTGACTGATACTGACTGACTGACTCACTGACTGACCGAGACTGACTGACTAACTGCCTGACTGACTGAGACTGGACTGACTGACTGACTGACTGACTGACTGACTAACTGACTGACTGAGACTGACTGACTGACTGCTTGACTCTCTGACTGGCTATTTCACTGACTGACTGAATGACTAAATGACTGACTGACACTGACTGACTGACTGCTTGACTACCTGACTGACTGCTTGACTGACTAACTGACTGGACAGGACTGACCGACTGACTGACTGACAGACTGACTGAATAAGGCTGACTGACTGACTGACTGACAGACTGACTGAATAAGGCTGACCGACTGACTGACTGCCTGACTGACTGACTGACTGAATGACTGACTGACTGACTGACCGAGACTGACTGACTGACTGACTGAGACTGGACTGGACTGACTGACTGACTGACTGACTGAGACTGACTGACTGCTTTAGTGACTAACTGACTGCACAGGACTGACCGACTGACTGACTGACTGACTGACTGACTGACTGCCTGACTGACTGACTGACTGACTGAGACTAAATGACTGACTGCTTGACTGACTGGCTGAAGGACTAACTGACTGACTGAGTGACTGACTGACTGGACTGACTGACTGAGACTGAATGACTGAGTGCTTGACTGATTGACTGTCAGACTGACTGACTGACTTCGCAAAAGGGAAAAATAAAAAAAAAAGAATTATAAAATTAGAAAAAAATATTTGCATTTAAGATTTCCTTTCCGGCTGGGATTTGAACCCAGGGCGACACTCATGGAAGCCCAACGCTCTCGCCAATATACTATCGGATCTCTGTTGATCGGTGTCTTAATTATAATAAAAACAAAAAATACACCTTAGTAATTATTGATCTAAAATCTTTGAAATCTAAAGGTCGAATGATTAAACTGACTCAGAATTTTCTTCCGTACATAAATAATCCATATTTGCAAAAGAAAGAAATTGAACCAAAAAGAATCTTCAAATTAGAAAAGAAATATATACATGGAAGATTTTCGTTCCGGCCGGGACTCGAACCCAGTACCACGCGTTTGGAACCCAACGCTCTAGCCATTAGGCTATCGGAGCTCTGTCGATGGAAGTCTTAAATATAATAAAAACAAAAAATGCACCTTGGTAATTATTGATTCAAACACTTTGAAATTTATAGGTCGAATAATTAAACTGACTCAGAATTTTTCTCCCTACATAAATAATCAATATTCGCAAAAGAGAAAAATTAAAAAAAAAAGAAGAAGAAATTTCAAATTAGAAACTAAAAGTATACATTGAAGATTTTCGTTCAGGCTGGGACTCGAACCCAGGGCCACTCGCTTGGAAGCCTTACACTCTAGCCATTAGTCTATGGGAGCTCTGTCGGTGGGAGTTTTAAATATAATAAAAACAAAAAATGCACCTTGGTAATTGTTTATTTAAACACTTTGAAATCTTTGTGTCGAAAAATTAAACTGACTCAGAATTTTCTTCCCTACATAAATAATCAATAATTGCAAAGGAAAGAAATTGAAAAAAAAAGGAATTTTCAAATTAGAAAAGAAATATATACATTGAAGATATTCGCTCCGGCTGGGACTCGAACCCAGGCCACTCGCTTGGAAGACCAGCGGTCTAGCCATTAGGCTATCGGAGTTCTGTCGAGCGGAGTCTTACTGCCTGACTGATACTGCCTGACTGACAGACTGACCCACTGACTGACTGATACTGACTGACTGTCTCACTGACTGACCGAGACTGACTGACTAACTGCCTGACTGACTGAGACTGGACTGACTGACTGACTGACTGACTAACTGACTGACTGAGACTGACTGACTGACTGCTTGACTCTCTGACTGGCTATTTCACTGACTGACTGAATGACTAAATGACTGACTGACACTGACTGACTGACTGCTTGACTACCTGACTGACTGCTTGACTGACTAACTGACTGGACAGGACTGATCGACTGACTGACTGACAGACTGACTGAATAAGGCTGACTGACTGACTGACTGACAGACTGACTGAATAAGGCTGACCGACTGACTGACTGCCTGACTGACTGACTGACTGAATGACTGACTGACTGACTGACCGAGACTGACTGACTGACTGACTGAGACTGGACTGGACTGACTGACTGACTGAGACTGGACTGGACTGACTGACTGACTGACTGACTGAGACTGACTGACTGCTTTAGTGACTAACTGACTGCACAGGACTGACCGACTGACTGACTGACTGACTGCCTGACTGACTGACTGACTGACTGAGACTAAATGACTGACTGCTTGACTGACTGGCTGAAGGACTAACTGACTGACTGAGTGACTGACTGACTGGACTGACTGACTGAGACTGAATGACTGAGTGCTTGACTGATTGACTGTCAGACTGACTGACTGACTTCGCAAAAGGGAAAAATAAAAAAAAAAGAATTATAAAATTAGAAAAAAATATTTGCATTTAAGATTTCCTTTCCGGCTGGGATTTGAACCCAGGGCGACACTCATGGAAGCCCAACGCTCTCGCCAATATACTATCGGATCTCTGTTGATCGGTGTCTTAATTATAATAAAAACAAAAAATACACCTTAGTAATTATTGATCTAAAATCTTTGAAATCTAAAGGTCGAATGATTAAACTGACTCAGAATTTTCTTCCGTACATAAATAATCCATATTTGCAAAAGAAAGAAATTGAAAAAAAAAAGAATCTTCAAATTAGAAAAGAAATATATACATGGAAGATTTTCGTTCCGGCCGGGACTCGAACCCAGTACCACGCGCTTGGAACCCAACGCTCTAGCCATTAGGCTATCGGAGCTCTGTCGATGGAAGTCTTAAATATAATAAAAACAAAAAATGCACCTTGGTAATTATTGATTCAAACACTTTGAAATTTACAGGTCGAATAATTAAACTGACTCAGAATTTTTCTCCCTACATAAATAATCAATATTCGCAAAAGAGAAAAATTAAAAAAAAAGAAGAAGAAATTTCAAATTAGAAACTAAAAGTATACATTGAAGATTTTCGTTCAGGCTGGACTCGAACCCAGGGCCACTCGCTTGGAAGCCTAACACTCTAGCCATTAGTCTATGGGAGCTCTGTCGGTGGGAGTTTTAAATATAATAAAAACAAAAAATGCACCTTGGTAATTGTTTATTTAAACACTTTAAAATCTTCGTGTCGAAAAATTAAACTGGCTCAGAATTTTCTTCCCTACATAAATAATCAATAATTGCAAAGGAAAGAAATTGAAAAAAAAAAGAATTTTCAAATTAGAAAAGAAATATATACATTGAAGATATTCGCTCCGGCTGGGACTCGAACCCAGGCCACTCGCTTGGAAGACCAGCGGTCTAGCCATTAGGCTATCGGAGTTCTGTCGAGCGGAGTCTTACTGCCTGACTGATACTGCCTGACTGACAGACTGACTCACTGACTGACTGATACTGACTGACTGACTCACTGACTGACCGAGACTGACTGACTAACTACCTGACTGACTGAGACTGGACTGACTGACTGACTGACTGACTGACTGACTAACTGACTGACTGAGACTGACTGACTGACTGCTTGACTCTCTGACTGGCTATTTCACTGACTGACTGAATGACTAAATGACTGACTGACACTGACTGACTGACTGCTTGACTACCTGACTGACTGCTTGACTGACTAACTGACTGGACAGTACTGACCGACTGACTGACTGACAGACTGACTGAATAAGGATGACTGACAGACTGACTGAATAAGGCTGACTGAATGACTGACTGACAGACTGACTGAATAAGGCTGACCGACTGACTGACTGCCTGACTGACTGACTGACTGAATGACTGACTGACTGACTGACCGAGACTGACTGACTGACTGACTGAGACTGGACTGGACTGACTGACTGACTGAGACTGACTGACTGCTTTAGTGACTACCTGACTGCACAGGACTGACCGACTGACTGACTGACTGACTGCCTGACTGACTGACTGACTGAATGACTAACTGACTGAGACTAAATGACTGACTGCTTGACTGACTGGCTGAAGGACTAACTGACTGACTGAGTGACTGACGGACTGGACTGACTGACTGAGACTGAATGACTGAGTGCTTGACTGATTGACTGTCAGACTGACTGACTGACTTCGCAAAAGGGAAAAATAAAAAAAAAAGAATTATAAAATTAGAAAAAAATATTTGCATTTAAGATTTCCTTTCCGGCCGGGACTCGAACCCAGTACCACGCGCTAGGAACCCAACGGTCTAGCCATTAGTCTATGGGAGCTCTGTCGGTGGGAGTTTTAAATATAATAAAAACAAAAAATGCACCTTGGTAATTGTTTATTTAAACACTTTGAAATCTTCGTGTCGAAAAATTAAACTGACTCAGAATTTTCTTCCCTACATAAATAATCAATAATTGCAAAGGAAAGAAATTGAAAAAAAAAGAATTTTCAAATTAGAAAAGAAATATATACATTGAAGATATTCGCTCCGGCTGGGACTCGAACCCAGGCCACTCGCTTGGAAGACCAGCGGTCTAGCCATTAGGCTATCGGAGTTCTGTCGAGCGGAGTCTTACTGCCTGACTGATACTGCCTGACTGACAGACTGACTCACTGACTGACTGATACTGACTGACTGATACTGACTGACTGACTCACTGACTGACCGAGACTGACTGACTAACTGCCTGACTGACTGAGACTGGACTGACTGACTGACTGACTGACTGACTGACTAACTGACTGACTGAGACTGACTGACTGATTGCTTGACTCTCTGACTGGCTATTTCACTGACTGACTGAATGACTAAATGACTGACTGACACTGACTGACTGACTGCTTGACTACCTGACTGACTGCTTGACTGACTAACTGACTGGACAGGACTGACCGACTGACTGACTGACAGACTGACTGAATAAGGCTGACTGACTGACTGACTGACAGACTGACTGAATAAGGCTGACCGACTGACTGACTGCCTGACTGACTGACTGACTGAATGACTGACTGACTGACTGACCGAGACTGACTGACTGACTGACTGAGACTGGACTGGACTGACTGACTGACTGACTGACTGAGACTGACTGACTGCTTTAGTGACTAACTGACTGCACAGGACTGACCGACTGACTGACTGACTGACTGCCTGACTGACTGACTGACTGATGACTGACTGACTGAGACTAAATGACTGACTGCTTGACTGACTGGCTGAAGGACTAACTGACTGACTGAGTGACTGACTGACTGGACTGACTGACTGAGACTGAATGACTGAGTGCTTGACTGATTGACTGTCAGACTGACTGACTGACTTCGCAAAAGGGAAAAATAAAAAAAAAAAAAAATTATAAAATTAGAAAAAAATATTTGCATTTAAGATTTCCTTTCCGGCTGGGATTTGAACCCAGGGCGACACTCATGGAAGCCCAACGCTCTCGCCAATATACTATCGGATCTCTGTTGATCGGTGTCTTAATTATAATAAAAACAAAAAATGCACCTTAGTAATTATTGATCAAAAATCTTTGAAATCTAAAGGTCGAATGATTAAACTGACTCAGAATTTTCTTCCGTACATAAATAATCCATATTTGCAAAAGAAAGAAAATGAAAAAAAAAAGAATCTTCAAATTAGAAGAGAAATATATACATGCAAGATTTTCGTTCCGGCCGGGACTCGAACCCAGTACCACGCGCTTGGAACCCAACGGTCTAGCCATTAGGCTATCGGAGCTCTGTCGATGGAAGTCTTAAATATAATAAAAACAAAAAATGCACCTTGGTAATTATTGATTCAAACACTTTGAAATTTACAGGTCGAATAATTAAACTGACTCAGAATTTTTCTCCCTACATAAATAATCAATATTCGCAAAAGAGAAAAATTTAAAAAAAAGAAGAAGAAATTTCAAATTAGAAACTAAAAGTATACATTGAAGATTTTCGTTCAGGCTGGGACTCGAACCCAGGGCCACTCGCTTGGAAGCCTAACACTCTAGCCATTAGTCTATGGGAGCTCTGTCGGTGGGAGTTTTAAATATAATAAAAACAAAAAATGCACCTAGGTAATTGTTTATTTAAACACTTTGAAATCTTCGTGTCGAAAAATTAAACTGGCTCAGAATTTTCTTCCCTACATAAATAATCAATAATTGCAAAGGAAAGAAATTGAAAAAAAAAAGAATTTTCAAATTAGAAAAGAAATTTATACATTGAAGATATTCGCTCCGGCTGGGACTCGAACCCAGGCCACTCGCTTGGAAGACCAGCGGTCTAGCCATTAGGCTATCGGAGTTCTGTCGAGCGGAGTCTTACTGCCTGACTGATACTGCCTGACTGACAGACTGACTCACTGACTGACTGATACTGACTGACTGACTCACTGACTGACCGAGACTGACTGACTAACTACCTGACTGACTGAGACTGGACTGACTGACTGACTGACTGACTGACTGACTAACTGACTGACTAACTGACTGACTGAGACTGACTGACTGACTGCTTGACTCTCTGACTGGCTATTTCACTGACTGACTGAATGACTAAATGACTGACTGACACTGACTGACTGACTGCTTGACTACCTGACTGACTGCTTGACTGACTAACTGACTGGACAGGACTGACCGACTGACTGACTGACAGACTGACTGAATAAGGATGACTGACAGACTGACTGAGTAAGGCTGACTGACTGACTGACTGACAGACTGACTGAATAAGGCTGACCGACTGACTGACTGACTGACTGACAGACTGACTGAATAAGGCTGACCGACTGACTGACTGCCTGACTGACTGACTGACTGAATGACTGACTGACTGACTGACTGAGACTGGACTGGACTGACTGACTGACTGACTGAGACTGACCGACTGCTTTAGTGACTAACTGACTGCACAGGACTGACCGACTGACTGACTGACTGACTGCCTGACTGACTGACTGACTGAATGACTGACTGACTGAGACTAAATGACTGACTGCTTGACTGACTGGCTGAAGGACTAACTGACTGACTGAGTGACTGACTGACTGGACTGACTGACTGAGACTGAATGACTGAGTGCTTGACTGATTGACTGTCAGACTGACTGACTGACTTCGCAAAAGGGAAAAATAAAAAAAAAGAATTATAAAATTAGAAAAAAATATTTGCATTTAAGATTTCCTTTCCGGCCGGGACTCGAACCCAGTACCACGCGCTAGGAACCCAACGGTCTAGCCATTAGGCTATCGGAGCTCTGTCGATGGAAGTCTTGAATATAATAAAAACAAAAAATGCACCTTGGTAATTATTGATTCAAACACTTTGAAATTTACAGGTCGAATAATTAAACTGACTCAGAATTTTTCTCCCTACATAAATAATCAATATTCGCAAAAGAGAAAAATTAAAAAAAAAAAGAAGGAGAAATTTCAAATTAGAAACTAAAAGTATACATTGAAGATTTTCGTTCAGGCTGGGACTCGAACCCAGGGCCACTCGCTTGGAAGCCTTACACTCTAGCCATTAGTCTATGGGAGCTCTGTCGGTGGGAGTTTTAAATATAATAAAAACAAAAAATGCACCTTGGTAATTGTTTATTTAAACACTTTGAAATCTTCGTGTCGAAAAATTAAACTGACTCAGAATTTTCTTCCCTACATAAATAATCAATAATTGCAAAGGAAAGAAATTGAAAAAAAAAGAATTTTTGCAAATTAGAAAAGAAATATATACATTGAAGATATTCGCTCCGGCTGGGACTCGAACCCAGGCCACTCGCTTGAAAGACCAGCGGTCTAGCCAATAGGCTATCGGAGTTCTGTCGAGCGGAGTCTTACTGCCTGACTGATACTGCCTGACTGACAGACTGACTCACTGACTGACTGATACTGACTGACTGACTCACTGACTGACCGAGACTGACTGACTAACTGCCTGACTGACTGAGACTGGACTGACTGACTGACTGACTGACTGACTGACTAACTGACTGACTGAGACTGACTGACTGACTGCTTGACTCTCTGACTGGCTATTTCACTGACTGACTGAATGACTAAATGACTGACTGACACTGACTGACTGACTGCTTGACTACCTGACTGACTGCTTGACTGACTAACTGACTGGACAGTACTGACCGACTGACTGACTGACAGACTGACTGAATAAGGATGACTGAAAGACTGACTGACAGACTGACTGAATAAGGCTGACCGACTGACTGACTGCCTGACTGACTGACTGACTGAATGACTGACTGACTGACTGACCGAGACTGACTGACTGACTGACTGAGACTGGACTGGACTGACTGACTGACTGACTGACTGAGACTGACTGACTGCTTTAGTGACTACCTGACTGCACAGGACTGACCGACTGACTGACTGACTGACTGCCTGACTGACTGACTGACTGAGACTAAATGACTGACTGCTTGACTGACTGGCTGAAGGACTAACTGACTGACTGAGTGACTGACTGACTGGACTGACTGACTGAGACTGAATGACTGAGTGCTTGACTGATTGACTGTCAGACTGACTGACTGACTTCGCAAAAGGGAAAAATAAAAAAAAAAAAAGAATTATAAAATTAGAAAAAAATATTTGCATTTAAGATTTCCTTTCCGGCCGGGACTCGAACCCAGTACCACGCGCTAGGAACCCAACGGTCTAGCCATTAGGCTATCGGAGCTCTGTCGATGGAAGTCTTAAATATAATAAAAACAAAAAACGCACCTTGGTAATTATTGATTCAAACACTTTGAAATTTACAGGTCGAATAATTAAACTGACTCAGAATTTTTCTCCCTACATAAATAATCAATATTCGCAAAAGAGAAAAATTTAAAAAAAAAGAAGAAGAAATTTCAAATTAGAAACTAAAAGTATACATTGAAGATTTTCGTTAAGGCTGGGACTCGAACCCAGGGCCACTCGCTTGGAAGCCTAACACTCTAGCCATTAGTCTATGGGAGCTCTGTCGGTGGGAGTTTTAAATATAATAAAAACAAAAAATGCACCTTGGGAATTGTTTATTTAAACACTTTGAAATCTTCGTGTCGAAAAATTAAACTGACTCAGAATTTTCTTCCCTACATAAATAATCAATAATTGCAAAGGAAAGAAATTGAAAAAAAAAGAATTTTCAAATTAGAAAAGAAATATATACATTGAAGATATTCGCTCCGGCTGGGACTCGAACCCAGGCCACTCGCTTGGAAGACCAGCGGTCTAGCCATTAGGCTATCGGAGATCTGTCGAGCGGAGTCTTACTGCCTGACTGATACTGCCTGACTGACAGACTGACTCACTGATACTGACTGACTGACTCACTGATACTGACTGACTGACTCACTGACTGACCGAGACTGACTGACTAACTGCCTGACTGACTGAGACTGGACTGACTGACTGACTGACTGACTGACTGACTAACTGACTGACTGACTAACTGACTGACTGACTGCTTGACTCTCTGACTGGCTATTTCACTGACTCACTGATTGACTAAATGACTGACTGACTGCTTGACTACCTGACTGACTGCTTGACTGACTAACTGACTGGACAGGACTGACCGACTGACTGACTGACAGACTGACTGAATAAGGATGACTGACAGACTGACTGAATAAGGCTGACTGACTGACTGACTGACAGACTGACTGAATAAGGCTGACCGACTGACTGACTGCCTGACTGACTGACTGACTGAATGACTGACTGACTGACTGACCGAGACTGACTGACTGACTGACTGAGACTGGACTGGACTGACTGACTGACTGACTGACTGAGACTGACTGACTGCTTTAGTGACTAACTGACTGCACAGGATTGACCGACTGACTGACTGACTGACTGCCTGACTGACTGACTGAGACTAAATGACTGACTGCTTGACTGACTGGCTGAAGGACTAACTGACTGACTGAGTGACTGACTGACTGGACTGACTGACTGAGACTGAATGACTGAGTGCTTGACTGATTGACTGTCAGACTGACTGACTGACTTCGCAAAAGGGAAAAATAAAACAAAGAATTATAAAATTAGAAAAAAATATTTGCTTTTAAGATTTCATTTCCGGCTGGGATTTGAACCCAGGGCGACACTCATGGAAGCCCAACGCTCTCGCCAATATACTATCGGATCTCTGTTGATCGGTGTCTTAATTATAATAAAAACAAAAAATGCACCTTAGTAATTATTGATCTAAAATCTTTGAAATCTAAAGGTCGAATGATTAAACTGACTCAGAATTTTCTTCCGTACATAAATAATCCATATTTGCAAAAGAAAGAAATTGAAAAAAAAAGAATCTTCAAATTAGAAGAGAAATATATACATGGAAGATTTTCGTTCCGGCCGGGACTCGAACCCAGTACCACGCGCTTGGAACCCAACGGTCTAGCCATTAGGCTATCGGAGCTCTGTCGATGGAAGTCTTAAATATAATAAAAACAAAAAATGCACCTTGGTAATTGTTTATTTAAACACTTTGAAATCTTCGTGTCAAAAAATTAAACTGGCTCAGAATTTTCTTCCCTACATAAATAATCAATAATTGCAAAGGAAAGAAATTGAAAAAAAAAGAATATTCAAATTAGAAAAGAAATATATACATTGAAGATATTCGCTCCGGCTGGGACTCGAACCCAGGCCACTCGCTTGGAAGACCAGCGGTCTAGCCATTAGGCTATCGGAGTTCTGTCGAGCGGAGTCTTACTGCCTGACTGATACTGCCTGACTGACAGACTGACTCACTGACTGACTGATACTGACTGACTGACTCACTGACTGACCGAGACTGACTGACTAACTGCCTGACTGACTGAGACTGGACTGACTGACTGACTGACTGACTGACTGACTGACTGACTGACTAACTGACTAACTGAGACTGACTGACTGACTGCTTGACTCTCTGACTGGCTATTTCACTGACTGACTGAATGACTAAATGACTGACTGACACTGACTGACTGACTGCTTGACTACCTGACTGACTGCTTGACTGACTAACTGACTGGACAGGACTGACCGACTGACTGACTGACAGACTGACTGAATAAGGATGACTGACAGACGGACTGAATAAGGCTGACTGACTGACTGACTGACAGACTGACTGAATAAGGCTGACCGACTGACTGACTGCCTGACTGACTGACTGACTGAATGACTGATTGACTGACTGACTGACCGAGACTGACTGACTGACTGACTGAGACTGGACTGGACTGACTGACTGACTGACTGACTGAGACTGACTGACTGCTTTAGTGACTAACTGACTGCACAGGACTGACCGACTGACTGACTGACTGACTGCTTGACTGACTGACTGACTGAATGACTGACTGACTGAGACTAAATGACTGACTGCTTGACTGACTGGCTGAAGGACTAACTGAGTGACTGACTGACTGACTAACTGACTGACTGAGACTGACTGACTGATTGCTTGACTCTCTGACTGGCTATTTCACTGACTGACTGAATGACTAAATGACTGACTGACACTGACTGACTGACTGCTTGACTACCTGGCTGACTGCTTGACTGACTAACTGACTGGACAGGACTGACCGACTGACTGACTGACAGACTGACTGAATAAGGCTGACTGAATGACTGACTGACAGACTGACTGAATAAGGCTGACCGACTGACTGACTGCCTGACTGACTGACTGACTGAATGACTGACTGACTGACTGACCGAGACTGACTGACTGACTGACTGAGACTGGACTGGACTGACTGACTGACTGAGACTGACTGACTGCTTTAGTGACTACCTGACTGCACAGGACTGACCGACTGACTGACTGACTGACTGCCTGACTGACTGACTGACTGAATGACTAACTGACTGAGACTAAATGACTGACTGCTTGACTGACTGGCTGAAGGACTAACTGACTGACTGAGTGACTGACGGACTGGACTGACTGACTGAGACTGAATGACTGAGTGCTTGACTGATTGACTGTCAGACTGACTGACTGACTTCGCAAAAGGGAAAAATAAAAAAAAAAAGAATTATAAAATTAGAAAAAAATATTTGCATTTAAGATTTCCTTTCCGGCCGGGACTCGAACCCAGTACCACGCGCTAGGAACCCAACGGTCTAGCCATTAGTCTATGGGAGCTCTGTCGGTGGGAGTTTTAAATATAATAAAAACAAAAAATGCACCTTGGTAATTGTTTATTTAAACACTTTGAAATCTTCGTGTCGAAAAATTAAACTGACTCAGAATTTTCTTCCCTACATAAATAATCAATAATTGCAAAGGAAAGAAATTGAAAAAAAAAGAATTTTCAAATTAGAAAAGAAATATATACATTGAAGATATTCGCTCCGGCTGGGACTCGAACCCAGGCCACTCGCTTGGAAGACCAGCGGTCTAGCCATTAGGCTATCGGAGTTCTGTCGAGCGGAGTCTTACTGCCTGACTGATACTGCCTGACTGACAGACTGACTCACTGACTGACTGATACTGACTGACTGATACTGACTGACTGACTCACTGACTGACCGAGACTGACTGACTAACTGCCTGACTGACTGAGACTGGACTGACTGACTGACTGACTGACTGACTGACTAACTGACTGACTGAGACTGACTGACTGATTGCTTGACTCTCTGACTGGCTATTTCACTGACTGACTGAATGACTAAATGACTGACTGACACTGACTGACTGACTGCTTGACTACCTGACTGACTGCTTGACTGACTAACTGACTGGACAGGACTGACCGACTGACTGACTGACAGACTGACTGAATAAGGCTGACTGACTGACTGACTGACAGACTGACTGAATAAGGCTGACCGACTGACTGACTGCCTGACTGACTGACTGACTGAATGACTGACTGACTGACTGACCGAGACTGACTGACTGACTGACTGAGACTGGACTGGACTGACTGACTGACTGACTGACTGAGACTGACTGACTGCTTTAGTGACTAACTGACTGCACAGGACTGACCGACTGACTGACTGACTGACTGCCTGACTGACTGACTGACTGATGACTGACTGACTGAGACTAAATGACTGACTGCTTGACTGACTGGCTGAAGGACTAACTGACTGACTGAGTGACTGACTGACTGGACTGACTGACTGAGACTGAATGACTGAGTGCTTGACTGATTGACTGTCAGACTGACTGACTGACTTCGCAAAAGGGAAAAATAAAAAAAAAAAAAATTATAAAATTAGAAAAAAATATTTGCATTTAAGATTTCCTTTCCGGCTGGGATTTGAACCCAGGGCGACACTCATGGAAGCCCAACGCTCTCGCCAATATACTATCGGATCTCTGTTGATCGGTGTCTTAATTATAATAAAAACAAAAAATGCACCTTAGTAATTATTGATCAAAAATCTTTGAAATCTAAAGGTCGAATGATTAAACTGACTCAGAATTTTCTTCCGTACATAAATAATCCATATTTGCAAAAGAAAGAAAATGAAAAAAAAAAGAATCTTCAAATTAGAAGAGAAATATATACATGCAAGATTTTCGTTCCGGCCGGGACTCGAACCCAGTACCACGCGCTTGGAACCCAACGGTCTAGCCATTAGGCTATCGGAGCTCTGTCGATGGAAGTCTTAAATATAATAAAAACAAAAAATGCACCTTGGTAATTATTGATTCAAACACTTTGAAATTTACAGGTCGAATAATTAAACTGACTCAGAATTTTTCTCCCTACATAAATAATCAATATTCGCAAAAGAGAAAAATTTAAAAAAAAGAAGAAGAAATTTCAAATTAGAAACTAAAAGTATACATTGAAGATTTTCGTTCAGGCTGGGACTCGAACCCAGGGCCACTCGCTTGGAAGCCTAACACTCTAGCCATTAGTCTATGGGAGCTCTGTCGGTGGGAGTTTTAAATATAATAAAAACAAAAAATGCACCTAGGTAATTGTTTATTTAAACACTTTGAAATCTTCGTGTCGAAAAATTAAACTGGCTCAGAATTTTCTTCCCTACATAAATAATCAATAATTGCAAAGGAAAGAAATTGAAAAAAAAAAGAATTTTCAAATTAGAAAAGAAATTTATACATTGAAGATATTCGCTCCGGCTGGGACTCGAACCCAGGCCACTCGCTTGGAAGACCAGCGGTCTAGCCATTAGGCTATCGGAGTTCTGTCGAGCGGAGTCTTACTGCCTGACTGATACTGCCTGACTGACAGACTGACTCACTGACTGACTGATACTGACTGACTGACTCACTGACTGACCGAGACTGACTGACTAACTACCTGACTGACTGAGACTGGACTGACTGACTGACTGACTGACTGACTGACTAACTGACTGACTAACTGACTGACTGAGACTGACTGACTGACTGCTTGACTCTCTGACTGGCTATTTCACTGACTGACTGAATGACTAAATGACTGACTGACACTGACTGACTGACTGCTTGACTACCTGACTGACTGCTTGACTGACTAACTGACTGGACAGGACTGACCGACTGACTGACTGACAGACTGACTGAATAAGGATGACTGACAGACTGACTGAGTAAGGCTGACTGACTGACTGACTGACAGACTGACTGAATAAGGCTGACCGACTGACTGACTGACTGACTGACAGACTGACTGAATAAGGCTGACCGACTGACTGACTGCCTGACTGACTGACTGACTGAATGACTGACTGACTGACTGACTGAGACTGGACTGGACTGACTGACTGACTGACTGAGACTGACCGACTGCTTTAGTGACTAACTGACTGCACAGGACTGACCGACTGACTGACTGACTGACTGCCTGACTGACTGACTGACTGAATGACTGACTGACTGAGACTAAATGACTGACTGCTTGACTGACTGGCTGAAGGACTAACTGACTGACTGAGTGACTGACTGACTGGACTGACTGACTGAGACTGAATGACTGAGTGCTTGACTGATTGACTGTCAGACTGACTGACTGACTTCGCAAAAGGGAAAAATAAAAAAAAAGAATTATAAAATTAGAAAAAAATATTTGCATTTAAGATTTCCTTTCCGGCCGGGACTCGAACCCAGTACCACGCGCTAGGAACCCAACGGTCTAGCCATTAGGCTATCGGAGCTCTGTCGATGGAAGTCTTGAATATAATAAAAACAAAAAATGCACCTTGGTAATTATTGATTCAAACACTTTGAAATTTACAGGTCGAATAATTAAACTGACTCAGAATTTTTCTCCCTACATAAATAATCAATATTCGCAAAAGAGAAAAATTAAAAAAAAAAAGAAGGAGAAATTTCAAATTAGAAACTAAAAGTATACATTGAAGATTTTCGTTCAGGCTGGGACTCGAACCCAGGGCCACTCGCTTGGAAGCCTTACACTCTAGCCATTAGTCTATGGGAGCTCTGTCGGTGGGAGTTTTAAATATAATAAAAACAAAAAATGCACCTTGGTAATTGTTTATTTAAACACTTTGAAATCTTCGTGTCGAAAAATTAAACTGACTCAGAATTTTCTTCCCTACATAAATAATCAATAATTGCAAAGGAAAGAAATTGAAAAAAAAAGAATTTTTGCAAATTAGAAAAGAAATATATACATTGAAGATATTCGCTCCGGCTGGGACTCGAACCCAGGCCACTCGCTTGAAAGACCAGCGGTCTAGCCAATAGGCTATCGGAGTTCTGTCGAGCGGAGTCTTACTGCCTGACTGATACTGCCTGACTGACAGACTGACTCACTGACTGACTGATACTGACTGACTGACTCACTGACTGACCGAGACTGACTGACTAACTGCCTGACTGACTGAGACTGGACTGACTGACTGACTGACTGACTGACTGACTAACTGACTGACTGAGACTGACTGACTGACTGCTTGACTCTCTGACTGGCTATTTCACTGACTGACTGAATGACTAAATGACTGACTGACACTGACTGACTGACTGCTTGACTACCTGACTGACTGCTTGACTGACTAACTGACTGGACAGTACTGACCGACTGACTGACTGACAGACTGACTGAATAAGGATGACTGAAAGACTGACTGACAGACTGACTGAATAAGGCTGACCGACTGACTGACTGCCTGACTGACTGACTGACTGAATGACTGACTGACTGACTGACCGAGACTGACTGACTGACTGACTGAGACTGGACTGGACTGACTGACTGACTGACTGACTGAGACTGACTGACTGCTTTAGTGACTACCTGACTGCACAGGACTGACCGACTGACTGACTGACTGACTGCCTGACTGACTGACTGACTGAGACTAAATGACTGACTGCTTGACTGACTGGCTGAAGGACTAACTGACTGACTGAGTGACTGACTGACTGGACTGACTGACTGAGACTGAATGACTGAGTGCTTGACTGATTGACTGTCAGACTGACTGACTGACTTCGCAAAAGGGAAAAATAAAAAAAAAAAAAGAATTATAAAATTAGAAAAAAATATTTGCATTTAAGATTTCCTTTCCGGCCGGGACTCGAACCCAGTACCACGCGCTAGGAACCCAACGGTCTAGCCATTAGGCTATCGGAGCTCTGTCGATGGAAGTCTTAAATATAATAAAAACAAAAAACGCACCTTGGTAATTATTGATTCAAACACTTTGAAATTTACAGGTCGAATAATTAAACTGACTCAGAATTTTTCTCCCTACATAAATAATCAATATTCGCAAAAGAGAAAAATTTAAAAAAAAGGAAGAAGAAATTTCAAATTAGAAACTAAAAGTATACATTGAAGATTTTCGTTAAGGCTGGGACTCGAACCCAGGGCCACTCGCTTGGAAGCCTAACACTCTAGCCATTAGTCTATGGGAGCTCTGTCGGTGGGAGTTTTAAATATAATAAAAACAAAAAATGCACCTTGGGAATTGTTTATTTAAACACTTTGAAATCTTCGTGTCGAAAAATTAAACTGACTCAGAATTTTCTTCCCTACATAAATAATCAATAATTGCAAAGGAAAGAAATTGAAAAAAAAAGAATTTTCAAATTAGAAAAGAAATATATACATTGAAGATATTCGCTCCGGCTGGGACTCGAACCCAGGCCACTCGCTTGGAAGACCAGCGGTCTAGCCATTAGGCTATCGGAGATCTGTCGAGCGGAGTCTTACTGCCTGACTGATACTGCCTGACTGACAGACTGACTCACTGATACTGACTGACTGACTCACTGATACTGACTGACTGACTCACTGACTGACCGAGACTGACTGACTAACTGCCTGACTGACTGAGACTGGACTGACTGACTGACTGACTGACTGACTGACTAACTGACTGACTGACTAACTGACTGACTGACTGCTTGACTCTCTGACTGGCTATTTCACTGACTCACTGATTGACTAAATGACTGACTGACTGCTTGACTACCTGACTGACTGCTTGACTGACTAACTGACTGGACAGGACTGACCGACTGACTGACTGACAGACTGACTGAATAAGGATGACTGACAGACTGACTGAATAAGGCTGACTGACTGACTGACTGACAGACTGACTGAATAAGGCTGACCGACTGACTGACTGCCTGACTGACTGACTGACTGAATGACTGACTGACTGACTGACCGAGACTGACTGACTGACTGACTGAGACTGGACTGGACTGACTGACTGACTGACTGACTGAGACTGACTGACTGCTTTATTGACTAACTGACTGCACAGGACTGACCGACTGACTGACTGACTGACTGCCTGACTGACTGACTGACTGAGACTAAATGACTGACTGCTTGACTGACAGGCTGAAGGACTAACTGACTGACTGAGTGACTGACTGACTGGACCGACTGACTGAGACTGAATGACTGAGTGCTTGACTGATTGACTGTCAGACTGACTGACTGACTTCGCAAAAGGGAAAAATAAAAAAAAAGAATTATAAAATTAGAAAAAAATATTTGCTTTTAAGATTTCCTTTCCTGCTGGGATTTGAACCCAGGGCGACACTCATGGAAGCCCAACGCTCTCGCCAATATACTATCGGATCTCTGTTGATCGGTGTCTTAATTATAATAAAAACAAAAAATGCACCTTAGTAATTATTGATCTAAAATCTTTGAAATCTAAAGGTCGAATGATTAAACTGACTCAGAATTTTCTTCCGTACATAAATAATCCATATTTGCAAAAGAAAGAAATTGAAAAAAAAAAATCTTCAAATTAGAAGAGAAATATATAAATGGAAGATTTTCGTTCCGGCCGGGACTCGAACCCAGTACCACGCGCTTGGAACCCAACGGTCTAGCCATTAGGCTATCGGAGCTCTGTCGATGGAAGTCTTAAATATAATAAAAACAAAAAATGCACCTTGGTAATTATTGATTCAAACACTTTGAAATTTACAGGTCGAATAATTAAACTGACTCAGAATTTTTCTCCCTACATAAATAATCAATGTTCGCAAAAGAGAAAAGTTAAAAAAAAAAGAAGAAGAAATTTCAAATTAGAAACTAAAAGTATACATTGAAGATTTTCGTTCAGGCTGGGACTCGAACCCAGGGCCACTCGCTTGGAAGCCTAACACTCTAGCCATTAGTCTATGGGAGCTCTGTCGGTGGGAGTTTTAAATATAATACAAACAAAAAATGCACCTTGGTAATTGTTTATTTAAACACTTTGAAATCTTCGTGTCGAAAAATTAAACTGGCTCAGAATTTTCTTCCCTACATAAATAATCAATAATTGCAAAGGAAAGAAATTGAAAAAAAAAAAAGAATTTTCAAATTAGAAAAGAAATATATACATTGAAGATATTCGCTCCGGCTGGAACTCGAACCCAGGCCACTCGCTTGGAAGACCAGCGGTCTAGCCATTAGGCTATCGGAGTTCTGTCGAGCGGAGTCTTACTGCCTGACTGATACTGCCTGACTGACAGACTGACTCACTGACTGACTGATACTGAGTGACTGACTCACTGACTGACCGAGACTGACTGACTAACTGCCTGACTGACTGAGACTGGACTGACTGACTGACTGACTGACTGACTGACTAACTGACTAACTGAGACTGACTGACTGACTGCTTGACTCTCTGACTGGCTATTTCACTGACTGACTGAATGACTAAATGACTGACTGACACTGACTGACTGACTGCTTGACTACCTGACTGACTGCTTGACTGACTAACTGACTGGACAGGACTGACCGACTGACTGACTGACAGACTGACTGAATAAGGATGACTGACAGACTGACTGAATAAGGCTGACTGACTGACTGACTGACAGACTGACTGAATAAGGCTGACCGACTGACTGACTGCCTGACTGACTGACTGACTGAATGACTGACTGACTGACTGACCGAGACTGACTGACTGACTGACTGAGACTGGACTGGACTGACTGACTGACTGACTGACTGAGACTGACTGACTGCTTTAGTGACTAACTGACTGCACAGGATTGACCGACTGACTGACTGACTGACTGCCTGACTGACTGACTGAGACTAAATGACTGACTGCTTGACTGACTGGCTGAAGGACTAACTGACTGACTGAGTGACTGACTGACTGGACTGACTGACTGAGACTGAATGACTGAGTGCTTGACTGATTGACTGTCAGACTGACTGACTGACTTCGCAAAAGGGAAAAATAAAACAAAGAATTATAAAATTAGAAAAAAATATTTGCTTTTAAGATTTCATTTCCGGCTGGGATTTGAACCCAGGGCGACACTCATGGAAGCCCAACGCTCTCGCCAATATACTATCGGATCTCTGTTGATCGGTGTCTTAATTATAATAAAAACAAAAAATGCACCTTAGTAATTATTGATCTAAAATCTTTGAAATCTAAAGGTCGAATGATTAAACTGACTCAGAATTTTCTTCCGTACATAAATAATCCATATTTGCAAAAGAAAGAAATTGAAAAAAAAAGAATCTTCAAATTAGAAGAGAAATATATACATGGAAGATTTTCGTTCCGGCCGGGACTCGAACCCAGTACCACGCGCTTGGAACCCAACGGTCTAGCCATTAGGCTATCGGAGCTCTGTCGATGGAAGTCTTAAATATAATAAAAACAAAAAATGCACCTTGGTAATTGTTTATTTAAACACTTTGAAATCTTCGTGTCAAAAAATTAAACTGGCTCAGAATTTTCTTCCCTACATAAATAATCAATAATTGCAAAGGAAAGAAATTGAAAAAAAAAGAATATTCAAATTAGAAAAGAAATATATACATTGAAGATATTCGCTCCGGCTGGGACTCGAACCCAGGCCACTCGCTTGGAAGACCAGCGGTCTAGCCATTAGGCTATCGGAGTTCTGTCGAGCGGAGTCTTACTGCCTGACTGATACTGCCTGACTGACAGACTGACTCACTGACTGACTGATACTGACTGACTGACTCACTGACTGACCGAGACTGACTGACTAACTGCCTGACTGACTGAGACTGGACTGACTGACTGACTGACTGACTGACTGACTGACTGACTGACTAACTGACTAACTGAGACTGACTGACTGACTGCTTGACTCTCTGACTGGCTATTTCACTGACTGACTGAATGACTAAATGACTGACTGACACTGACTGACTGACTGCTTGACTACCTGACTGACTGCTTGACTGACTAACTGACTGGACAGGACTGACCGACTGACTGACTGACAGACTGACTGAATAAGGATGACTGACAGACGGACTGAATAAGGCTGACTGACTGACTGACTGACAGACTGACTGAATAAGGCTGACCGACTGACTGACTGCCTGACTGACTGACTGACTGAATGACTGATTGACTGACTGACTGACCGAGACTGACTGACTGACTGACTGAGACTGGACTGGACTGACTGACTGACTGACTGACTGAGACTGACTGACTGCTTTAGTGACTAACTGACTGCACAGGACTGACCGACTGACTGACTGACTGACTGCTTGACTGACTGACTGACTGAATGACTGACTGACTGAGACTAAATGACTGACTGCTTGACTGACTGGCTGAAGGACTAACTGAGTGACTGAGTGACTGACTGACTGGACTGACTGACTGAGACTGAATGACTGAGTGCTTGACTGATTGACTGTCAGACTGACTGACTGACTTCGCAAAAGGGAAAAATAAAAAAAAAAGAATTATAAAATTGAAAAAAATATTTGCATTTAAGATTTCCTTTCCGGCTGGGATTTGAACCCAGGGAGACACTCATGGAAGCCCAACGCTCTCGCCAATATACTATCGGATCTCTGTTGATCGGTGTCTTAATTATAATAAAAACAAAAAATGCACCTTAGTAATTATTGATCTAAAATCTTTGAAATCTAAAGGTCGAATGATTAAACTGACTCAGAATTTTCTTCCGTACATAAATAATCCATATTTGCAAAAGAAAGAAATTGAAAAAAAAAAGAATCTTTAATTTAGTAGAGAAATATATACATGGAAGATTTTCGTTCCGGCCGGGACTCGAACCCAGTACCACGCGCTTGGAACCCAACGGTCTAGCCATTAGGCTATCGGAGCTCTGTCGATGGAAGTCTTAAATATAATAAAAACAAAAAATGCACCTTGGTAATTATTGATTCAAACACTTTGAAATTTACAGGTCGAATAATTAAACTGACTCAGAATTTTTCTCCCTACATAAATAATCAATATTCGCAAAAGAGAAACATTAAAAAAAAAGAAGAAGAAATTTCAAATTAGAAACTAAAAGTATACATTGAAGATTTTCGTTCAGGCTGGGACTCGAACCCAGGGCCACTCGCTTGGAAGCCTAACACTCTAGCCATTAGTCTATGGGAGCTCTGTCGGTGGGAGTTTTAAATATAGTAAAAACAAAAAATGCACCTTGGTAATTGTTTATTTAAACACTTTAAAATCTTCGTGTCGAAAAATTAAACTGACTCAGAATTTTCTTCCCTACATAAATAATCAATAATTGCAAAGGAAAGAAATTGAAAAAAAAAAGAATTTTCAAATTAGAAAAGAAATATATACATTGAAGATATTCGCTCCGGCTGGGACTCGAACCCAGGCCACTCGCTTGGAAGACCAGCGGTCTAGCCATTAGGCTATCGGAGTTCTGGCGAGCGGAGTCTTACTGCCTGACTGATACTGCCTGACTGACAGACTGACTCACTGACTGACTGATACTGAGTGACTGACTCACTGACTGACCGAGACTGACTGACTAACTGCCTGACTGACTGAGACTGGACTGACTGACTGACTGACTGACTGACTGACTAACTGACTAACTGAGACTGACTGACTGACTGCTTGACTCTCTGACTGGCTATTTCACTGACTGACTGAATGACTAAATGACTGACTGACACTGACTGACTGACTGCTTGACTACCTGACTGACTGCTTGACTGACTAACTGACTGGACAGGACTGACCGACTGACTGACTGACAGACTGACTGAATAAGGATGACTGACAGACTGACTGAATAAGGCTGACTGACTGACTGACTGACAGACTGACTGAATAAGGCTGACCGACTGACTGACTGCCTGACTGACTGACTGACTGAATGACTGACTGACTGACTGACCGAGACTGACTGACTGACTGACTGAGACTGGACTGGACTGACTGACTGACTGACTGACTGAGACTGACTGACTGCTTTAGTGACTAACTGACTGCACAGGATTGACCGACTGACTGACTGACTGACTGCCTGACTGACTGACTGAGACTAAATGACTGACTGCTTGACTGACTGGCTGAAGGACTAACTGACTGACTGAGTGACTGACTGACTGGACTGACTGACTGAGACTGAATGACTGAGTGCTTGACTGATTGACTGTCAGACTGACTGACTGACTTCGCAAAAGGGAAAAATAAAACAAAGAATTATAAAATTAGAAAAAAATATTTGCTTTTAAGATTTCATTTCCGGCTGGGATTTGAACCCAGGGCGACACTCATGGAAGCCCAACGCTCTCGCCAATATACTATCGGATCTCTGTTGATCGGTGTCTTAATTATAATAAAAACAAAAAATGCACCTTAGTAATTATTGATCTAAAATCTTTGAAATCTAAAGGTCGAATGATTAAACTGACTCAGAATTTTCTTCCGTACATAAATAATCCATATTTGCAAAAGAAAGAAATTGAAAAAAAAAGAATCTTCAAATTAGAAGAGAAATATATACATGGAAGATTTTCGTTCCGGCCGGGACTCGAACCCAGTACCACGCGCTTGGAACCCAACGGTCTAGCCATTAGGCTATCGGAGCTCTGTCGATGGAAGTCTTAAATATAATAAAAACAAAAAATGCACCTTGGTAATTGTTTATTTAAACACTTTGAAATCTTCGTGTCAAAAAATTAAACTGGCTCAGAATTTTCTTCCCTACATAAATAATCAATAATTGCAAAGGAAAGAAATTGAAAAAAAAAGAATTTTCAAATTAGAAAAGAAATATATACATTGAAGATATTCGCTCCGGCTGGGACTCGAACCCAGGCCACTCGCTTGGAAGACCAGCGGTCTAGCCATTAGGCTATCGGAGTTCTGTCGAGCGGAGTCTTACTGCCTGACTGATACTGCCTGACTGACAGACTGACTCACTGACTGACTGATACTGACTGACTGACTCACTGACTGACCGAGACTGACTGACTAACTGCCTGACTGACTGAGACTGGACTGACTGACTGACTGACTGACTGACTGACTGACTGACTGACTAACTGACTAACTGAGACTGACTGACTGACTGCTTGACTCTCTGACTGGCTATTTCACTGACTGACTGAATGACTAAATGACTGACTGACACTGACTGACTGACTGCTTGACTACCTGACTGACTGCTTGACTGACTAACTGACTGGACAGGACTGACCGACTGACTGACTGACAGACTGACTGAATAAGGATGACTGACAGACGGACTGAATAAGGCTGACTGACTGACTGACTGACAGACTGACTGAATAAGGCTGACCGACTGACTGACTGCCTGCCTGACTGACTGACTGAATGACTGACTGACTGACTGACTGACCGAGACTGACTGACTGACTGACTGAGACTGGACTGGACTGACTGACTGACTGACTGACTGAGACTGACTGACTGCTTTAGTGACTAACTGACTGCACAGGACTGACCGACTGACTGACTGACTGACTGCTTGACTGACTGACTGACTGAATGACTGACTGACTGAGACTAAATGACTGACTGCTTGACTGACTGGCTGAAGGACTAACTGAGTGACTGAGTGACTGACTGACTGGACTGACTGACTGAGACTGAATGACTGAGTGCTTGACTGATTGACTGTCAGACTGACTGACTGACTTCGCAAAAGGGAAAAATAAAAAAAAAAGAATTATAAAATTGAAAAAAATATTTGCATTTAAGATTTCCTTTCCGGCTGGGATTTGAACCCAGGGAGACACTCATGGAAGCCCAACGCTCTCGCCAATATACTATCGGATCTCTGTTGATCGGTGTCTTAATTATAATAAAAACAAAAAATGCACCTTAGTAATTATTGATCTAAAATCTTTGAAATCTAAAGGTCGAATGATTAAACTGACTCAGAATTTTCTTCCGTACATAAATAATCCATATTTGCAAAAGAAAGAAATTGAAAAAAAAAAGAATCTTTAAATTAGTAGAGAAATATATACATGGAAGATTTTCGTTCCGGCCGGGACTCGAACCCAGTACCACGCGCTTGGAACCCAACGGTCTAGCCATTAGGCTATCGGAGCTCTGTCGATGGAAGTCTTAAATATAATAAAAACAAAAAATGCACCTTGGTAATTATTGATTCAAACACTTTGAAATTTACAGGTCGAATAATTAAACTGACTCAGAATTTTTCTCCCTACATAAATAATCAATATTCGCAAAAGAGAAACATTAAAAAAAAAGAAGAAGAAATTTCAAATTAGAAACTAAAAGTATACATTGAAGAGTTTCGTTCAGGCTGGGACTCGAACCCAGGGCCACTCGCTTGGAAGCCTAACACTCTAGCCATTAGTCTATGGGAGCTCTGTCGGTGGGAGTTTTAAATATAGTAAAAACAAAAAATGCACCTTGGTAATTGTTTATTTAAACACTTTAAAATCTTCGTGTCGAAAAATTAAACTGACTCAGAATTTTCTTCCCTACATAAATAATCAATAATTGCAAAGGAAAGAAATTGAAAAAAAAAAGAATTTTCAAATTAGAAAAGAAATATATACATTGAAGATATTCGCTCCGGCTGGGACTCGAACCCAGGCCACTCGCTTGGAAGACCAGCGGTCTAGCCATTAGGCTATCGGAGTTCTGTCGAGCGGAGTCTTACTGCCTGACTGATACTGCCTGACTGACAGACTGACTCACTGACTGACTGATACTGACTGACTGACTCACTGACTGACCGAGACTGACTGACCGAGACTGACTGACTAACTGCCTGACTGACTGAGACTGGACTGACTGACTGACTGACTGACTGACTGACTAACTGACTGACTGAGACTGACTGACTGACTGCTTGACTCTCTGACTGGCTATTTCACTGACTGACTGAATGACTAAATGACTGACTGACACTGACTGACTGACTGCTTGACTACCTGACTGACTGCTCGACTGACTAACTGACTGGACAGGACTGACCGACTGACTGACTGACAGACTGACTGAATAAGGCTGACTGACTGACTGATTGAAAGACTGACTGAATAAGCTGACCGACTGACTGACTGCCTGACTGATTGACTGACTGAATGACTGACTAACTGACTGACCGAGACTGACTGACTGACTGACTGAGACTGGACTGGACTGACTGACTGACTGACTGACTGAGACTGACTGACTGCTTTAGTGACTAACTGACTGCACAGGACTGACCGACTGACTGACTGACTGACTGCCTGACTGACTGACTGACTGAATGACTGACTAACTGAATGACTGACTGACTGAGACGAAATGACTGACTGCTTGACTGACTGGCTGAAGGACTAACTGACTGACTGAGTGACTGACTGACTGGACTGACTGACTGAGACTGAATGACTGAGTGCTTGACTGATTGACTGTCAGACTGACTGACTGACTTCGCAAAAGGGAAAAATAAAAAAAAAAGAATTATAAAATTAGAAAAAAAATATTTGCATTTAAGATTTCCTTTCCGGCCGGGACTCGAACCCAGTACCACGCGCTAGGAACCCAACGGTCTAGCTATTAGGCTATCGGAGCTCTGTCGATGGAAGTCTTAAATATAATAAAAACAAAAAATGCACCTTGGTAATTATTGATTCAAACACTTTGAAATTTACAGGTCGAATAATTAAACTGACTCAGAATTTTTCTCCCTACATAAATAATCAATATTCGCAAAAGAGAAAAGTTAAAAAAAAAGAAGAAATTTCAAATCAGAAACTAAAAGTATACATTGAAGATTTTCGTTCAGGCTGGGACTCGAACATAGGGCCACTCGCTTGGAAGCCTAACACTCTAGCCATTAGTCTATGGGAGCTCTGTCGGTGGGAGTTTTAAATATAATAAAAACAAAAAATGCACCTTGGTAATTGTTTATTTAAACACTTTGAAATCTTCGTGTCGAAAAATTAAACTGGCTCAGAATTTTCTTCCCTACATAAATAATCAATAATTGCAAAGGAAAGAAATTGAAAAAAAAAAGAATTTTCAAATTAGAAAAGAAATATATACATTGAAGATATTCGCTCCGGCTGGGACTCGAACCCAGGCCACTCGCTTGGAAGACCAGCGGTCTAGCCATTAGGCTATCGGAGTTCTGTCGAGCGGAGTCTTACTGACTGACTGATACTGACTGACTGACTCACTGACTGACCGAGACTGACTGACTAACTGCCTGACTGACTGAGACTGGACTGACTGACTGACTGACTGACTGACTGACTAACTGACTAACTGAGACTGACTGACTGACTGCTTGACTCTCTGACTGGCTATTTCACTGACTGACTGAATGACTAAATGACTGACTGACACTGACTGACTGACTGCTTGACTACCTGACTGACTGCTTGACTGACTAACTGACTGGACAGGACTGACCGACTGACTGACTGACAGACTGACTGAATAAGGATGACTGACAGACTGACTGAATAAGGCTGACTGACTGACTGACTGACAGACTGACTGAATAAGGCTGACCGACTGACTGACTGCCTGACTGACTGACTGACTGAATGACTGACTGACTGACTGACCGAGACTGACTGACTGACTGACTGACTGCTTTAGTGACTAACTGACTGCACAGGACTGACCGACTGACTGACTGACTGACTGCCTGACTGACTGACTGACTGAATGACTGACTGACTGAGACTAAATGACTGACTGCTTGACTGACTGGCTGAAGGACTAACTGACTGACTGAGTGACTGACTGACTGGACTGACTGACTGAGACTGAATGACTGAGTGCTTGACTGATTGACTGTCAGACTGACTGACTGACTTCGCAAAAGGGAAAAATAAAAAAAAAAGAATTATAAAATTAGAAAAAAAATATTTGCATTTAAGATTTCCTTTCCGGCCGGGACTCGAACCCAGTACCACGCGCTAGGAACCCAACGGTCTAGCTATTAGGCTATCGGAGCTCTGTCGATGGAAGTCTTAAATATAATAAAAACAAAAAATGCACCTTGGTAATTATTGATTCAAACACTTTGAAATTTACAGGTCGAATAATTAAACTGACTCAGAATTTTTCTCCCTACATAAATAATCAATATTCGCAAAAGAGAAAAGTTAAAAAAAAAGAAGAAGAAATTTCAAATCAGAAACTAAAAGTATACATTGAAGATTTTCGTACAGGCTGGGACTCGAACCCAGGGCCACTCGCTTGGAAGCCTAACACTCTAGCCATTAGTCTATGGGAGCTCTGTCGGTGGGAGTTTTAAATATAATAAAAACAAAAAATGCACCTTGGTAATTGTTTATTTAAACACTTTGAAATCTTCGTGTCGAAAAATTAAACTGGCTCAGAATTTTCTTCCCTACATAAATAATCAATAATTGCAAAGGAAAGAAATTGAAAAAAAAAAGAATTTTCAAATTAGAAAAGAAATATATACATTGAAGATATTCGCTCCGGCTGGGACTCGAACCCAGGCCACTCGCTTGGAAGACCAGCGGTCTAGCCATTAGGCTATCGGAGTTCTGTCGAGCGGAGTCTTACTGACTGACTGATACTGACTGACTGACTCACTGACTGACCGAGACTGACTGACTAACTGCCTGACTGACTGAGACTGGACTGACTGACTGACTGACTGACTGACTGACTAACTGACTAACTGAGACTGACTGACTGACTGCTTGACTCTCTGACTGGCTATTTCACTGACTGACTGAATGACTAAATGACTGACTGACACTGACTGACTGACTGCTTGACTACCTGACTGACTGCTTGACTGACTAACTGACTGGACAGGACTGACCGACTGACTGACTGACAGACTGACTGAATAAGGATGACTGACAGACTGACTGAATAAGGCTGACTGACTGACTGACTGACAGACTGACTGAATAAGGCTGACCGACTGACTGACTGCCTGACTGACTGACTGACTGAATGACTGACTGACTGACTGACCGAGACTGACTGACTGACTGACTGACTGCTTTAGTGACTAACTGACTGCACAGGACTGACCGACTGACTGACTGACTGACTGCCTGACTGACTGACTGACTGAATGACTGACTGACTGAGACTAAATGACTGACTGCTTGACTGACTGGCTGAAGGACTAACTGACTGACTGAGTGACTGACTGACTGGACTGACTGACTGAGACTGAATGACTGAGTGCTTGACTGATTGACTGTCAGACTGACTGACTGACTTCGCAAAAGGGAAAAATAAAAAAAAAAGAATTATAAAATTAGAAAAAAAATATTTGCAGTTAAGATTTCCTTTCCGGCTGGGATTTGAACCCAGGGCGACACTCATGGAAGCCCAACGCTCTCGCCAATATACTATCGGATCTCTGTTGATCGGTGTCTTAATTATAATAAAAACAAAAAATGCACTTTAGTAATTATTGATCTAAAATCTTTGAAATCTAAAGGTCGAATGATTAAACTGACTCAGAATTTTCTTCCGTACATAAATAATCCATATTTGCAAAAGAAAGAAATTGAAAAAAAAAGAATCTTCAAATTAGAAGTGAAATATATACATGGAAGATTTTCTTTCCGGCCGGGACTCGAACCCAGTACCACGCGCTTGGAACCCAACGGTCTAGCCATTAGGCTATCGGAGCTCTGTCGCTGGAAGTCTTAAATATAATAAAAACAAAAAATGCACCTTGGTAATTATTGATTCAAACACTTTGAAATTTACAGGTCGAATAATTAAACTGACTCAGAATTTTTCTCCCTACATAAATAATCAATATTCGCAAAAGAGAAAAATTAAAAAAAAAAAAGAAGAAGAAATTTCAAATTAGAAACTAAAAGTATACATTGAAGATTTTCGTTCAGGCTGGGACTCGAACCCAGGGCCACTCGCTTGGAAGCCTAACACTCTAGCCATTAGTCTATGGGAGCTCTGTCGGTGGGAGTTTTAAATATAATAAAAACAAAAAATGCACCTTGGTAATTGTTTATTTAAACACTTTGAAATCTTCGTGTCGAAAAATTAAACTGACTCAGAATTTTCTTCCCGACATAAATAATCAATAATTGCAAAAAAAGAAATTGAAAAAAAAAGAATTTTCAAATTAGAAAAGAAATATATACATTGAAGATATTCGCTCCGGCTGGGACTCGAACCCAGGCCACTCGCTTGGAAGACCAGCGGTCTAGCCATTAGGCTATCGGAGTTCTGTCGAGCGGAGTCTTACTGCCTGACTGATACTGCCTGACTGACAGACTGACTCACTGACTGACTGATACTGACTGACTGACTCACTGACTGACCGAGACTGACTGACTGACTGACTGACTGAGTGACTAACTGACTGACTGACTCACTGACTGACTGACTGCTTGACTCTCTGACTGGCTATTTCACTGACTGACTGAATGACTAAATGACTGACTGACACTGACTGACTGACTGCTTGACTACCTGACTGACTGCTTGACTGTCTAACTGACTGGACAGGACTGACCAAATGACTGACTGACAGAGTGACTGAATAAGGATGACTGACAGACTGACTGAATAAGGCTGACTGACAGACTGACTGAATAAGGCTGACCGACTGACTGACTGCCTGACTGACTGACTGACTGAATGACTGACTGACTGACTGACCGAGACTGACTGACTGACTGACTGAGACTGGACTGGACTGACTGACTGATTGACTGAGACTGACTGACTGCTTTAGTGACTAACTGACTGCACAGGACTGACCGACTGACTGACTGACTGACTGACTGACTGACTGACTGACTGACTGAATGACTGACTGACTGAGTGACTGACTGACTGGACTGACTGACTGAGACTGAATGACTGAGTGCTTGACTGATTGACTGTCAGACTGACTGACTGACTTCGCAAAAGGGAAAAATAAAAAAAAAAGAATTATAAAATTAGAAAAAAATATTTGCATTTAAGATTTCCTTTCCGGCTGGGATTTGAACCCAGGGCGACACTCATGGAAGCCCAACGCTCTCGCCAATATACTCTCGGACCTCTGTTGATCGGTGTCTTAATTATAATAAAAACAAAAAATGCACCTTAGTAATTATTGATCTAAAATCTTTGAAATCTAAAGGTCGAATGATTAAACTGACTCAGAATTTTCTTCCGTACATAAATAATCCATATTTGCAAAAGAAAGAAATTGAAAAAAAAAAGAATCTTCAAATTAGAAGAGAAATATATACATGGAAGATTTTCGTTCCGGCCGGGACTCGAACTCAGTACCACGCGCTTGGAACCCAACGGTCTAGCCATTAGGCTATCGGACCTCTGTCGATGGAAGTCTTAAATATAATAAAAACAAAAAATGCACCTTGGTAATTATTGATTCAAACACTTTGAAATTTTCAGGTCGAATAATTAAACTGACTCAGAATTTTTCTCCCTACATAAATAATCAATATTCGCAAAAGAGAAAAATTTAAAAAAAAAGAAGAAGAAATTTCAAATTAGAAAGTAAAAGTATACATTGAAGATTTTCGTTAAGGCTGGGACTCGAACCCAGGGCCACTCGCTTCGAAGCCTAACACTCTAGCCATTAGTCTATGGGAGCTCTGTCGGTGGGAGTTTTAAATATAATAAAAACAAAAAATGCACCTTGGGAATTGTTTATTTAAACACTTTGAAATCTTTGTGTCGAAAAATTAAACTGACTCAGAATTTTCTTCCCTACATAAATAATCAATAATTGCAAAGGAAAGAAATTGAAAAAAAAAGAATTTTCAAATTAGAAAAGAAATATATACATTGAAGATATTCGCTCCGGCTGGAACTCGAACCCAGGCCACTCGCTTGGAAGACCAGCGGTCTAGCCATTAGGCTATCGGAGTTCTGTCGAGCGGAGTCTTACTGCCTGACTGATACTGCCTGACTGACAGACTGACTCACTGACTGACTGATACTGACTGACTGACTCACTGACTGACCGAGACTGACTGACTAACTGCCTGACTGACTGAGACTGGACTGACTGACTGACTGACTGACTGACTAACTGACTAACTGAGACTGACTGACTGACTGCTTGACTCTCTGACTGGCTATTTCACTGACTGACTGAATGACTAAATGACTGACTGACACTGACTGACTGACTGCTTGACTACCTGACTGACTGCTTGACTGACTAACTGACTGGACAGGACTGACCGACTGACTGACTGACAGACTGACTGAATAAGGATGACTGACAGACTGACTGAATAAGGCTGACTGACTGACTGACTGACAGACTGACTGAATAAGGCTGACCGACTGACTGACTGCCTGACTGACTGACTGACTGAATGACTGACTGACTGACTGACCGAGACTGACTGACTGACTGACTGACTGAGACTGGACTGGACTGACTGACTGACTGACTGACTGAGACTGACTGACTGCTTTAGTGACTAACTGACTGCACAGGACTGACCGACTGACTGACTGACTGACTGCCTGACTGACTGACTGACTGAATGACTGACTGACTGAGACTAAATGACTGACTGCTTGACTGACTGGGTGAAGGACTAACTGAGTGACTGAGTGACTGACTGACTGGACTGACAGACTGAGACTGAATGACTGAGTGCTTGACTGATTGACTGTCAGACTGACTGACTGACTTCGCAAAAGGGAAAAATAAAAAAAAAAGAATTATAAAATTGAAAAAAATATTTGCATTTAAGATTTCCTTTCCGGCTGGGATTTGAACCCAGGGCGACACTCATGGAAGCCCAACGCTCTCGCCAATATACTATCGGATCTCTGTTGATCGGTGTCTTAATTATAATAAAAACAAAAAATGCACCTTAGTAATTATTGATCTAAAATCTTTGAAATCTAAAGGTCGAATGATTAAACTGACTCAGAATTTTCTTCCGTACATAAATAATCCATATTTGCAAAAGAAAGAAATTGAAAAAAAAAAGAATCTTCAAATTAGAAGAGAAATATATACATGGAAGATTTTCGTTCCGGCCGGGACTCGAACCCAGTACCACGCGCTTGGAATCCAACGGTCTAGCCATTAGGCTATCGGAGCTCTGTCGATGGAAGTCTTAAATATAATAAAAACAAAAAATGCACCTTGGTAATTATTGATTCAAACACTTTGAAATTTACAGGTCGAATAATTAAACTGACTCAGAATTTTTCTCCCTACATAAATAATCAATATTCGCAAAAGAGAAAAATTAAAAAAAAAAGAAGAAGAAATTTCAAATTAGAAACTAAAAGTATACATTGAAGATTTTCGTTCAGGCTTGGACTCGAACCCAGGGCCACTCGCTTGGAAGCCTAACACTCTAGCCATTAGTCTATGGGAGCTCTGTCGGTGGGAGTTTTAAATATAATAAAAACAAAAAATGCACCTTGGTAATTGTTTATTTAAACACTTTGAAATCTTCGTGTCGAAAAATTAAACTGACTCAGAATTTTCTTCCCTACATAAATAATCAATAATTGCAAAGGAAAGAAATTGAAAAAAAAAAGAATTTTCAAATTAGAAAAGAAATATATACATTGAAGATATTCGCTCCGGCTGGGACTCGAACCCAGGCCACTCGCTTGGAAGACCAGCGGTCTAGCCATTAGGCTATCGGAGTTCTGTCGAGCGGAGTCTTACTGCCTGACTGATACTGCCTGACTGACAGACTGACTCACTGACTGACTGATACTGACTGACTGACTCACTGACTGACCGAGACTGACTGACTAACTGCCTGACTGACTGAGACTGGACTGACTGACTGACTGACTGACTGACTGATTAACTGACTGACTGAGACTGACTGACTGACTGCTTGACTCTCTGACTGGCTATTTCACTGACTGACTGAATGACTAAATGACTAACTGACACTGACTGACTGACTGCTTGACTACCTGACTGACTGCTTGACTGACTAACTGACTGGACAGGACTGACCGACTGACTGACTGACAGACTGACTGAATAAGGATGACTGACAGACTGACTGAATAAGGCTGACTGACTGACTGACTGACAGACTGACTGAATAAGGCTGACCGACTGACTGACTGCCTGACTGACTGACTGACTGAATGACTGACTGACTGACTGACCGAGACTGACTGACTGACTAACTCAGACTGGACTGGACTGACTGACTGACTGACTGACTGAGACTGACTGACTGCTTTAGTGACTAACTGACTGCACAAGACTGACCGACTGACTGACTGACTGACTGCCTGACTGACTGACTGACTGAATGACTGACTGACTGAGACTAAATGACTGACTGCTTGACTGACTGGCTGAAGGACTAACTGACTGACTGAGTGACTGACTGACTGGACTGACTGACTGAGACTGAATGACTGAGTGCTTGACTGATTGACTGTCAGACTGACTGACTGACTTCGCAAAAGGGAAAAATAAAAAAAAAAGAATTATAAAATTAGAAAAAAATATTTGCATTTAAGATTTCCTTTCCGGCCGGGACTCGAACCCAGTACCACGGGCTAGGAACCCAACGGTCTAGCCATTAGGCTATCGGAGCTCTGTCGATGGAAGTCTTAAATATAATAAAAACAAAAAATGCACCTTGGTAATTATTGATTCAAACACTTTGAAATTTACAGGTCGAATAATTAAACTGACTCAGAATTTTTCTCCCTACATAAATAATCAATATTCGCAAAAGAGAAAAATTAAAAAAAAAAAAGAAGAAGAAATTTCAAATTAGAAACTAAAAGTATACATTGAAGATTTTCGTTCAGGCTGGGACTCGAACCCAGGGCCACTCGCTTGGAAGCCTAACACTCTAGCCGTTAGTCTATGGGAGCTCTGTCGGTGGGAGTTTTAAATATAATAAAAACAAAAAATGCACCTTGGTAATTGTTTATTTAAACACTTTGAAATCTTCGTGTCGAAAAATTAAACTGACTCAGAATTTTCTTCCCGACATAAATAATCAATAATTGCAAAGGAAAGAAATTGAAAAAAAAAGAATTTTCAAATTAGAAAAGAAATATATACATTGAAGATATTCGCTCCGGCTGGGACTCGAACCCAGGCCACTCGCTTGGAAGACCAGCGGTCTAGCCATTAGGCTATCGGAGTTCTGTCGAGCGGAGTCTTACTGCCTGACTGATACTGCCTGACTGACAGACTGACTCACTGACTGACTGATACTGACTGACTGACTCACTGACTGACCGAGACTGACTGACTGACTGACTGACTGACTAACTGACTGACTGACTCACTGACTGACCGAGACTGACTGACTGACTGACTGACTGACTAACTGACTGACTGACTCACTGACTGACTGCTTGACTCTCTGACTGGCTATTTCACTGACTGACTGAATGACTAAATGACTGACTGACACTGACTGACTGACTGCTTGACTACCTGACTGACTGCTTGACTGTCTAACTGACTGGACAGGACTGACCAAATGACTGACTGACAGACTGACTGAATAAGGATGACTGACAGACTGACTGAATAAGGCTGACTGACAGACTGACTGAATAAGGCTGACCGACTGACTGACTGCCTGACTGACTGACTGACTGAATGACTGACTGACTGAGACTGACTGACTGACTGACTGAGACTGGACTGGACTGACTGACTGATTGACTGAGACTGACTGACTGCTTTAGTGACTAACTGACTGCACAGGACTGACCGACTGACTGACTGACTGACTGCCTGACTGACTGACTGACTGAATGACTGACTGACTGAGACTAAATGACTGACTGCTTGACTGACTGGCTGAAGGACTAACTGACTGACTGAGTGACTGACTGACTGGACTGACTGACTGAGACTGAATGACTGAGTGCTTGACTGATTGACTGTCAGACTGACTGACTGACTTCGCAAAAGGGAAAAATAAAAAAAAAAGAATTATAAAATTAGAAAAAAATATTTGCATTTAAGATTTCCTTTCCGGCAGGGATTTGAACCCAGGGCGACACTCATGGAAGCCCAACGCTCTCGCCAATATACTATCGGATCTCTGTTGATCGGTGTCTTCATTATAATAAAAACAAAAAATGCACCTTAGTAATTATTGATCTAAAATCTTTGAAATCTAAAGGTCGAATGATTAAACTGACTCAGAATTTTCTTCCGTACATAAATAATCCATATTTGCAAAAGAAAGAAATTGAAAAAAAAAGAATCTTCAAATTAGAAGAGAAATATATACATGGAAGATTTTCGTTCCGGCCGGGACTCGAACCCAGTACCACGCGCTTGGAACCCAACGGTCTAGCCATTAGGCTATCGGAGCTCTGTCGATGGATGTCTTAAATATAATAAAAACAAAAAATGCACCTTGGTAATTATTGATTCAAACACTTTGAAATTTACAGGTCGAATAATTAAACTGACTCAGAATTTTTCTCCCTACATAAATAATCAATATTCGCAAAAGAGAAAAATTAAAAAAAAAAGAAGAAGAAATTTCAAATTAGAAACTAAAAGTATACATTGAAGATTTTCGTTCAGGCTGGGACTCGAACCCAGGGCCACTCGCTTGGAAGCCTAACACTCTTGCCATTAGTCTATGGGAGCTCTGTCGGTGGGAGTTTTAAATATAATAAAAACAAAAAATGCACCTTGGTAATTGTTTATTTAAACACTTTGAAATCTTCGTGTCGAAAAATTAAACTGACTCAGAATTTTCTTCCTTACATAAATAATCAATAATTGCAAAGGAAAGAAATTGAAAAAAAAAAGAATTTTCAAATTAGAAAAGAAATATATACATTGAAGATATTCGCTCCGGCTGGGACTCGAACGCAGGCCACTCGCTTGGAAGACCAGCGGTCTAGCCATTAGGCTATCGGAGTTCTGTCGAGCGGAGTCTTACTGCCTGACTGATACTGCCTGACTGACAGACTGACTCACTGACTGACTGATACTGACTGACTGACTCACTGACTGACCGAGACTGACTGACTAACTGCCTGACTGACTGAGACTGGACTGACTGACTGACTGACTGACTGACTGACTAACTAACTGACTGAGACTGACTGACTGACTGCTTGACTCTCTGACTGGCTATTTCACTGACTGACTGAATGACTAAATGACTGACTGACACTGACTGACTGACTGCTTGACTACCTGACTGACTGCTTGACTGACTAACTGACTGGACAGGACTGACCGACTGACTGACTGACAGACTGACTGAATAAGGATGACTGACAGACTGACTGAATAAGGCTGACTGACTGACTGACTGACAGACTGAATGACTGACTGACTGACTGACCGAGACTGACTGACTGACTGACTGAGACTGGACTGGACTGACTGACTGACTGACTGACTGAGACTGACTGACTGCTTTAGTGACTAACTGACTGCACAGGACTGACCGAATGACTGACTGACTGACTGCCTGACTGACTGACTGTCAGACTGACTTCGCAAAAGGGAAAAATAAAAAAAAAAGAATTATAAAATTAGAAAAAAATATTTGGATTTAAGATTTCCTTTCCGGCCGGGACTCGAACCCAGTACCACGCGCTAGGAACCCAACGGTCTATCCATTAGGCTATCGGAGCTCTGTCGATGGAAGTCTTAAATATAATAAAAACAAAAAATGCACCTTGGTAATTATTGATTCAAACACTTTGAAATTTACAGGTCGAATAATTAAACTGACTCAGAATTTTTCTCCCTACATAAATAATCAATATTCGCAAAAGAGAAAAATTAAAAAAAAAGAAGAAGAAATTTCAAATTAGAAACTAAAAGTATACATTGAAGATTTTCGTTCAGGCTGGGACTCGAACCCAGGGCCACTCGCTTGGAAGCCTAACACTCTAGCCATTAGTCTATGGGAGCTCTGTCGGTGGGAGTTTTAAATATAATAAAAACAAAAAATGCACCTTGGTAATTGTTTATTTAAACACTTTGAAATCTTCGTGTCGAAAAATTAAACTGACTCAGAATTTTCTTCCCTACATAAATAATCAATAATTGCAAAGGAAAGAAATTGAAAAAAAAAAGAATTTTCAAATTAGAAAAGAAATATATACATTGAAGATATTCGCTCCGGCTGGGACTCGAACCCAGGCCACTCGCTTGGAAGACCAGCGGTCTAGCCATTAGGCTATCGGAGCTCTGTCGAGCGGAGTCTTACTGCCTGAATGATACTGCCTGACTGACAGACTGACTCACTGACTGACTGATACTGACTGACTGACTCACTGACTGACCGAGACTGACTGACTAACTGCCTGACTGACTGAGACTGGACTGGACTGACTGACTGACTGACTGACTGAGACTGACTGACTGCTTTAGTGACTAACTGACTGCACAGGACTGACCGACTGACTGACTGACTGCCTGACTGACTGACTGACTGAATGACTGACTGACTGAGACTAAATGACTGACTGCTTGACTGACTGGCTGAAGTACTAACTGACTGACTGAGTGACTGACTGACTGGACTGACTGACTGAGACTGAATGACTGAGTGCTTGACTGATTGACTGTCAGACTGACTGACTGACTTCGCAAAAGGGAAAAATAAAAAAAAAGAATTATAAAATTAGAAAAAAATATTTGCATTTAAGATTTCCTTTCCGGCTGGGATTTGAACCCAGGGCGACACTCATGGAAGCCCAACGCTCTCGCCAATATAATATCGGATCTTTGTTGATCGGTGTCTTAATTATAATAAAAACAAAAAATGCACCTTAGTAATTATTGATCTAAAATCTTTGAAATCTAAAGGTCGAATGATTAAACTGACTCAGAATTTTCTTCCGTACATAAATAATCCATATTTGCAAAAGAAAGAAATTGAAAAAAAAAAAAATCTTCAAATTAGAAGAGAAATATATACATGGAAGATTTTCGTTCCGGCCGGGACTCGAACCCAGTACCACGCGCTTGGAACCCAACGGTCTAGCCATTAGGCTATCGGAGCTCTGTCGATGGAAGTCTTAAATGTAAAAAAAACAAAAAATGCACCTTGGTAATTATTGATTCAAACACTTTGAAATTTACAGGTCGAATAATTAAACTGACTCAGAATTTTTCTCCCTACATAAATAATCAATATTCGCAAAAGAGAAAAATTAAAAAAAAAGAAGAAGAAATTTCAAATTAGAAACTAAAAGTATACATTGAAGATTTTCGTTCAGGCTGGGACTCGAACCCAGGGCCACTCGCTTGGAAGCCTAACACTCTAGCCATTAGTCTATGGGAGCTCTGTCGGTGGGAGTTTTAAATATAATAAAAACAAAAAATGCACCTTGGTAATTGTTTATTTAAACACTTTGAAATCTTCGTGTCGAAAAATTAAACTGACTCAGAATTTTCTTCCCTACATAAATAATCAATAATTGCAAAGGAAAGAAATTGAAAAAAAAAAGAATTTTCAAATTAGAAAAGAAATATATACATTGAAGATATTCGCTCCGGCTGGGACTCGAACCCAGGCCACTCGCTTGGAAGACCAGCGGTCTAGCCATTAGGCTATCGGAGCTCTGTCGAGCGGAGTCTTACTGCCTGAATGATACTGCCTGACTGACAGACTGACTCACTGACTGACTGATACTGACTGACTGACTCACTGACTGACCGAGACTGACTGACTAACTGCCTGACTGACTGAGACTGGACTGGACTGACTGACTGACTGACTGACTGAGACTGACTGACTGCTTTAGTGACTAACTGACTGCACAGGACTGACCGACTGACTGACTGACTGACTGCCTGACTGACTGACTGACTGAATGACTGACTGACTGAGACTAAATGACTGACTGCTTGACTGACTGGCTGAAGGACTAACTGACTGACTGAGTGACTGACTGACTGGACTGACTGACTGAGACTGAATGACTGAGTGCTTGACTGATTGACTGTCAGACTGACTGACTGACTTCGCAAAAGGGAAAAATAAAAAAAAAAGAATTATAAAATTAGAAAAAAATATTTGCATTTAAGTTTTCCTTTCCGGCTGGGATTTGAACCCAGGGCGACACTCATGGAAGCCCAACACTCTCGCCAATATACTATCGGATCTCTGTTGATCGGTTTCTTAATTATAATAAAAACAAAAAATGCAACTTAGTAATTATTGATCTAAAATCTTTTAAATCTAAAGGTCGAATGATTAAACTGACTCAGAATTTTCTTCCGTACATAAATAATCCATATTTGCAAAAGAAAGAAATTGAAAAAAAAAAAAGAATTTTCAAATTAGAAGAGAAATATATACACGGAAGATTTTCGTTCCGGCCGGGACTCGACCCCAGTACCACGCGCTTGGAACCCAACGGTCTAGCCATTAGGCTATCGGAGCTCTGTCGATGGAAGTCTTAAATATAATAAAAACAAAAAATGCACCTTGGTAATTATTGATTCAAACACTTTGAAATTTACAGGTCGAATAATTAAACTGACTCAGAATTTTTCTCCCTACATAAATAATCAATATTCGCAAAAGAGAAAAATTAAAAAAAAAAAAAGAAGAAGAAATTTCAAATTAGAAACTAAAAGTATACATTGAAGATTTTCGTTCACGCTGGGACTCGAACCCAGGGCCACTCGCTTGGAAGCCTAACACTCTAGCCATTAGTCTATGGGAGCTCTGTCGGTGGGAGTTTTAAATATAATAAAAACAAAAAATGCACCTTGGTAATTGTTTATTTAAACACTTTGAAATCTTCGTGTCGAAAAATTAAACTGACTCAGAATTTTCTTCCCTACATAAATAATCAATAATTGCAAAGGAGAGAAATTGAAAACAAAAAGAATTTTCAAATTAGAAAAGAAATATATACATTGAAGATATTCGCTCCGGCTGGGACTCGAACCCAGGCCACTCGCTTGGAAGACCAGCGGACTAGCCATTAGGCTATCGGAGTTCTGTCGAGCGGAGTCTTACTGCCTGACTGATACTGCCTGACTGACAGACTGACTCACTGACTGACTGATACTGACTGACTGACTCACTGACTGACCGAGACTGACTGACTAACTGCCTGACTGACTGAGACTGGACTGACTGACTGACTGACTGACTGACTGACTAACTGACTGACTGAGACTGACTGACTGACTGCTTAACTCTCTGACTGGCTATTTCACTGACTGACTGAATGACTAAATGACTGACTGACACTGACTGACTGACTGCTTGACTACCTGACTAACTGCTTGACTGACTAACTGACTGGACAGGACTGACCGACTGACTGACTGACAGACTGACTGAATAAGGCTGACTGACTGACTGACTGACAGACTGACTGAATAAGGCTGACCGACTGACTGACTGCCTGACTGACTGACTGACTGAATGACTGACTGACTGACTGACCGAGACTGACTGACTGACTGACTGAGACTGGACTGGACTGACTGAATGACTGACTGACTGAGACTGACTGACTGCTTTAGTGACTAACTGACTGCACAGGACTGACCGACTGACTGACTGACTGACTGCATGACTGACTGACTGACTGAATGACTGACTGACTGAGACTAAATGACTGACTGCTTGACTGACTGGCTGAAGGACTAACTGACTGACTGAGTGACTGACTGACTGGACTGACTGACTGAGACTGAATGACTGAGTGCTTGACTGATTGACTGTCAGACTGACTGACTGACTTCGCAAAAGGGAAAAATAAAAATAAAAGAATTATAAAATTAGAAAAAAATATTTGCATTGAGGATTTCCTTTCCGGCTGGGATTTGAACCCAGGGCGACACTCATGGAAGCCCAACGCTCTCGCCAATATACTATCGGATCTCTGTTGATCGGTGTCTTGATTATAATAAAAACAAAAAATGCACCTTAGTAATTATTGATCTAAAATCTTTGAAATCTAAAGGTCGAATGATTAAACTGACTCAGAATTTTCTTCCGTACATAAATAATCCATATTTGCAAAAGAAAGAAATTGAAAAAAAAAAGAATCTTCAAATTAGAAGAGAAATATATACATGGAAGATTTTCGTTCCGGCCGGGACTGGAAACCAAGTACCACGCGCTTGGAACCCAACGGTCTAGCCATTAGGCTATCGAGCTCTGTCGATGGAAGTCTTAAATATAATAAAAACAAAAAATGCACCTTGGTAATTATTGATTCAAACACTTTGAAATTTACAGGTCGAATAATTAAACTGACTCAGAATTTTTCTCCCTACATAAATAATCAATATTCGCAAAAGAGAAAAATTAAAAAAAAAAGAAGAAGAAATTTCAAATTAGAAACTAAAAGTATACATTGAAGATTTTCGTTCAGGCTGGGACTCGAACCCAGGGCCACTCGCTTGGAAGCCTAACACTCTCGCCATTAGTCTATGGGAGCTCTGTCGGTGGGAGTTTTAAATATAATAAAAACAAAAAATGCACCTTGGTAATTGTTTATTTAAACACTTTGAAATCTTTGTGTCGAAAAATTAAACTGACTCAGAATTTTCTTCCCTACATAAATAATCAATAATTGCAAAGGAAAGAAATTGAAAAAAAAAAGAATTTTCAAATTAGAAAATAAATATATACATTGAAGATATTCGCTCCGGCTGGGACTCGAACCCAGGCCACTCGCTTGGAAGACCAGCGGTCTAGCCATTAGGCTATCGGAGTTCTGTCGAGCGGAGTCTTACTGCCTGACTGATACTGCCTGACTGACAGACTGACTCACTGACTGACTGATACTGACTGACTGACTCACTGACTGACCGAGACTGACTGACTAACTGCCTGACTGACTGAGACTGGACTGACTGACTGACTGACTGACTGACTGACTAACTGACTGACTGAGACTGACTGACTGACTGCTTGACTCTCTGACTGGCTATTTCACTGACTGACTGAATGACTAAATGACTGACTGACACTGACTGACTGACTGCTTGACTACCTGACTGACTGCTTGACTGACTAACTGACTGGACAGGACTGACCGACTGACTGACTGACAGACTGACTGAATAAGGATGACTGACAGACTGACTGAATAAGGCTGACTGACTGACTGACTGACAGACTGACTGAATAAGGCTGACCGACTGACTGACTGCCTGACTGACTGACTGACTGAATAACTGACTGACTGAATGACCGAGACTGACTGACTGACTGACTGAGACTGGACTGGACTGACTGACTGACTGAGACTGACTGACTGCTTTAGTGACTAACTGACTGCACAGGACTGACCGACTGACAGACTGACTGACTGCCTGACTGACTGAATGACTGACTGACTGAGACTAAATGACTGACTGCTTGATTGACTGGCTGAAGGACTAACTGACTGACTGAGTGACTGACTGACTGGACTGACTGACTGAGACTGAATGACTGAGTGCTTGACTGATTGACTGTCAGACTGACTGACTGACTTCGCAAAAGGGAAAAATAAAAATAAAAGAATTATAAAATTAGAAAAAAATATTTGCATTTAAGATTTCCTTTCCGGCTGGGATTTGAACCCAGGGCGACACTCATGGAAGCCCAACGCTCTCGCCAATATACTATCGGATCTCTGTTGATCGGTGTCTTAATTATAATAAAAACAAAAAATGCACCTTAGTAATTATTGATCTAAAATCTTTGAAATCTAAAGGTCGAATGATTAAACTGACTCAGAATTTTCTTCCGTACATAAATAATCCATATTTGCAAAAGAAAGAAATTGAAAAAAAAAGAATCTTCAAATCAGAAGAGAAATATAGACATGGAAGATTTTCGTTCCGGCCGGGACTCGAACCCAGTACCACGCGCTTGGAACCCAACGGTCTAGCCATTAGGCTATCGGAGCTCTGTCGATGGAAGTCTTAAATATAATAAAAACAAAAAATGCACCTTGGTAATTATTGATTCAAACACTTTGAAATTTACAGGTCGAATAATTAAACTGACTCATAATTTTTCTCCCTACATAAATAATCAATATTCGCAAAAGAGAAAAATTAAAAAAAAAGAAGAAATTTCAAATTAGAAACTAAAAGTATAAATTGAAGATTTTCGTTCAGGCTGGGAGTCGAACCCAGGGCCACTCGCTTGGAAGCCTAACACTCTAGCCATTAGTCTATGGGAGCTCTGTCGGTGGGAGTTTTAAATATAATAAAAACAAAAAATGCACCTTGGTAATTGTTTATTTAAACACTTTGAAATCTTCGTGTCGAAAAATTAAACTGACTCAGAATTTTCTTCCCTACATAAATAATCAATAATTGCAAAGGAAAGAAATTGAAAAAAAAAAGAATTTTCAAATTAGAAAAGAAATATATACATTGAAGATATTCGCTCCGGCTGGGACTCGAACCCAGGCCAATCGCTTGGAAGACCAGCGGTCTAGCCATTAGGCTATCGGAGTTCTGTCGAGCGGAGTCTTACTGCCTGACTGATACTGCCTGACTGACAGACTGACTCACTGACTGACTGACACTGACTGACTGACTCACTGACTGACCGAGACTGACTGACTAACTGAATGACTGACTGAGACTGGACTGACTGACTGACTGACTGACTGACTGACTAACTGACTGACTGAGACTGACTGACTGACTGCTTGACTCTCTGACTGGCTATTTCACTGACTGACTGAATGACTAAATGACTGACTGACACTGACTGACTGACTGCTTGACTACCTGACTGACTGCTTGACTGACTAACTGACTGGACAGGACTGACCGACTGACTGACTGACAGACTGACTGAATAAGGCTGACCGACTGACTGACTGCCTGACTGACTGACTGACTGAATGACTGACTGACTGACTGACCGAGACTGACTGACTGACTGACTGAGACTGGACTGGACTGACTGACTGACTGACTGACTGAGACTGACTGACTGCTTTAGTGACTAACTGACTGCACAGGACTGACCGACTGACTGACTGCCTGACTGACTGACTGACTGAATGACTGACTGACTGAGACTAAATGACTGACTGCTTGACTGACTGGCTGAAGGACTAACTGACTGACTGAGTGACTGACTGACTGGACTGACTGACTGAGACTGAAAGACTGAGTGCTTGACTGATTGACTGTCAGACTGACTGACTGACTTCGCAAAAGGGAAAAATAAAAAAAAAAGAATTATAAAAAAATATTTGCATTTAAGATTTCCTTTCCGGCTGGGATTTGAACCCAGGGCGACACTCATGGAAGCCCAACGCTCTCGCCAATATACTATCGGATCTCTGTTGATCGGTGTCTTAATTATAATAAAAACAAAAAATGCAACTTAGTAATTATTGATCTAAAATCTTTGAAATCTAAAGGTCGAATGATTAAACTGACTCAGAATTTTCTTCCGTACATAAATAATCCATATTTGCAAAAGAAAGAAATTGAAAAAAAAAAAGAATCTTCAAATTAGAAGAGAAACATATACACGGAAGATTTTCGTTCCGGCCGGGACTCGAACCCAGTACCACGCGCTTGGAACCCAACGGTCTAGCCATTAGGCTATCGGAGCTCTGTCGATGGAAGTCTTAAATATAATGAAAACAAAAAATGCACCTTGGTAATTATTGATTCAAACACTTTGAAATTTACAGGTCGAATAATTAAACTGACTCAGAATTTTTTTCCCTACATAAATAATCAATATTCGCAAAAGAGAAAAATTAAAAAAAAAAGAAGAAGAAATTTCAAATTAGAAACTAAAAGTATACATTGAAGATTTTCGTTCAGGCTGGGACTCGAACCGAGGGCCACTCGCTTGGAAGCCTAACACTCTAGCCATTAGTCTATGGGAGCTCTGTCGGTGGGAGTTTTAAATATAATAAAAACAAAAAATGCACCTTGGTAATTGTTTATTTAAACACTTTGAAATCTTCGTGTCGAAAAATTAAACTGACTCAGAATTTTCTTCCCTACATAAATAATCAATAATTGCAAAGGAAAGAAATTGAAAAAAAAAAGAATTTTCAAATTAGAATAGAAATATATACATTGAAGATATTCGCTCCGGCTGGGACTCGAACCCAGGCCACTCGCTTGGAAGACCAGCGGTCTAGCCATTAGGCTATCGGAGTTCTGTCGAGCGGAGTCTTACTGCCTGCCTGATACTGCCTGACTGACAGACTGACTCACTGACTGACTGATACTGACTGACTGACTCACTGACTGACCGAGACTGACTGACTAACTGCCTGACTGACTGAGACTGGACTGACTGACTGACTGACTGACTGACTGACTGACTAACTGACTGACTGAGACTGACTGACTGACTGCTTGACTCTCTGACTGGCTATTTCACTGACTGACTGAATGACTAAATGACTGACTGACACTGACTGACTGACTGCTTGACTACCTGACTGACTGCTTGACTGACTAACTGACTGGACAGGACTGACCGACTGACTGACTGACAGACTGACTGAATAACGATGACTGACAGACTGACTGAATAAGGCTGACTGACTGACTGACTGACAGACTGACTGAATAAGGCTGACCGACTGACTGACTGCCTGACTGACTGACTGACTGAATAACTGACTGACTGACTGACTGAGACTGGACTGGACTGACTGACTGACTGAGACTGACTGACTGCTTTAGTGACTAACTGACTGCACAGGACTGACCGACTGACAGACTGACTGACTGCCTGACTGACTGAATGACTGACTGACTGAGACTAAATGACTGACTGCTTGACTGACTGGCTGAAGGACTAACTGACTGACTGAGTGACTGACTGACTGGACTGACTGACTGAGACTGAATGATTGAGTGCTTGACTGATTGACTGTCAGACTGACTGACTGACTTCGCAAAAGGGAAAAATAAAAATAAAAGAATTATAAAATTAGAAAAAAATATTTGCATTTAAGATTTCCTTTCCGGCTGGGATTTGAACCCAGGGCGACACTCATGGAAGCCCAACGCTCTCGCCAATACACTATCGGGTCTCTGTTGATCGGTGTCTTAATTATAATAAAAACAAAAAATGCACCTTAGTAATTATTGATCTAAAATCTTTGAAATCTAAAGGTCGAATGATTAAACTGACTCAGAATTTTCTTCCGTACATAAATAATCCATATTTGCAAAAGAAAGAAATTGAAAAAAAAAAGAATCTTCAAATTAGAAGAGAAATATATACATGGAAGATTTTCGTTCCGGCCGGGACTCGAACCCAGCACCACGCGCTTGGAACCCAACGGTCTAGCCATTAGGCTATCGGAGCTCTGTCGATGGAAGTCTTAAATATAATAAAAACAAAAAATGCACCTTTGTAATTATTGATTCAAACACTTTGAAATTTACAGGTCGAATAATTAAACTGACTCAGAATTTTTCTCCCTACATAAATAATCAATATTCGCAAAAGAGAAAAATTAAAAAAAAAGAAGAAATTTCAAATTAGAAACTAAAAGTATAAATTGAAGATTTTCGTTCAGGCTGGGACTCGAACCCAGGGCCACTCGCTTGGAAGCCTAACACTCTAGCCATTAGTCTATGGGAGCTCTGTCGGTGGGAGTTTTAAATATAATAAAAACAAAAAATGCACCTTGGTAATTGTTTATTTAAACACTTTGAAATCTTCGTGTCGAAAAATTAAACTGACTCAGAATTTTCTTCCCTACATAAATAATCAATAATTGCAAAGGAAAGAAATTGAAAAAAAAAAGAATTTTCAAATTAGAAAAGAAATATATACATTGAAGATATTCGCTCCGGCTGGGACTCGAACCCAGGCCACTCGCTTGGAAGACCAGCGGTCTAGCCATTAGGCTATCGGAGTTCTGTCGAGCGGAGTCTTACTGCCTGACTGATACTGCCTGACTGACAGACTGACTCACTGACTGACTGACACTGACTGACTGACTCACTGACTGACCGAGACTGACTGACTAACTGAATGACTGACTGAGACTGGACTGACTGACTGACTGACTGACTGACTGACTAACTGACTGACTGAGACTGACTGACTGACTGCTTGACTCTCTGACTGGCTATTTCACTGACTGACTGAATGACTAAATGACTGACTGACACTGACTGACTGACTGCTTGACTACCTGACTGACTGCTTGACTGACTAACTGACTGGACAGGACTGACCGACTGACTGACTGACAGACTGACTGAATAAGGATGACTGACAGACTGACTGAATAAGGCTGACTGACTGACTGACTGACAGACTGACTGAATAAGGCTGACCGACTGACTGACTGCCTGACTGACTGACTGACTGAATGACTGACTGACTGACTGACCGAGACTGACTGACTGACTGACTGACTGAGACTGGACTGGACTGACTGACTGACTGACTGACTGAGACTGACTGACTGCTTTAGTGACTAACTGACTGCACAGGACTGACCGACTGACTGACTGACTGACTGCCTGACTGACTGACTGACTGAATGACTGACTGACTGACTGACTGAATGACTGACTGCTTGACTGACTGGCTGAAGGACTAACTGACTGACTGAGTGACTGACTGACTGGACTGACTGACTGAGACTGAATGACTGAGTGCTTGACTGATTGACTGTCAGACTGACTGACTGACTTCGCAAAAGGGAAAAATAAAAATAAAAGAATTATAAAATTAGAAAAAAATATTTGCATTTAAGATTTCCTTTCCGGCTGGGATTTGAACCCAGGGCGACACTCATGGAAGCCCAACGCTCTCGCCAATATACTATCGGATCTCTGTTGATCGGTGTCTTAATTATAATAAAAACAAAAAATGCAACTTAGTAATTATTTATCTAAAATCTTTGAAATCTAAAGGTCGAATGATTAAACTGACTCAGAATTTTCTTCCGTACATAAATAATCCATATTTGCAAAAGAAATAAATTGAAAAAAAAAAGAATCTTCAAATTAGAAGAGAAATATATACACGGAAGATTTTCGTTCCGGCCGGGACTCGAACCCAGTACCACGCGCTTGGACCCCAACGGTCTAGCCATTAGGCTATCGGAGCTCTGTCGATGGAAGTCTTAAATATAATGAAAACAAAAAATGCACCTTGGTAATTATTGATTCAAACACTTTGAAATTTACAGGTCGAATAATTAAACTGACTCAGAATTTTTTTCCCTACATAAATAATCAATATTCGCAAAAGAGAAAAATTAAAAAAAAAAGAAGAAGAAATTTCAAATTAGAAACTAAAAGTATACATTGAAGATTTTCGTTCAGGCTGGGACTCGAACCGAGGGCCACTCGCTTGGAAGCCTAACACTCTAGCCATTAGTCTATGGGAGCTCTGTCGGTGGGAGTTTTAAATATAATAAAAACAAAAAATGCACCTTGGTAATTGTTTATTTAAACACTTTGAAATCTTCGTGTCGAAAAATTAAACTGACTCAGAATTTTCTTCCCTACATAAATAATCAATAATTGCAAAGGAAAGAAATTGAAAAAAAAAAGAATTTTCAAATTAGAAAAGAAATATATACATTGAAGATATTCGCTCCGGCTGGGACTCGAACCCAGGCCACTCGCTTGGAAGACCAGCGGTCTAGCCATTAGGCTATCGGAGTTCTGTCGAGCGGAGTCTTACTGCCTGACTGATACTGCCTGACTGACAGACTGACTCACTGACTGACTGATACTGACTGACTGACTCACTGACTGACCGAGACTGACTGACTAACTGCCTGACTGACTGATACTGGACTGACTGACTGACTGACTGACTGACTGACTAACTGACTGACTGAGACTGACTGACTGACTGCTTGACTCTCTGACTGGCTATTTCACTGACTGACAGAATGACTAAATGACTGACTGACACTGACTGACTGACTGCTTGACTACCTGACTGACTGCTTGACAGACTAACTGACTGGACAGGACGGACCGACTGACTGACTGACAGACTTACTGAATAAGGATGACTGACAGACTGACTGAATAAGGCAGACTGACTGACTGACAGACTGACTGAATAAGGCTGACCGACTGACTGACTGCCTGACTGACTGACTGACTGAATGACTGACTGACTGACTGACCGAGACTGACTGACTGACTGACTGAGACTGGACTGGACTGACTGACTGACTGACTGAGACTGACTGACTGCTTTAGTGACTAACTGACTGCACAGGACTGACCGACTGACTGACTGACTGACTGCCTGACTGACTGACTGACTGAATGACTGACTGACTGAGACTAAATGACTGACTGCTTGACTGACTGGCTGAAGGACTAACTGACTGACTGAGTGACTGACTGACTGGTCTGACTGACTGAGACTGAATGACTGAGTGCTTGACTGATTGACTGTCAGACTGACTGACTGACTTCGCAAAAGGGAAAAAAAAAAATTATAAAATTAGAAAAAAATATTTGCATTTAAGATTTCCTTTCCGGCCGGGACTCGAACCCAGTACCACGCGCTAGGAACCCAACGGTCTAGCCATTAGGCTATCGGAGCTCTGTCGATGGAAGTCTTAAATATAATAAAAACAAAAAATGCACCTTGGTAATTATTGATTCAAACACTTTGAAATTTACAGGTCGAATAATTAAACTGACTCAGAATTTTTCTCCCTACATAAATAATCAATGTTCGCAAAAGAGAAAAATTAAAAAAAAAAGAAGAAGAAATTTCAAATTAGAAACTAAAAGTATACATTGAAGATTTTCGTTCAGGCTGGGACTCGAACGCAGGGCCACTCGCTCTGAAGCCTAACACTCTAGCCATTAGTCTATGGGAGCTCTGTCGGTGGGAGTTTTAAATATAATAAAACCAAAAAATGCACCTTGGTAATTGTTTATTTAAACACTTTGAAATCTTCGTGTCGAAAAATTAAACTGACTCAGAATTTTCTTCCCTACATAAATAATCAATAATTGCAAAGGAAAGAAATTGAAAAAAAAAAGAATTTTCAAATTAGAAAAGAAATATATACATTGAAGATATTCGCTCCGGCTGGGACTCGAACCCAGGCCACTCGCTTGGAAGACCAGCGGTCTAGCCATTAGGCTATCGGAGTTCTGTCGAGCGGAGTCTTACTGCCTGACTGACAGACTGACTCACTGACTGACTGATACTGGCTGACTGACTCACTGACTGACCGAGACTGACTGACTAACTGCCTGACTGACTGAGACTGAACTGACTGACTGACTAACTGACTGACTGACTAACTGACTGACTGAGACTGACTGACTGACTGCTTGACTACCTGACTGACTGCTTGACTGACTAACTGACTGGACAGGACTGACCGACTGACTGACTGACAGACTGACTGAATAAGGATGACTGACAGACTGACTGAATAAGGCTGACTGACTGACTGACTGACAGACTGACTGAATAAGGCTGACCGACTGACTGACTGCCTGACTGACTGACTGACTGAATGACTGACTGACTGACTGACCGAGACTGACTGACTGACTGACTGAGACTGGACTGGACTGACTGACTGACTGAGACTGACTGACTGCTTTAGTGACTAACTGACTGCACAGGACTGACCGACTGACTGACTGACTGACTGCCTGACTGACTGAGACTAAATGACTGACTGCTTGACTGACTGGCTGAAGGACTAACGGACTGACTGAGTGACTGACTGACTGGACTGACTGACTGAGACTGAATGACTGAGTGCTTGACTGATTGACTGTCAGACTGACTGACTGACTTCGCAAAAGGGAAAAATAAAAAAAAAGAATTATAAAATTAGAAAAAAATATTTGCATTTAAGATTTCCTTTCCGGCCGGGACTCGAACCCAGTACCACGCGCTAGGAACCCAACGGTCTAGCCATTAGGCTATCGGAGCTCTGTCGATGGAAGTCTTAAATATAATAAAAACAAAAAATGCACCTTGGTAATTATTGATTCAAACACTTTGAAATTTACAGGTCGAATAATTAAACTGACTCAGAATTTTTCTCCCTACATAAATAATCAATATTCGCAAAAGAGAAAAATTAAAAAAAAAACAAGAAGAAATTTCAAATTAGAAACTAAAAGTATACATTGAAGATTTTCGTTCAGGCTGGGACTCGAACCCAGGGCCACTCGCTTGGAAGCCTAACAATCTAGCCATTAGTCTATGGGAGCTCTGTCGGTGGGAGTTTTAAATATAATAAAAACAAAAAATGCACCTTGGTAATTGTTTATTTAAACACTTTGAAATCTTCGTGTCGAAAAATTAAACTGACTCAGAATTTTCTTCCCTACATAAATAATCAATAATTGCAAAGGAAAGAAATTGAAAAAAAAAAGAATTTTCAAATTAGAAAAGAAATATATACATTGAAGACATTCGCTCCGGCTGGGACTCGAACCCAGGCCACTCGCTTGGAAGACCAGCGGTCTAGCCATTAGGCTATCGGAGTTCTGTCGAGCGGAGTCTTACTGCCTGACTGATACTGCCTGACGGACAGACTGACTCACTGACTGACTGATACTGACTGACTGACTCACTGACTGACCGAGACTGACTGACTAACTGCCTGACTGACTGAGACTGGACTGACTGACTGACTGACTGACTGACTGACTGAGACTGACTGACTGACTGCTTGACTCTCTGACTGGCTATTTCACTGACTGACTGAATGACTAAATGACTGACTGACTGCTTGACTACCTGACTGACTGCTTGACTGACTAACTGACTGGACAGGACTGACCGACTGACTGACTGACAGACTGACTGAATAAGGATGACTGACAGACTGACTGAATAAGGCTGACGGACTGACTGACTGACAGACTGACTGAATAAGGCTGACCGACTGACTGACTGCCTGACTGACTGACTGACTGAATGACTGACTGACTGACTGACCGAGACTGACTGACTGACTGACTGAGACTGACTGACTGCTTTAGTGACTAACTGACTGCACAGGACTGACCGACTGACTGACTGACTGACTGCCTGACTGACTGAGACTAAATGACTGACTGCTTGACTGACTGGCTGAAGGACTAACTGACTGACTGAGTGACTGACTGACTGGACTGACTGACTGAGACTGAATGACTGAGTGCTTGACTGATTGACTGTCAGACTGACTGACTGACTTCGCAAAAGGGAAAAATAAAAAAAAAGAATTATAAAATTAGAAAAAAATATTTGCATTTAAGATTTCCTTTCCGGCCGGGACTCGAACCCAGTACCACGCGCTAGGAACCCAACGGTCTAGCCATTAAGCTATCGGAGCTCTGTCGATGGAAGTCTTAAATATAATAAAAACAAAAAATGCACCTTGGTAATTATTGATTCAAACACTTTGAAATTTACAGGTCGAATAATTAAACTGACTCAGAATTTTTCTCCCTACATAAATAATCAATATTCGCAAAAGAGAAAAATTAAAAAAAAAACAAGAAGAAATTTCAAATTAGAAACTAAAAGTATACATTGAAGATTTTCGTTCAGGCTGGGACTCGAACCCAGGGCCACTCGCTTGGAAGCCTAACAATCTAGCCATTAGTCTATGGGAGCTCTGTCGGTGGGAGTTTTAAATATAATAAAAACAAAAAATGCACCTTGGTAATTGTTTATTTAAACACTTTGAAATCTTCGTGTCGAAAAATTAAACTGACTCAGAATTTTCTTCCCTACATAAATAATCAATAATTGCAAAGGAAAGAAAGTGAAAAAAAAAAGAATTTTCAAATTAGAAAAGAAATATATACATTGAAGATATTCGCTCCGGCTGGGACTCGAACCCAGGCCACTCGCTTGGAAGACCAGCGGTCTAGCCATTAGGCTATCGGAGTTCTGTCGAGCGGAGTCTTACTGCCTGACTGATACTGCCTGACTGACAGACTGACTCACTGACTGACTGATACTGACTGACTGACTCACTGACTGACCGAGACTGACTGACTAACTGCCTGACTGACTGAGACTGGATTGACTGACTGACTGACTGACTGACTGACTGACTGACTGACTGAGACTGACTGACTGACTGCTTGACTCTCTGACTGGCTATTTCACTGACTGACTGAATGACTAAATGACTGACTGACACTGACTGACTGACTGCTTGACTACCTGACTGACTGCTTGACTGACTAACTGACTGGACAGGACTGACCGACTGACTGACTGACAGACTGACTGAATAAGGATGACTGACAGACTGACTGAATAAGGCTGACTGACTGACTGACTGACAGACTGACTGAATAAGGCTGACCGACTGACTGACTGCCTGACTGCCTGACTGACTGAATGACCGACTGACTGACTGACCGAGACTGACTGACTGACTGACTGAGACTGGACTGGACTGACTGACTGACTGACTGACTGAGACTGACTGACTGCTTTAGTGACTAACTGACTGCACAGGACTGACCGACTGACTGACTGACTGACTGCCTGACTGACTGACTGACTGAATGACTGACTGACTGAGACTAAATGACTGACTGCTTGACTGACTGGCTGAAGGACTAACTGACTGACTGAGTGACTGACTGACTGGACTGACTGACTGAGACTGAATGACTGAGTGCTTGACTGATTGACTGTCAGACTGACTGACTGACTTCGCAAAAGGGAAAAATAAAAAAAAAGAATTATAAAATTAGAAAAAAATATTTGCATTAAAGATTTCCTTTCCGGCTGGGATTTGAACCCAGGGCGACACTCATGGAAGCCCAACGCTCTCGCCAATAGACTATCGGATCTCTGTTGATCGGTGTCTTAATTATAATAAAAACAAAAAATGCACCTTAGTAATTATTGATCTAAAATCTTTGAAATCTAAAGGTCGAATGATTAAACTGACTCAGAATTTTCTTCCGTACATAAATAATCCATATTTGCAAAAGAAAGAAATTGAAAAAAAAAAAGAATCTTCAAATTAGAAGAGAAATATATACATGGAAGATTTTCGTTCCGGCCGGGACTCGAACCCAGTACCACGCGCTTGGAACCCAACGGTCTAGCCATTAGGCTATCGGAGCTCTGCCGATGGAAGTCTTAAATATAATAAAAACAAAAAATGCACCTTGGTAATTATTGATTCAAACACTTTGAAATTTACAGGACGAATAATTAAACTGACTCAGAATTTTTCTCCCTACATAAATAATCAATATTCGCAAGAGAGAAAAATTTAAAAAAAAAGAAGAAGAAATTTCAAATTAGAAACTAAAAGTATACATTGAAGCATTTCGTTCAGGCTGGGACTCGAACCCAGGGCCACTCGCTTGGAAGCCTAACACTCTAGCCATTAGTCTATGGGAGCTCTGTCGGTGGGAGTTTTAAATATAATAAAAACAAAAAATGCACCTTGGTAATTGTTTATTTAAACACTTTGAAATCTTCGTGTCGAAAAATTAAACTGACTCAGAATTTTCTTCCCTACATAAATAATCAATAATTGCAAAGGAAAGAAATTGAAAAAAAAAAGAATTTTCAAATTAGAAAAGAAATATATACATTGAAGATATTCGCTCCGGCTGGGACTCGAACCCAGGCCACTCGCTTGGAAGACCAGCGGTCTAGCCATTAGGCTATCGGAGTTCTGTCAAGCGGAGTCTTACTGCCTGACTGACAGACTGACTCACTGACTGACTGATACTGACTGACTGACTCACTGGCTGACCGAGACTGACTGACTAACTGCCTGACTGACTGAGACTGGAGTGACTGACTGACTGACTGACTGACTAACTGACTGACTGAGACTGACCGACTGACTGCTTGACTCTCTGACTGGCTATTTCACTGACTGACTGAATGACTAAATGACTGACTGACACTGACTGACTGACTGCTTGACTACCTGACTGACTGCTTGACTGACTAACTGACTGGACAGGACTGACCGACTGACTGACTGACAGACTGACTGAATAAGGATGACTGACAGACTGACTGAATAAGGCTGACTGACTGACTGACTGACAGACTGACTGAATAAGGCTGACCGACTGACTGACTGCCTGACTGACTGACTGACTGACTGAATGACTGACTGACTGACTGACCGAGACTGACTGACTGACTGACTGAGACTGGACTGGACTGACTGACTGACTGACTGACTGAGACTGACTGACTGCTTTAGTGACTAACTGACTGCACAGGACTGACCGACTGACTGACTGACTGACTGCCTGACTGACTGACTGACTGAATGACTGACTGACTGAGACTAAATTACTGACTGCTTGACTGACTGGCTAAAGGACTAACTGACTGACTGAGTGACTGACTGACTGGACTGACTGACTGAGACTGAATGACTGAGTGCTTGACTGATTGACTCTCAGACTGACTGACTGACTTCGCAAAAGGGAAAAATAAAAATAAAAGAATTATAAAATTAGAAAAAAATATTTGCATTTAAGATTTCCTTTCCGGCTGGGATTTGAACCCAGGGCGACACTCATGGAAGCCCAACGCTCTCGCCAATACACTATCGGGTCTCTGTTGATCGGTGTCTTAATTATAATAAAAACAAAAAATGCACCTTAGTAATTATTGATCTAAAATCTTTGAAATCTAAAGGTCGAATGATTAAACTGACTCAGAATTTTCTTCCGTACATAAATAATCCATATTTGCAAAAGAAAGAAATTGAAAAAAAAAAGAATCTTCAAATTAGAAGAGAAATATATACATGGAAGATTTTCGTTCCGGCCGGGACTCGAACCCAGTACCACGCGCTTGGAACCCAACGGTCTAGCCATTAGGCTATCGGAGCTCTGTCGATGGAAGTCTTAAATATAATAAAAACAAAAAATGCACCTTGGTAATTATTGATTCAAACACTTTGAAATTTACAGGTCGAATAATTAAACTGACTCAGAATTTTTCTCCCTACATAAATAATCAATATTCGCAAAAGAGAAAAATTAAAAAAAAAAGAAGAAATTTCAAATTAGAAACTAAAAGTATACATTGAAGATTTTCGTTCAGGCTGGGACTCGAACCCAGGGCCACTCGCTTGGAAGCCTAACACTCTAGCCATTAGTCTATGGGAGCTCTGTCGGTGGGAGTTTTAAATATAATAAAAACAAAACATGCACCTTGGTAATTGTTTATTTAAACACTTTGAAATCTTCGTGTCGAAAAATTAAACTGACTCAGAATTTTCTTCCCTACATAAATAATCAATAATTGCAAAGGAAAGAAATTGAAAAAAAAAAGAATTTTCAAATTAGATAAGAAATATATACATTGAAGATATTCGCTCCGGCTGGGACTCGAACCCAGGCCACTCGCTTGGAAGACCAGCGGTCTAGCCATTAGGCTATCGGAGTTCTATCGAGCGGAGTCTTACTGCCTGACTGATACTGCCTGACTGACAGACTGACTCACTGACTGACCGAGACTGATTGACTAACTGCCTGACTGACTGAGACTGGACTGACTGACTGACTGACTGACTGACTGACTAACTGACTGACTGAGACTGACTGACTGACTGCTTGACTCTCTGACTGGCTATTTCACTGACTGACTGAATGACTAAATGACTGACTGACACTGACTGACTGACTGCTTGACTACCTGACTGACTGCTTGACTGACTAACTGACTGGACAGGACTGACCGACTGACTGACTGACAGACTGACTGAATAAGGATGACTGACAGACTGACTGAATAAGGCTGACTGACTGACTGACTGACAGACTGACTGAATAAGGCTGACCGACTGACTGACTGCCTGACTGACTGACTGACTGAATGACTGACTGACTGACTGAATGACTGACTGACTGACTGACTGAGACTGGACTGGACTGACTGACTGACTGACTGACTGAGACTGACTGACTGCTTTAGTGACTAACTGACTGCACAGGACTGACCGACTGACTGACTGACTGACTGAGACTGGACTGGACTGACTGACTGACTGACTGACTGAGACTGACTGACTGCTTTAGTGACTAACTGACTGCACAGGACTGACCGACTGACTGACTGACTGACTGCCTGACTGACTGACTGACTGAATGACTGACTGACTGAGACTAAATGACTGACTGCTTGACTGACTGGCTGAAGGACTAACTGACTGACTGAGTGACTGACTGACTGGACTGACTGACTGAGACTGAATGACTGAGTGCTTGACTGATTGACTGTCAGACTGACTGACTGACTTCGCAAAAGGGAAAAATAAAAAAAAAAGAATTATAAAATTAGAAAAAAATATTTGCATTTAAGATTTCCTTTCCGGCTGGGATTTGAACCCAGGGCGACACTCATGGAAGCCCAACGCTCTCGCCAATATACTATCGGATCTCTGTTGATCGCTGTCTTAATTATAATAAAAACAAAAAATGCACCTTAGTAATTATTGATCTAAAATCTTTGAAATCTAAAGGTCGAATGATTAAACTGACTCAGAATTTTCTTCCGTACATAAATAATCCATATTTGCAAAAGAAAGAAATTGAAAAAAAAAAGAATCTTCAAATTAGAAGAGAAATATATACATGGAAGATTTTCGTTCCGGCCGGGACTCGAACCCAGTACCACGCGCTTGGAACCCAACGGTCTAGCCATTAGGCTATCGGAGCTCTGTCGATGGAAGTCTTCAATATAATAAAAACAAAAAATGCACCTTGGTAATTATTGATTCAAACACTTTGAAATTTACAGGTCGAATAATTAAACTGACTCAGAATTTTTCTCCCTACATAAATAATCAATAATTGCAAAGGAAAGAACTTGAAAAAAAAAAAGAATTTTCAAATTAGAAAAGAAATATATACATTGAAGATATTCGTTCCGGCTGGGACTCGAACCCAAGCCACTCGCTTGGAAGACCAGCGGTCTCGCCATTAGGCTATCGGAGTTCTGTCGAGCGGAGTCTTACTGCCTGACTGATACTGCCTGACTGACAGACTGACTCACTGACTGACTGATACTGACTGACTGACTCACTGACTGACCGAGACTGACTGACTAACTGCCTGACTGACTGAGACTGAGACTGACTGACTGACTGCTTGACTCTCTGACTGGCTATTTCACTGACTGACTGAATGACTAAATGACTGACTGACACTGACTGACTGACTGCTTGACTACCTGACTGACTGCTTGACTACCTGACTGACTGCTTGACTGACTAACTGACTGGACAGGACTGACCGACTGACTGACTGACAGACTGACTGAATAAGGATGACTGACAGACTGACTGAATAAGGATGACTGACAGACTGACTGAATAAGGCTGACTGACTGACTGACTGACAGACTGACTGAATAAAGCTGACCGACTGACTGACTGCCTGACTGACTGACTGACTGACTGAATGACTGACTGACTGACTGACCGAGACTGACTGACTGACTGACTGAGACTGACTGACTGCTTTAGTGACTAACTGACTGCACAGGACTGACCGACTGACTGACTGACTGACTGCCTGACTGACTGACTGCCTGACTGACTGACTGACTGAATGACTGACTGACTGAGACTAAATGACTGACTGCTTGACTGACTGGCTGAAGGACTAACTGACTGACTGAGTGACTGACTGACTGGACTGACTGACTGAGACTGAATGACTGAGTGCTTGACTGATTGACTGTCAGACTGACTGACTGACTTCGCAAAAGGGAAAAATAAAAAAAAAAGAATTATAAAATTAGAAAAAAATATTTGCATTTAAGATTTCCTTTTCGGCTGCGATTTGAACCCAGGGCGACACTCATGGAAGCCCAACGCTCTCGCCAATATACTATCGGATCTCTGTTGATCGGTGTCTTAATTATAATAAAAACAAAAAATGCACCTTAGTAATTATTGATCTAAAATCTTTGAAATCTAAAGGTCGAATGATTAAACTGACTCAGAATTTTCTTCCGTACATAAATAATCCATATTTGCAAAAGAAAGAAATTGAAAAAAAAAAGAATCTTCAAATTAGAAGAGAAATATATACATTCAAGATTTTCGTTCCGGCCGGGACTCGAACCCAGTACCACGCGCTTGGAACCCAACGGTCTAGCCATTAGGCTATCGGAGCTCTGTCGATGGAAGTCTTAAATATAATAAAAACAAAAAATGCACCTTGGTAATTATTGATTCAAACACTTTGAAATTTACAGGTCGAATAATTAAACTGACTCAGAATTTTTCTCCCTACATAAATAATCAATATTCGCAAAAGAGAAAAATTAAAAAAAAAAGAAGAAGAAATTTCAAATTAGAAACTAAAAGTATACATTGAAGATTTTCGTTCAGGCTGGGACTCGAACCCAGGGCCACTCGCTTGGAAGCCTAACACTCTAGCCATTAGTCTATGGGAGCTCTGTCGGTGGGAGTTTTAAATATAATAAAAACAAAACATGCACCTTGGTAATTGTTTATTTAAACACTTTGAAATCTTCGTGTCGAAAAATTAAACTGACTCAGAATTTTCTTCCCTACATAAATAATCAATAATTGCAAAGGAAAGAAATTGAAAAAAAAAAGAATTTTCAAATTGGAAAAGAAATATATACATTGAAGATATTCGCTCCGGCTGGGACTCGAACCCAGGCCACTCGCTTGGAAGACTAGCGGTCTAGCCATTAGGCTATCGGAGTTCTGTCGAGCGGAGTCTTACTGCCTGACTGATACTGCCTGACTGACAGACTGACTCACTGACTGACTGATACTGACTGACTGACTCACTGACTGACCGAGACTGACTGACTAACTGCCTGACTGACTGAGACTGGACTGACTGACTGACTGACTGACTGACTGACTAACTGACTGACTGAGACTGACTGACTGACTGCTTGACTCTCTGACTGGCTATTTCACTGACTGACTGAATGACTAAATGACTGACTGACACTGACTGACTGACTGCTTGACTACCTGACTGACTGCTTGACTGACTAACTGACTGGACAGGACTGACCGACTGACTGACTGACAGACTGACTGAATAAGGATGACTGACAGACTGACTGAATAAGGCTGACTGACTGACTGACTGACAGACTGACTGAATAAGGCTGACCGACTGACTGACTGCCTGACTGACTGACTGACTGAATGACTGACTGACTGACTGACCGAGACTGACTGACTGACTGACTGAGACTGGACTGGACTGACTGACTGACTGACTGACTGAGACTGACTGACTGCTTTAGTGACTAACTGACTGCACAGGACTGACCGACTGACTGACTGACTGACTGCCTGACTGACTGACTGACTGAATGACTGACTGACTGAGACTAAATGACTGACTGCTTGACTGACTGGCTGAAGGACTAACTGACTGACTGAGTGACTGACTGACTGGACTGACTGACTGAGACTGAATGACTGAGTGCTTGACTGATTGACTGTCAGACTGACTGACTGACTTCGCAGAAGGGAAAAATAAAAAAAAAAGAATTATAAAATTAGAAAAAAATATTTGCATTTAAGATTTCCTTTCCGGCTGGGATTTGAACCCAGGGCGACACTCATGGAAGCCCAACGCTCTCGCCAATATACTATCGGATATCTGTTGATCGCTGTCTTAATTATAATAAAAACAAAAAATGCACCTTAGTAATTATTGATCTAAAATCTTTGAAATCTAAAGGTCGAATGATTAAACTGACTCAGAATTTTCTTCCGTACATAAATAATCCATATTTGCAAAAGAAAGAAATTGAAAAAAAAAAGAATCTTCAAATTAGAAGAGAAATATATACATGGAAGATTTTCGTTCCGGCCGGGACTCGAACCCAGTACCACGCGCTTGGAACCCAACGGTCTAGCCATTAGGCTATCGGAGCTCTGTCGCTGGAAGTCTTCAATATAATAAAAACAAAAAATGCACCTTGGTAATTATTGATTCAAACACTTTGAAATTTACAGGTCGAATAATTAAACTGACTCAGAATTTTTCTCCCTACATAAATAATCAATAATTGCAAAGGAAAGAACTTGAAAAAAAAAAAGAATTTTCAAATTAGAAAAGAAATATATACATTGAAGATATTCGCTCCGGCTGGGACTCGAACCCAAGCCACTCGCTTGGAAGACCAGCGGTCTCGCCATTAGGCTATCGGAGTTCTGTCGAGCGGAGTCTTACTGCCTGACTGATACTGCCTGACTGACAGACTGACTCACTGACTGACTGATACTGACTGACTGACTCACTGACTGACCGAGACTGACTGACTAACTGCCTGACTGACTGAGACTGGACTGACTGACTGACTGACTGACTGACTGACTAACTGACTGACTGAGACTGACTGACTGACTGCTTGACTCTCTGACTGGCTATTTCACTGACTGACTGAATGACTAAATGACTGACTGACACTGACTGACTGACTGCTTGACTACCTGACTGACTGCTTGACTACCTGACTGACTGCTTGACTGACTAACTGACTGGACAGGACTGACCGACTGACTGACTGACAGACTGACTGAATAAGGATGACTGACAGACTGACTGAATAAGGATGACTGACAGACTGACTGAATAAGGCTGACTGACTGACTGACTGACAGACTGACTGAATAAAGCTGACCGACTGACTGACTGCCTGACTGACTGACTGACTGAATGAATGACTGACTGACTGACTGACCGAGACTGACTGACTGACTGACTGAGACTGGACTGGACTGACTGACTGACTGACTGACTGAGACTGACTGACTGCTTTAGTGACTAACTGACTGCACAGGACTGACCGACTGACTGACTGACTGACTGCCTGACTGACTGACTGACTGAATGACTGACTGACTGAGACTAAATGACTGACTGCTTGACTGACTGGCTGAAGGACTAACTGACTGACTGAGTGACTGACTGACTGGACTGACTGACTGAGACTGAATGACTGAGTGCTTGACTGATTGACTGTCAGACTGACTGACTGACTTCGCAAAAGGGAAAAATAAAAAAAAAAGAATTATAAAATTAGAAAAAAATATTTGCATTTAAGATTTCCTTTTCGGCTGCGATTTGAACCCAGGGCGACACTCATGGAAGCCCAACGCTCTCGCCAATATACTATCGGATCTCTGTTGATCGGTGTCTTAATTATAATAAAAACAAAAAATGCACCTTAGTAATTATTGATCTAAAATCTTTGAAATCTAAAGGTCGAATGATTAAACTGACTCAGAATTTTCTTCCGTACATAAATAATCCATATTTGCAAAAGAAAGAAATTGAAAAAAAAAAAGAATCTTCAAATTAGAAGAGAAATATATACATTCAAGATTTTCGTTCCGGCCGGGACTCGAACCCAGTACCACGCGCTTGGAACCCAACGGTCTAGCCATTAGGCTATCGGAGCTCTGTCGATGGAAGTCTTAAATATAATAAAAACAAAAAATGCACCTTGGTAATTATTGATTCAAACACTTTGAAATTTACAGGTCGAATAATTAAACTGACTCAGAATTTTTCTCCCTACATAAATAATCAATATTCGCAAAAGAGAAAAATTAAAAAAAAAAGAAGAAGAAATTTCAAATTAGAAACTAAAAGTATACATTGAAGATTTTCGTTCAGGCTGGGACTCGAACCCAGGGCCACTCGCTTGGAAGCCTAACACTCTAGCCATTAGTCTATGGGAGCTCTGTCGGTGGGAGTTTTAAATATAATAAAAACAAAACATGCACCTTGGTAATTGTTTATTTAAACACTTTGAAATCTTCGTGTCGAAAAATTAAACTGACTCAGAATTTTCTTCCCTACATAAATAATCAATAATTGCAAAGGAAAGAAATTGAAAAAAAAAGAATTTTCAAATTGGAAAAGAAATATATACATTGAAGATATTCGCTCCGGCTGGGACTCGAACCCAGGCCACTCGCTTGGAAGACTAGCGGTCTAGCCATTAGGCTATCGGAGTTCTGTCGAGCGGAGTCTTACTGCCTGACTGATACTGCCTGACTGACAGACTGACTCACTGACTGACTGATACTGACTGACTGACTCACTGACTGACCGAGACTGACTGACTAACTGCCTGACTGACTGAGACTGGAGTGACTGACTGACTGACTGACTGACTGACTAACTGACTGACTGAGACTGACTGACTGACTGCTTGACTCTCTGACTGGCTATTTCACTGACTGACTGAATGACTAAATGACTGACTGACACTGACTGACTGACTGCTTGACTACCTGACTGACTGCTTGACTGACTAACTGACTGGACAGGACTGACCGACTGACTGACTGACAGACTGACTGAATAAGGATGACTGACAGACTGACTGAATAAGGCTGACTGACTGACTGACTGACAGACTGACTGAATAAGGCTGACCGACTGACTGACTGCCTGACTGACTGACTGACTGAATGACTGACTGACTGACTGACCGAGACTGACTGACTGACTGACTGAGACTGGACTGGACTGACTGACTGACTGACTGACTGAGACTGACTGACTGCTTTAGTGACTAACTGTCTGCACAGGACTGACCGACTGACTGACTGACTGACTGCCTGACTGACTGACTGACTGAATGACTGACTGACTGAGACTAAATGACTGACTGCTTGACTGACTGGCTGAAGGACTAACTGACTGACTGAGTGACTGGCTGACTGGACTGACTGACTGAGACTGAATGACTGAGTGCTTGACTGATTGACTGTCAGACTGACTGACTAACTTCGCAAAAGGGAAAAATAAAAAAAAAAGAATTATAAAATTAGAAAAAAATATTTGCATTTAAGATTTCCTTTCCGGCCGGGACTCGAACCCAGTACCACGCGCTAGGAACCCAACGGTCTAGCCATTATGCTATCGGAGCTCTGTCGATGGAAGTCTTAAATATAATAAAAACAAAAAATGCACCTTGGTAATTATTGATTCAAACACTTTGAAATTTACATGTCGAATAATTAAACTGACTCAGAATTTTTCTCCCTACATAAATAATCAATATTCGCAAAAGAGAAAAATTAAAAAAAAAAGAAGAAGAATTTTCAAATTAGAAACTAAAAGTATACATTGAAGATTTTCGTTCAGGCTGGGACTCGAACCCAGGGCCACTCGCTTGGAAGCCTAACACTCTAGCCATTAGTCTATGGCAGCTCTGTCGGTGGGAGTTTTAAATATAATAAAAACAAAAAATGCACCTTGGTAATTGTTTATTTAAACACTTTGAAATCTTCGTGTCGAAAAATTAAACTGACTCAGAATTTTCTTCCCTACATAAATAATCAATAATTGCAAAGGAAAGAAATTGAAAAAAAAAGAATTTTCAAATTAGAAAAGAAATATATACATGGAAGATATTCGCTCCGGCTGGGACTCGAACCCAGGCCACTATCTTGGAAGACCAGCGGTCTAGCCATTAGGCTATCGGAGTTCTGTCGAGCGGAGACTTACTGCCTGACTGATACTGCCTGACTGACAGACTGACTCACTTACTGACTGATACTGACTGACTGACTCACTGACTGACCGAGACTGACTGACTAACTGCTTGACTGACTGAGACTGGACTGACTGACTGACTGACTGACTGACTGACTAACTGACTGACTGAGACTGACTGACTGACTGCTTGACTCTCTGACTGGCTATTTCACTGACTGACTGAATGACTAAATGACTGACTGACACTGACTGATTGACTGCTTGACTACCTGACTGACTGCTTGACTGACTAACTGACTGGACAGGACTGACCGACTGACTGACTGACAGACTGACTGAATAAGGATGACTGACAGACTGACTGAATAAGGCTGACTGACTGAATGACTGCCTGACTGACTGAATAAGGCTGACCGACTGACTGACTGCCTGACTGACTGACTGACTGAGTGAATGACTGACTGACTGACTGACCGAGACTGACTGACTGACTGACTGAGACTGGACTGGACTGACTGACTGACTGACTGACTGAGACTGACTGACTGCTTTAGTGACTAACTGACTGCACAGGACTGACCGACTGACTGACTGACTGACTGCCTGACTGACTGACTGACTGAATGACTGACCGACTGAGACTAAATGACTGACTGCTTGACTGACTGGCTGAAGGACTAACTGACTGACTGAGTGACTGACTGACTGGACTGACTGACTGAGACTGAATGACTGAGTGCTTGACTGATTGACTGTCAGACTGACTGACTGACTTCGAAAAAGGGAAAAATAAAAATAAAAGAATTATAAAATTAGAAAAAAATATTTGCATTTAAGATTTCCTTTCCGGCTGGGATTTGAACCCAGGGCGACACGCATGGAAGCCCAACGCTCTCGCCAATATACTATCGGATCTCTGTTGATCGCTGTCTTAATTATAATAAAAACAAAAAATGCACCTTAGTAATTATTGATCTAAAATCTTTGAAATCTAAAGGTCGAATGATTAAACTGACTCAGAATTTTCTTCCGTACATAAATAATCCATATTTGCAAAAGAAAGAAATTGAAAAAAAAAAGAATCTTCAAATTAGAAGAGAAATATATACATGGAAGATTTTCGTTCCGGCCGGGACTCGAACCCAGTACCACGCGCTTGGAACCCAACGGTCTAGCCATTAGGCTATCGGAGCTCTGTCGATGGAAGTCTTCAATATAATAAAAACAAAAAATGCACCTTGGTAATTATTGATTCAAACCCTTTGAAATTTACAGGTCGAATAATTAAACTGACTCAGAATTTTTCTCCCTACATAAATAATCAATAATTGCAAAGGAAAGAAATTGAAAAAAAAAAGAATTTTCAAATTAGAAAAGAAATATATACATTGAAGATAATCGCTCCGGCTGGGACTCGAACCCAAGCCACTCGCTTGGAAGACCAGCGGTCTCGCCATTAGGCTATCGGAGTTCTGTCGAGCGGAGTCTTACTGCCTGACTGATACTGCCTGACTGACAGACTGACTCACTGACTGACTGATACTGACTGACTGACTCACTGACTGACCGAGACTGACTGACTAACTGCCTGACTGACTGAGACTGGACTGACTGACTGACTGACTGACTGACTAACTGACTGACTGAGACTGACTGACTGACTGCTTGACTCTCTGACTGGCTATTTCACTGACTGACTGAATGACTAAATGACTGACTGACACTGACTGACTGACTGCTTGACTACCTGACTGACAGCTTGACTACCTCACTGACTGCTTGACTGACTAACTGACTGGACAGGACTGACCGACTGACTGACTGACAGACTGACTGAATAAGGATGACTGACAGACTGACTGAATAAGGATGACTGACAGACTGACTGAATAAGGCTGACTGACTGACTGACTGACAGACTGACTGAATAAAGCTGACCGACTGACTGACTGCCTGACTGACTGACTGACTGAATGACTGACTGACTGACTGACCGAGACTGACTGACTGACTGACTGAGACTGGACTGGACTGACTGACTGACTGACTGAGACTGACTGACTGCTTTAGTGACTAACTGACTGCACAGGACTGACCGACTGACTGACTGACTGACTGCCTGACTGACTGACTGACTGAATGACTGACTGACTGAGACTAAATGACTGACTGCTTGACTGACTGGCTGAAGGACTAACTGACTGACTGAGTGACTGACTGACTGGACTGACTGACTGAGACTGAATGACTGAGTGCTTGACTGATTGACTGTCAGACTGACTGACTGACTTCGCAAAAGGGAAAAATAAAAAAAAAAGAATTATAAAATTAGAAAAAAATATTTGCTTTTAAGATTTCCTTTCCGGCTGCGATTTGAACCCAGGGCGACACTCATGGAAGCCCAACGCTCTCGCCAATATACTTTCGGATCTCTGTTGATCGGTGTCTTAATTATAATAAAAACAAAAAATGCACATTAGTAATTATTGATCTAAAATCTTTCAAATCTAAAGGTCGAATGATTAAACTGACTCAGAATTTTCTTCCGTACATAAATAATCCATATTTGCAAAAGAAAGAAATTGAAAAAAAAAGAATCTTCAAATTAGAAGAGAAATATATACATTCAAGATTTTCGTTCCGGCCGGGACTCGAACCCAGTACCACGCGCTAGGAACCCAACGGTCTAGCCATTAGGCTATCGGAGCTCTGTCGATGGAAGTCTTAAATATAATAAAAACAAAAAATGCACCTTGGTAATTATTGATTCAAACACTTTGAAATTTACAGGTCGAATAATTAAACTGACTCAGAATTTTTCTCCCTACATAAATAATCAATATTCGCAAAAGAGAAAAATTAAAAAAAAAGAAGAAGAAATTTCAAATTAGAAACTAAAAGTATACATTGAAGATTTTCGTTCAGGCTGGGACTCGAACCCAGGGCCACTCGCTTGGAAGCCTAACACTCTAGCCATTAGTCTATGGGAGCTCTGTCGGTGGGAGTTTTAAATATAATAAAAACAAAAAATGCACCTTGGTAATTGTTTATTTAAACACTTTGAAATCTTCGTGTCGAAAAATTAAACTGACTCAGAATTTTCTTCCCTACATAAATAATCAATAATTGCAAAGGAAAGAAATTGAAAAAAAAAAGAATTTTCAAATTAGAAAAGAAATATATACATTGAAGATATTCGCTCCGGCTGGGACTCGAACCCAGGCCACTCGCTTGGAAGACCAGCGGTCTAGCCATTAGGCTATCGGAGTTCTGTCGAGCGGAGTCTTACTGCCTGACTGATACTGCCTGACTGACAAACTGACTCACTGACTGACTGACTGACCGAGACTGACTGACTAACTGCCTGACTGACTGAGACTGGACTGACTGACTGACTGACTGACTGACTGACTAACTGACTGACTGAGACTGACTGACTGACTGCTTGACTCTCTGACTGGCTATTTCACTGACTGACTGAATGACTAAATGACTGACTGACACTGACTGACTGACTGCTTGACTACCTGACTGACAGCTTGACTACCTCACTGACTGCTTGACTGACTAACTGACTGGACAGGACTGACCGACTGACTGACTGACAGACTGACTGAATAAGGATGACTGACAGACTGACTGAATAAGGATGACTGACAGACTGACTGAATAAGGCTGACTGACTGACTGACTGACAGACTGACTGAATAAAGCTGACCGACTGACTGACTGCCTGACTGACTGACTGACTGAATGACTGACTGACTGACTGACCGAGACTGACTGACTGACTGACTGAGACTGGACTGGACTGACTGACTGACTGACTGACTGAGACTGACTGACTGCTTTAGTGACTAACTGACTGCACAGGACTGACCGACTGACTGACTGACTGACTGCCTGACTGACTGACTGACTGAATGACTGACTGACTGAGACTAAATGACTGACTGCTTGACTGACTGGCTGAAGGACTAACTGACTGACTGAGTGACTGACTGACTGGACTGACTGACTGAGACTGAATGACTGAGTGCTTGACTGATTGACTGTCAGACTGACTGACTGACTTCGCAAAAGGGAAAAATAAAAAAAAGAATTATAAAATTAGAAAAAAATATTTGCATTTAAGATTTCCTTTCCGGCTGCGATTTGAACCCAGGGCGACACTCATGGAAGCCCAACGCTCTCGCCAATATACTTTCGGATCTCTGTTGATCGGTGTCTTAATTATAATAAAAACAAAAAATGCACCTTGGTAATTATTGATCTAAAATCTTTGAAATCTAAAGGTCGAATGATTAAACTGACTCAGAATTTTCTTCCGTACATAAATAATCGATACTTGCAAAAGAAAGAAAATGAAAAAAAAAAAAAAAGAATTTTCAAATTAGAAAAGAAATATATACATTGAAGATTTTCGTTCCGGCCGGGACTCGAACCCAGTACCACGCGCTTGGAACCCAACGGTCTCGCCATTAGGCTATCGGAGCTCTGTCGATTGAAGTCTTAAATATAATAAAAACAAAAATCGCACCTTGGTAATTATTGATTCAAACACTTTGAAATCTACAGGTCGAATAATTAAACTCACTCAGAATTTTTCTCCCTACATAAATAATCAATATTCGCAAAAGAGAAAAATTAAAAAAAAAAGAAGAAGAATTTTCAAATTAGAAACTAAAAATATAAATTGAAGATTTTCGCGCAGGCTGGGACTCGAACCCAGGGCCACTCGCTTGGAAACCCACCACTCTAGCCATTAGTCTAGCAGAGCTCTAACGGTCGGAGTTTTAAATATAATAAAATCAAAAAATGCACCTTGGTAATTATTTATCTAAACACTTTGAATTCTGCGTTTCGAAAAATTAAACTGACTCAGAATTTTCTTCCCTACATAAATAATCAATATTTGCAAAAGAAAAAAATTGAAAAAAAAAAGAGAATTTTCAAATTGGAAATGAAATATATACATTGAAGATATTCGTTCTGGCTGGGACTCGAACCCAGGCCATTCGCTTGGAAGACCAACGGTCTAGCCATTAGCTATCGGAGTTCTGTCGGTCGGAGCATTACTGCCTGACTGAGACTGCCTGACTGACAGACTGACTGAATGACTAACTGATACTGACTGACTGACTGATACTGATTGACTGACTGACTCACTGATTGACCGAGACTGACTGACTTACCGAGACTGACTGACTGACTGCCTGACTGACTGAGACTGGACTGGACTGACTGACTGACTGACTGAGACTAAATGACTGACTGCTTGACTGACTGACTGGTCTGGACTGATCGACTGACAGACTGACTGACTGACTGAGACTGACTGACTGAATGACTAACTGACTGACTGACTGACAGACTGACTGAATGAGGCTGAGTGACTGACAGACTGCCCGACTGACTGACTGACTGAATGACTAACTGACTGAGACTAAGTGACTAAATTGCTTGACTGACTGACTGGACTGACTGACTGACCGATTGAGACTGAATGACTGACTGCGTAACTGACTGAGTGACTGAAAGACTAACTGACTGATTGACTGCTTAAGTTACTGACTGACTGACTGCTTGACTGACTGACTGGACTGGACTGACCGACTGACAGACTGACTGGCTGACAGAGACTGACTGACTGATTTCGCAAAAGGGAAAAATAAAAAAAAAATATCAAATTAGAAAAAATATATGCATTTAAGATTTTCTTTCCGGCTGGGATTCGAACCCAGGGCCACACGCATGGAAGCCCAAAGCTCTCGCCAATATACGATCGGATCTCTGTTGGTCGGTGTCTTAATTATAATAAAAACAAAAAATGCACCTTGGTAATTATTGATCTAAAATTTTTGAAATCTAAAGGTCGAATGATTAAACTGACACAGAATTTTCTTCCGTACGTAAATAATCGATATTTGCAAAAGAAAGAAATTGAAAAAAAAAAAGAATCTTCAAATTAGAAAAGAAATATATACATTGAAGATTTTCGTTCCGGCCGGGACTCGAAAACAATACCACGCGCTTGGAACCCAACGGTCTAGCCATTAGGCTATCGGAGCTCTGTCGATTGAAGTCTTAAATATAATAAAAACAAAAAATGCACCTTTTTAATTATTGATTCAAACACTTTGAAATCTACAGGTCGAAATATTAAACTGACTCAGAATTTTTCTCCCTACATAAATAATCAATATTCGCAAAAGAGAAAAATTAAAAAAAAAAGAAGAAGAATTTTCAAATTAGAAACTAAAAATATAAATTGAAGATTTTCGCGCAGGCTGGGACTCGAACCCAGGGCCACTCGCTAGGGAGCCCACCACTCTAGCCATTAGTCTAGCAGAGCTCTGACGGTCGAAGTTTTAAATATAATAAAATCAAAAAATGCACCTTGGTAATTATTTATCTAAACACTTTTTCGCGTTTCGAAAAATTAAACTGACTCAGAATTTTCTTCCCTACATAAATAATCAATATTTGCAAAAGAAAAAAATTGAAAAAAAAAAGAGAATTTTCAAATTGGAAATGAAATATATACATTGAAGATATTCGTTCTGGCTGGGACTCGAACCCAGGCCATTCGCTTGGAAGACCAACGGTCTAGCCATTAGCTATCGGAGTTCTGTCGGTCGGAGCATTACTGCCTGACTGAGACTGCCTGACTGACAGACTGACTGAATGACTAACTGATACTGACTGACTGACTGATACTGATTGACTGACTGACTCACTGATTGACCGAGACTGACTGACTTACCGAGACTGACTGACTGACTGCCTGACTGACTGAGACTGGACTGGACTGACTGACTGACTGAGTGAGACTAAATGACTGACTGCTTGACTGACTGACTGGTCTGGACTGATCGACTGACAGACTGACTGACTGACTGAGACTGACTGACTGAATGACTAACTGACTGAATGACTAACTGACTGACTGACTGACAGACTGACTGAATGAGGCTGAGTGACTGACAGACTGCCCGACTGACTGACTGACTGAATGACTAACTGACTGAGACTAAGTGACTAAATTGCTTGACTGACTGACTGGACTGACTGACTGACCGATTGAGACTGAATGACTGACTGCGTAACTGACTGAGTGACTGAAAGACTAACTGACTGATTGACTGCTTAAGTTACTGACTGACTGACTGCTTGACTGACTGACTGGACTGGACTGACCGACTGACAGACTGACTGGCTGACAGAGACTGACTGACTGATTTCGCAAAAGGGAAAAATAAAAAAAAATATCAAATTAGAAAAAATATATGCATTTAAGATTTTCTTTCCGGCTGGGATTCGAACCCAGGGCCACACGCATGGAAGCCCAAAGCTCTCGCCAATATACGATCGGATCTCTGTTGGTCGGTGTCTTAATTATAATAAAAACAAAAAATGCACCTTGGTAATTATTGATCTAAAATTTTTGAAATCTAAAGGTCGAATGATTAAACTGACACAGAATTTTCTTCCGTACGTAAATAATCGATATTTGCAAAAGAAAGAAATTGAAAAAAAAAAAGAATCTTCAAATTAGAAAAGAAATATATACATTGAAGATTTTCGTTCCGGCCGGGACTCGAAAACAATACCACGCGCTTGGAACCCAACGGTCTAGCCATTAGGCTATCGGAGCTCTGTCGATTGAAGTCTTAAATATAATAAAAACAAAAAATGCACCTTTTTAATTATTGATTCAAACACTTTGAAATCTACAGGTCGAAATATTAAACTGACTCAGAATTTTTCTCCCTACATAAATAATCAATATTCGCAAAAGAGAAAAATTAAAAAAAAAAGAAGAAGAATTTTCAAATTAGAAACTAAAAATATAAATTGAAGATTTTCGCGCAGGCTGGGACTCGAACCCAGGGCCACTCGCTAGGGAGCCCACCACTCTAGCCATTAGTCTAGCAGAGCTCTGACGGTCGAAGTTTTAAATATAATAAAATCAAAAAATGCACCTTGGTAATTATTTATCTAAACACTTTTTCGCGTTTCGAAAAATTAAACTGACTCAGAATTTTCTTCCCTACATAAATAATCAATATTTGCAAAAGAAAAAAATTGAAAAAAAAAGAAATTTCAAATTCGAAAAGAAATATATACATTGAAGATATTCGTTCTGGCTGGGACTCGAACCCAGGCCATTCGCTTGGAAGACCAACGGTCTAGCCATTAGCTATCGGAGTTCTGTCGGTCGGAGCATTACTGCCTGACTGAGACTGCCTGACTGACAGACTGACTGAATGACTAACTGATACTGACTGACTGACTGATACTGATTGACTGACTGACTCACTGATTGACCGAGACTGACTGACTTACCGAGACTGACTGACTGACTGCCTGACTGACTGAGACTGGACTGGACTGACTGACTGACTGAGTGAGACTAAATGACTGACTGCTTGACTGACTGACTGGTCTGGACTGATCGACTGACAGACTGACTGACTGACTGAGACTGACTGACTGAATGACTAACTGACTGACTGACTGACAGACTGACTGAATGAGGCTGAGTGACTGACAGACTGCCCGACTGACTGACTGACTGAATGACTAACTGACTGAGACTAAGTGACTAAATTGCTTGACTGACTGACTGGACTGACTGACTGACCGATTGAGACTGAATGACTGACTGCGTAACTGACTGAGTGACTGAAAGACTAACTGACTGATTGACTGCTTAAGTTACTGACTGACTGACTGCTTGACTGACTGACTGGACTGGACTGACCGACTGACAGACTGACTGGCTGACAGAGACTGACTGACTGATTTCGCAAAAGGGAAAAATAAAAAAAAAATATCAAATTAGAAAAAATATATGCATTTAAGATTTTCTTTCCGGCTGGGATTCGAACCCAGGGCCACACGCATGGAAGCCCAAAGCTCTCGCCAATATACGATCGGATCTCTGTTGGTCGGTGTCTTAATTATAATAAAAACAAAAAATGCACCTTGGTAATTATTGATCTAAAATTTTTGAAATCTAAAGGTCGAATGATTAAACTGACACAGAATTTTCTTCCGTACGTAAATAATCGATATTTGCAAAAGAAAGAAATTGAAAAAAAAAAAGAATCTTCAAATTAGAAAAGAAATATATACATTGAAGATTTTCGTTCCGGCCGGGACTCGAAAACAATACCACGCGCTTGGAACCCAACGGTCTAGCCATTAGGCTATCGGAGCTCTGTCGATTGAAGTCTTAAATATAATAAAAACAAAAAATGCACCTTTTTAATTATTGATTCAAACACTTTGAAATCTACAGGTCGAAATATTAAACTGACTCAGAATTTTTCTCCCTACATAAATAATCAATATTCGCAAAAGAGAAAAATTAAAAAAAAAGAAGAAGAATTTTCAAATTAGAAACTAAAAATATAAATTGAAGATTTTCGCGCAGGCTGGGACTCGAACCCAGGGCCACTCGCTAGGAAGCCCACCACTCTAGCCATTAGTCTAGCAGAGCTCTGACGGTCGAAGTTTTAAATATAATAAAATCAAAAAATGCACCTTGGTAATTATTTATCTAAACACTTTTTCGCGTTTCGAAAAATTAAACTGACTCAGAATTTTCTTCCCTACATAAATAATCAATATTTGCAAAAGAAAAAAATTGAAAAAAAAAGAAATTTCAAATTCGAAAAGAAATATATACATTGAATATATTCGTTCCGGCTGGGACTCGAAAATGACTGAATGAGGCTGAGTGACTGACAGACTGCCCGACTGACTGACTGACTGAATGACTAACTGACTGAGACTAAGTGACTAAATTGCTTGACTGACTGACTGACTGACTAACTGACTGACTGAGACTGACTGACTGACTGCTTGACTGTCTGACTGACTATTTCACTGACTGACTGAATGACTAAATGACTGACTGACACTGACTGACTGACTGCTTGACTGCCTGACTGACTGCTTGACTGCCTGACTGACTGCTTGACTGAATAAGGCTGACTGACTGACAGACTGACTGAATAAGGCTGACTGACTGACAGACTGACTGAATAAGGCTGACTGAGTGACTGACTGACAGACTGACTGACAGACTGACTGAATAAGGCTGACTGACTGACTGACTGCCTGACTGCCTGACTGACTGAGTGACTGACTGACTGGACTGACTGACTGACTGACTGACACTGAATGACTGATTGCCCAACTGACGGAGTGACTGAATGACTAACTGACACTGAATGACTGACTGCCCAACTGACGGAGTGACTGAATGACTAACTGACTGATTGACTGCTTAAGTGACTGACAGACTGACTGCTTGACTGACAGACTGGACTGGACTGACCGACTGACAGACTGACTGGCTGACAGAGACTGACTGATTGACTGTCGGACTGACTGACTGACTTCGCAAAAGGGGAAAATAAAAAAAAATTATCTAATGAGAAAAAAATACATGTATTTAAAATTTTTTTTTCCGGCTGGGATTCGAACCCAGGGCCACACGCATAGAAGCCCAACGCTCTCGCAACCGGACTATCGGATCTCGGATGGCCGGTGTCTTAATTATAATAAAAACAAAAATGCACCTTGGTAATTATTGATCTAAAATCTTTGAAATCTAAAGGTCGAATGATTAAACTGACTCAGAATTTTCTTCCGTACATAAATAATCGATATTTGCAAAAGAAAGGAAATGAAAAAAAAAGAATTTTCAAATTAGAAAAGAAATATATACATTGAAGATTTTCGTTCCGGCCGGGATTCGAACCCAGTACCACGCGCTTGGAACCCAACGGTCTAGCCATTAGACTATCGGAGCTCTGTCGATGGAAGTCTTAAATATAATAAAAACAAAAAATGCACCTTGGTAATTATTGATTCAAACACTTTGAAATTTACAGGTCGAATAATTAAACTGACTCAGAATTTTTCTCCCTACATAAATAATCAATATTCGCAAAAGAGAAAAATTAAAAAAAAAAAGAAGAAGAATTTTCAAATTAGAAACTAAAAGTATACATTGAAGATTTTCGTTCAGGCTGGGACTCGAACCCAGGGCCACTCGCTTGGAAGCCTAACACTCTAGCCATTAGTCTATGGGAGCTCTGTCGGTGGAAGTTTTAAATATAATAAAAACAAAAAATGCACCTTGGTAATTGTTTATTTAAACACTTTGAAATCTTCGTGTCGAAAAATTAAACTGACTCAGAGTTTTCTTCCCTACATAAATAATCAATATTTGCAAAGGAAAGAAATTGAAAAAAAAAGAATTTTCAAATTAGAAAAGAAATATATACATTGAAGATATTCGCTCCGGCTGTGACTCAAACCCTGGCCACTCGCTTGGAAGACCAGCGGTCTAGCCATTAGGCTATAGGAGTTCTGTCGAGCGGAGTCTTCTTGCCTGACTGAGACTGCCTGACTGACAGACTGACTCACTGACTGACTGATACTGACTGACTGACTCACTGACTGACCGAGACTGACTGACTGACTCACTGACTGACCGAGACTGACTGACTAACTGCCTGACTGACTGAGACTGGACTGACTGACTGACTGACTGACTGACTGACTAACTGACTGACTGAGACTGACTGACTGACTGCTTGACTGTCTGACTGACTATTTCACTGACTGACTGAATGACTAAATGACTGACTGACACTGACTGACTGACTGCTTGACTACCTGACTGACTGTTTGACTGACTGGACAGGACTGACCGACTGACTGACTGACAGACTGACTGAATAAGGATGACTGACAGACTGACTGAATAAGGCTGACTGACTGACTGACTGATAGACTGACTGAATAAGGCTGACCGACTGACTGACTGCCTGACTGACTGACTGACTGAATGACTGACTGACTGACTGACCGAGACTGACTGACTGACTGACTGAGACTGGACTGGACTGACTGACTGACTGACTGACTGAGACTGACTGACTGCTTTAGTGACTAACTGACTGCACAGGACTGACCGACTGACTGACTGACTGACTGCCTGACTGACTGACTGACTGAATGACTGACTGACTGAGACTAAATGACTGACTGCTTGACTGACTGGCTGAAGGACTAACTGACTGACTGAGTGACTGACTGACTGGACTGACTGACTGAGACTGAATGACTGAGTGCTTGACTGATTGACTGTCAGACTGACTGACTGACTTCGCAAAAGGGAAAAATAAAAAAAAAGAATTATAAAATTAGAAAAAAATATTTGCATTTAAGATTTCCTTTCCGGTTGGGATTTGAACCCAGGGCGACACGCATGGAAGCCCAACGCTCTCGCCAATATACTATCGGATCTCTGTTAGTCGGTGCCTTAATTATATTAAAAACAAAAAATGCACCTTAGTAATTATTGATCTAAAATCTTTGAAATCTAAAGGTCGAATGATTAAACTGACTCAGAATTTTCTTCCGTACATAAATAGTCCATATTTGCAAAAGAAAGAAATTGAAAAAAAAAGAATCTTCAAATTAGAAGAGAAATATATACATTGAAGATTTTCGTTCCGGCCGGGACTCGAACACAGCACCACGCGCTTAGAACCCAACGGTCTAGCCATTAGGCTATCGGAGCTCTGTTGATTGAAGTCTTAAATATAATAAAAAGAAAAAACGCACCTTTTTAATTATTGATTCAAACACTTTGAAATCTATAGGTCAAATTATTAAACTGACTCAGAATTTTTCTCCCTACATAAATAATCAATATTCGCAAAAGAAATTGAAAAAAAAAAATAAATTCGAAAAGAAATATATACATTGAAGATATTCGTTCCGGCTGGGACTCGAACCCAGGGCCACTCGCTTGGAATCCCACCACTCTAGCCATTAGTCTAGCAGAGCTCTAACAGTCGGAGTTTTAAATATAATAAAATCAAAAAATGCACCTTGGTAATCATTTATCTAAACACTTTTTCGCGTTTCGAAAAATTAAACTGACTCAGAATTTTCTTCCCTACATAAATAATCAATATTTGCAAAAGAAAAAAATTGAAAAAAAAAAGAATTTTCAAATTCGAAAAGAAATATGTACATTGAAGATATTCGTTCCGGCTGGGACTGGAACCCAGGCCATTCGCTTGGAAGACCAACGGTCTAGCCATTAGCTATCTTAGTTCTGTCGGTCGGAGTCTTACTGCCTGAATGAGACTGTCTGACTGACTGACTGATACTGACTGACTGACTGATACTGATTGACTGACGTACTCACTGACTGACCGAGACTGACTGACTGACTGAGACTGACTGACTGACTGCCTGACTGACTGAGACTGGACTGGACTGACTGACTGACTGACTGAGACTAAATGACTGACTGCTTGACTGACTGGCTGAATGACTAACTGACTGACTGAGACTGACTGAAACTGACTGACTGACTGTCTAACTGACTGAGTGACTGACTGATTGGACTGACTGACTGTCTGACTGAGACTGAATGACTGACTGCTTGACTGACTGACTGGTCTGGACTGACCGACTGACAGACTGACTGACTGACTGAGACTGACTGACTGAAAGACTAACTGACTGACTGACTGACAGACTGACTGAATGAGGCTGAGTGACTGACTGACTGCCCGACTGACTGACTAACTGAATGACTAACTGACGGAGACTAAGTGACTAAATTGCTTGACTGACTGACTGAATGACTAACCGACTGACTGAGACTGACTGACTGACTGCCTGACTGACTGAGTGACTGACTGACTGGACTGACTGACTGACTGACTGAGACTGAATGACTGACTGCCTAACTGACTGAGAGACTGAATGACTAACTGACTGATTCACTGCTTAAGTGACTGACTGACTGACTGCTTGACTGACTGACTGGACTTGACTGACCGACTGACAGACTGACTGGCTGACAGAGACTGACTGATTGACTGTCGGACTGACTGACTGATTTCGCAAAAGGGAAAAATAAAAAAAAAAATTATCAAATTAGAAAAAAATATATGCATTTAAGATTTTCTTTCCGGCTGGGATTCGAACCCAGGGCCACACGCAAGGAAGCCCAACGCTCTCGCCAATGGATTATCGGATCACTGTTGGCCGGTGTCTTAATTATAATAAAAACAAAAAATGCACCTTGGTAATTATTGAATACTATCGGAGCTCTGTCGATTGAAGTATTAAATATAATAAAAAGAAAAAACGCACCTTTTTAATTATTGATTCAAACACTTTGAAATCTATAGGTCAAATTATTAAACTGACTAAGAATTTTTCTCCCTACATAAATAATCAATATTCGCAAAAGAAATTGAACAAAAAATGCACCTTGGTAATTATTGATTCAAACACTCTGAAATTTACAGGTCGAATAATTAAACTGACTCAGAATTTTTCTCCCTACATAAATAATCAATATTCGCAAAAGAGAAAAATTAAAAAAAAAAAAGAAGAAGAATTTTCAAATTAGAAACTAAAAGTATACATCGAAGATTTTCGTTCAGGCTGGGACTCGAACCCAGGGCCACTCGCTTGGAAGCCTAACACTCTAGCAATTAGTCTATGGGAGCTCTGTCGGTGGGAGTTTTAAATATAATAAAAACAAAAAATGCACCTTGGTAATTGTTTATTTAAATACTTTGAAATCTTCGGGTCGAAAAATTAAACTGACTCAGAAATTTCTTCCCTACATAAATAATCAATATTTGCAAAAGAAAGAAATTGGAAAAAAAAAAGAATTTTCAAATTAGAAAAGAAATATATACATTGAAGATATTCGCTTCGCCTGGGACTCGAACCCAGGCCACTCGCTTGGAAGACCAGCGGTCTAGCCATTAGGCTATCGGAGTTCTATCGAGCGGAGTCTTACTGCCTGACTGAGACTGCCTGACTAACAGACTGACTCACTGACTGACTGATACTGACTGACTGACTGACTCACTGACTGACCGAGACTGACTGACTAACTGCCTGACTGACTGAGACTGGACTGACTGACTTACTGACTGACTGACTGACTAACTTACTGACTGAGACTGACTGACTGACTGCTTGACTGTCTGACTGACTATTTCACTGACTGACTGACTGCTTGACTGTCTGAATGACTATTTCACTGAATGACTAAATGACTGACTGACTGAGTGCTTGACTGACAGACTGACTGAATAAGGCTGACTGATTGACAGACTGCCTGACTGACTGACTGACTGACTGAATGACTGACTGAATGAGGCTGACTGACTGACTGACTGCCTGACTGACTGACTGAATGACTGAATGACTGACTGACTGACTGACCGAGACTGGACTGGACAGACTGACTGACTGACTGAGACTGACTGACTGACTGACTGACTGAGACTGACTGAGACTGACTGACTGCTTGACTGACTAACTGACTGGACAGGACTGACCGACTGACCGACTGACTGACTGACTGACTGCCTGACCGACTGACTGACTGAATGACTGACTGACTGAATGACTGACTGACTGACTGACCGAGACTGACTGACTGACTGACTGAGACTGGACTGGACTGACTGACTGACTGACTGACTGATTAAGACTGACTGACTGACTGACTGACTGAGACTGACTGACTGAGACTGACTGACTGCTTGACTGACTAACTGACTGGACAGGACTGACCGACTGATTGACTGACTGACTGCCTGACTGACTGACTGACTGAATGACTGACTGACTGAGACTAAATGACTGACTGATTGACTGACTGATTGACTGACTGACTGACTGACTGAGACTGACTGACTGACTGCCTAACTGACTGAGTGACTGACTGACTGGACTGACTGACTGAGACTGAATGACTGAGTGCTTGTCTGATTGACTGTCGGACTGACTGACTGACTTCGCAAAAGGGAAAAATAAAAAAAAGAATTATCAAATTAGAAAAAAGTATTTGCATTTAAGATTTCCATTCCGGCTGGGATTTGAACCCAGGACGACACGCATGGAAGCCCAACGCTCTCGCCAATATACTATCGGATCTCGGTCCGTCGGTGTCTTAATTATAATAAAAACAAAAAATGCACCTTGGTAATTATTGATCTAAAATTTTTGAAATCTAAAGGTCGAATGATTAAACTGACTCAGAATTTTCTTCCGTACATAAATAATCGATATTTGCAAAAGAAAGAAATTGAAAAAAAAAGAATCTTCAAATTAGAAAAGAAATATATACATTGAAGATTTTCGTTCCGGCCGGGACTCGAACCCAGTACCACGCGCTTGGAACCCAACGGTCTAGCCATTAGGCTATCGGAGCTCTGTCGATTGAAGTCTTAAATATAATAAAAACAAAAAATGCACCTTTTTAATTATTGATTCAAACACTTTAAAATCTACAGGTCGAATAATTAAATTGACTCAGAATTTTTCTCCCTACATAAATAATCAATATTCGAAAAAGAGAAAAAGTAAAAAAAGAAGAAGAATTTTCAAATTAGAAACTAAAAATATAAATTGAAGATTTTCGCGCAGGCTGGGACTCGAAACTAGGGTCACTCGCTTGGAAGACCACCACTCTAGCCATTAGTCTAGCAGAGCTTTGACGGTCGGAGTTTAAAAATAATAAAATCAAAAAATGCATCTTGGTAATTATTTATCTAAACACTTTGAATTCTGCGTTTCGAAAAATTAAACTGACTCAGAATTTTCTTCCCTACATAAATAATCAATATTTGAAAAAGAAAAAAATTGAAAAAAAAAGAATTTTCAAATTCGAAAAGAAATATATACATTGAAGATATTCGTTCCGGCTGGGACTCGAACCCAGGCCATTCGCTTGGAAGACCAACGGTCTAGCCATTAGCTATCGGAGTTCTGTCGGTCGGAGTCTTACTGCCTGACTGAGACTGCCTGACTGACAGACTGACTGATACTGACTGACTGATACTGATTGACTGACTGACTCACTGACTGACCGAGACTGACTGACTGACCGAGACTAAATGACTGACTGCTTGACTGACTGGCTGAATGACTAACTGACTGACTGAGACTGACTGACTGACTGCCTAACTGACTGAGTGACTGACTGATTGGACTGACTGACTGTCTGACTGAGACTGAATGACTGACTGCTTGACTGACTGACTGGTCTGGACTGACCGACTGACAGACTAACTGACTGACTGAGACTGACTGACTGAATGACTAACTGACTGACTGACTGACAGACTGACTGAATGACTGGCTGATACTAACTGACTCTCTGATACTGACCGACTGACTGATACTGATTGACTGACTGACTCACTGACTGACCGAGACTGACTGACTGACCGAGACTGACTGACTGACCGAGACTGACTGACTGACTGCCTGACTGACTGAGACTGGACTGGACTGACTGACTGACTGATTGGACTGACTGACTGTCTGACTGAGACTGAATGACTGACTGCTTGACTGACTGACAGGTCTGGACTGACCGACTGACAGACTGACTGACTGACTGAGACTGAGTGACTGAATGACTAACAGACTGACTGACTGACAGAATGACTGAATGAGGCTGAGTGACTAAATTGCTTGACTGACTGACTGAATGACTAACTGACTGACTGAGACTGACTGACTGACTGCCTGACTGACTGAGTGACTGACTGACTGGACTGACTGACTGACTGACTGAGACTGAATGATTGACTGCCTAATTGACTGAGTGACTGAATGACTGACTGACTGATATACTGCTTAAGTGACTGACTGACTGACTGCTTGACTAACTGACTGGACTGGACTGACCGACTGACAGACTGACTGGCTGACAGAGACTGACTGATTGACTGTCGGACTGACTGACTGACTTCGCAAAAGGGAAAAATAAAAAAAATTATCAAATTAGAAAAAAAATACATGCATTTAAGATTTTCTTTCCGGCTGGGATTCGAACCCAGGGCCACACGCATGGAAGCCCAACGCTCTCGCCAATTTACTATCGGATCTCGGTTGGCCGGTGTCTTAATTATAATAAAAACAAAAAATGCAAATTGGTAATTATTGATCTAAAATCTTTGAAATCTAAAGGTCGAATGATTAAACTGACTCAGAATTTTCTTCCGTACATAAATAATCGATATTTGCAAAAGAAAGAAAATGAAAAAAAAAAAGAATTTTCAAATTAGAAAAGCAATATATACATTGAAGATTTTCGTTCCGGCCGGGACTCGAACCCAGTACCACGCGCTTGGAACCCAACGGTCTAGCCATTAGGCTATCGGAGTTCTGTCGATGGAATTCTTAAATATAAAAAAAACAAAAAATGCACCTTGGTAATTATTGATTCAAACACTTTGAAATTTATAGGTCGAATAATTAAACTGACTCAGAATTTTTCTCCCTACATAAATAATTAATATTCGCAAAAGAAAAAAATTAAAAAAAAAAGAAGAAGAATTTTTAAATTAGAAACTAAAAGTATACATTGAAGATTTTCGTTCAGGCTGGGACTCGAACCCAGGGCCACTCGCTTAGAAGCCTAACACTCTAGCCATTAGTCTATGGGAGCTCGTTCGGTGGGAGTTTTAAATATAATAAAAACAAAAAATGCACCTTGGTAATTGTTTATTTAAACACTTTGAAATCTTCGGGTCGAAAAATTAAACTGACTCAGAATTTTCTTCCCTACATAAATAATCAATATTTGCAAAAGAGAAAAATAAAAAAAAAAGAAGAAGAATTTTCAAATTAGAAACTAAAAATATAAATTGAAGATTTTCGCGCAGGCTGGGACTCGAACCCAGGGCCACTCGCTTGGAAGCCCACCACTCTAGCCATTAGTCTAGCAGAGCTCTGAGGGTCGGAGTTTTAAATATAATAAAATCAAAAAATGCACCTTGGTAATTATTTATCTAAACACTTTGAATTCTGCGTTTCGAAAAATTAAACTGACTCAGAATTTTCTTCCCTACATAAATAATCAATATTTGCAAAAGAAAAAAATTGAAAAAAAAAAAGAATTTTCAAAGTCGAAAAGAAATATATACATTGAAGATATTCGTTCCGGCTGGGACTCGAACCCAGGCCATTCGCTTGGAAGACCAACGGTCTAGCCATTAGGCTATCGGAGCTCTGTCGATGGAAGTCTTAAATATAATAAAAACAAAAAATGTACCTTGGTAATTATTGATTCAAACACTTTGAAATTTACAGGTCGAATAATTAAACTGACTCAGAATTTTTCTCCCTACATAAATAATCAATATTCGCAAAAGAGAAAAATTTAAAAAAAAAAGAAGGAGAATTTTCAAATTAGAAACTAAAAGTTTACAGTGAAGATTTTCGTTCAGGCTGGGACTCGAGCCCAGGGCCACTCGCTTGGAAGCCTAACACTCTAGCCATTAGTCTATGGGAGCTCTGTCGGTGGGAGTTTTAAATATAATAAAAACAAAAAATGCACCTTGAAAATTGTTCATTTAAACACTTTGAAATCTTCGTGTCGAAAAAATAAACTGACTCAGAATTTTCTTCCGTACATAAATAATCAATATTTGCAAAAGAAAGAAATTGAAAAAAAAAAAAAGAATTTTCAAATTAGAAAAGAAATATATACATTGACGATATTCGTTCCGGCGTGGAGTCGAACCCAGGCCACTCGCTTGGAAGACCGACGGTCTAGCCATTAGGCTATCGGAGCTCTGTCGGTCGGAGTTTTAAATATAATAAAAACAAAAAATGCACCTTGGTAATTATTGATTCAAACACTTTGAAATCTGCGGGTCGAAAAATTAAACTGACTCAGAATTTTCTTCCCTACATAAATAATCAATACTTGTAAAAGAGAAAAATTAAAAAAAAGAAGAAGAATTTTCAAAGTAGAAACTAAAAATATACATTGAAGATTTTCGTTCAGGCTGGGACTCGAACCCAGGGCCACTCGCTTGGAAGCCCAACACTCTAACCATTAGTCTATCGGAGCTCTGCCGGTCGGAGTTTTAAATATAATAAAAACAAAAATGCACCTTGGTAATTATTTATTTAAACACTTTGAAATCTGCCGGTCGAAAAATTAAACTGAATCAGAATTTTCTTCCCTACATAAATAATCAATATTTGCAAAGGAAAGAAATTGAAAAAAAAAAAGAATTTTCAAATTAGAAAAGAAATACATACATTGAAGATATTCGCTCCGGCTGGGACTCGAACCCAGGCCACTCGCTTGGAAGACCAGCGGTCTAGCCATTGGGCTATCGGAGTTCTGTCGAGCGGAGTCTTACTGCCTGACTGAGACTGCCTGACTGACAGACTGACTCACTGACTGACTGAGACTGACTGACTGACTGAGACTGACTGACTGAGTGATAGACTGACTGGACTGACTGACTGAGACTGAATGACTGAGTGCTTGACTGATTGAATGTCGGACTGACTGACTGACTTCGCAAAAGGGACAAATAAAAAAAAGAATTATCAAATTAGAAAAAAATAATTGCATTTAAGATTTCCTTTCCGGCTGGGATTTGAACCCCGGGCGACACGCATGGAAGTCCAACGCTCTCGCCAATATACTATCGGATCTCTGTTGGTCGGTGTCTTAATTATAATAAAAACAAAAAATGCACCTTAGTAATTATTGATCTAAAATCTTTGAAATCTAAAGGTCGAATGATTAAACTGACCCAGAATTTTCTTCCGTACATAAATAATCGATATTTGCAAAAAAAAAAAAAAAATTGAAAAAAAAAAAAGAATCTTCAAATTAGAAGAGAAATATATACATTGAAGATTTTCGTTCCGGCTGGGATTCGAACCCAGGGCCACACGCAAGGAAGCCCAACGCTCTCGCCAATGGACTATCGGATCACGGTTGGCCGGTGTCTTAATTATAATAAAAACAAAAAATGCACCTTGGAAATTGTTCATTTAAACACTTTGAAATCTTCGTGTCGAAAAATTAAACTGACTCAGAATTTTCTTCCCTACATAAATAATCAATATTTGCAAAAGAAAGAAATTGAAAAAAAAAAGAATTTTCAAATTAGAAAAGAAATATATACATTGAAGATATTCGTTCCGGCCGGGACTCGAACCCAGTACCACGCGCTTGGCACCCAACAATCTAGCCATTAGGCTATCGGAGCTCTGTCGATTGAAGTCTTAAATATAATACAAACAAAAAATGCACCTTTTTAATTATTGATTCAAACACTTTGAAATTTAAAGTTCGAATAATTAAACTGACTCAGAGTTTTTCTCCCTACATAAATAATCAATATTCGCAAAAGAGAAAAATTAAAAAAAAAAGAAGAAGAATTTTCAAATTAGAAACTAAAAGTATACATTGAAGACTTTCGTTCAGGCTGGGACTCGAACCCAGAGCCACTCGTTTGGAAGCCGAACACTCTAGCCATTAGTCTATCAAAGCTCTGTCCGTCGGAGTTTTTAATATAATAAAAACAAATAATGCACCTTGGTAATTATTTATTTAAACACTTTGAAATCTGCGGGTCGAAAAATTAAACTGACTCAGAATTTTCTTCCCTACATAAATAAACAATATTTACAAAAGAAAGAAATTGAAAAAAAAAAGAATTTTCAAATTAGAAAAGAAATATATATATTCGTTCCGGCTGGGACTCGAACCCAGGCCACTCGCTTGGAAGACCAACGGTCTAGCCATTTGTTATCGGAGTTCTGTCGGTCGGAGTCACTGGCTGACTGAGACTGCCTGACTGACAGACTGACTGACTGCCTGACTGACAGAGACTGGACTGGACTGGACTGACTGACTGACTGACTGACTGACTGACTAACTGACTAACTGAGACTGACTGACTGACTGCTTGACCGACTAACTGACAGACTGACTGACTGAATGACTGAATGACTGACTGAATGACTGACTGCTTGATTGAGTGATTGAATGACTAAATGACTGACTGACTGCTTGACTCCCTGACTGACAGCTTGACTGACTAACTGACTGACTGGACTGACTGGACGGGACTGACAGACTGACTGACTGACTGACTGACTGACTGAATGCGATTGACTGACTGACTGACTGAAACTGACTTACTGACTGCTTGACTGACTGCTTGACTGACTAACTGACTGACTGAACTAACTGGACAGGACTGACCGACTGACTGACTGACTGCCTGACTGACTGACTGTTTGACTGACTGACTGACTGTTTGACTGACTGACTGAATGACTAAATGACTGACTGAGACTGACTGACTGACTGCTTGACTGCCTGACTGACTGCTTGACTGACTAACTGACTGGACAGGACTGAACGACTGACTGACTGACTGACTGCCTGACTGACTGACTGACTGAATGAGACTGACTGACTGACTGTTTGACTGACTGACTGAATGACTAAATGACTGACTGCTTGACTGACTGGCTGAATTAATAACTGACTGACTGAGACTGACTGACTGACTGCCTAACTGACTGACTGACTGGACTGACTGACTGAGACTGACTGACTGACTGCTTGACTGATTGACTGTCGGACATACTGACTGACTTCGCAAAAGGGAAAAATAAAAAAAAAGAATTATCAAATTAGAAAAAAATATTTGCATTTAAGATCTCCTTTCCGGCTGGGATTTGAACCCAGGGCGACACGCATGGAAGCCCAACGCTCTCGCCAATAGACTATCGGATCTCTGTTTTTCGGTGTCTTAATTATAATAAAAACAAAAAATGCACCTATTTAATTATTGATTCAAACACTTTGAAATCTACAGGTCGAATAATTAAACTGACTCAGAATTTTCTTCCCTACATAAATAATCAATATTTGCAAAAGAAAGAAATTGAAAAAAAAAAGAATTTTCAAATTAGAAAAGAAATATATACATTGAAGATATTCGTTCCGGCCGGGACTCGAACCCAGTATCACGCGCATGGAAGCCCAACGGTCTAGCCATTTGTCTATCGGAGCTCTTTCGATTGAAGTCTTAAATATAATAAAAACAAAAAATGCACCTTGATAATTATTGATTCAAACACTTTTAAATCTACAGCTCGAATAATTAATCTGACTCAGAATTTTCTTCCCTACATAAATAATCAATATTTGCAAAAGAAAGAAATTGAAAAAAAAAAGAATTTTCAAATTGGAAAAGAAATATATACATTGAAGATATTCGTCCCGGCTTGGACTCGAACCCAGGCCACTCGCTTGAAAGACCATGGTCTAGCCATTAGGCTATCGGAGTTCTGTCGGTCGGAGTCTTACTGCCTGACTGAGAAACCCTGACTGACAGACTGACTGACTGACTGACCGAGACTGACTGACTGACTGCCTGACTGACTGAGACTGGACTGGACTGACTGACTGAGACTGACTGACTGACAGTTTGACTGACTGACTGAATGACTAACTGACTGACTGTTTGACTGCCTGACTGACTGCTTGACTGACTAACTGACTGACTGAACTGACAGGGCAGGACTGACCGACTGACTGACTGACAGACTGACTGAATGAGGCTGACTGACTGACTGACTGACTGACTAACTGACTGACTGAGACTGACTGACTGACTGCTTGACTGACTGATAAAACTGCTTGACTAACTAACTGTCTGGACAGGACTGACCGACTGACTGACTGACAGACTGACTGACTGACAGACTGACTGACTGACTGCCTGACTGACTGACTGACTGACTGCCTGACTGACTGACTGACTGAATGACTGACTGACTGAGACTAAATGACTGACTGCTTGACTGACTGGCTGAATGACTAACTGACTGACTGAGACTGACTGACTGACTGCCTAACTGACTGAGTTACTGACTGACTGGACTGACTGACTGACTGACTGAGACTGAATGACTGACTGCTTGACTGACTGACTGGACTGGAATGACCGACTGACAGACTGAGACTGACTGACTGACTGACTGCCTGACTGACTGACTGACTGACTGCCTGACTGACTGACTGACTGAATGACTGACTGACTGAGACTAAATGACTGACTGCTTGACTGACAGGCTGAATGACTAACTGACTGACTGAGACTGACTGACTGAATGCCTATCTGATTGAGTGACTCAATGACTAGACTGACTGACTGACTGACTGAGACTGAATGTCTGACTGCTTGACTGACTGGCTGAATGACTAACTGACTGACTGAGACTGACTGACTGACTGACTGCCTAACTGACTGAGGGACTGGCTGGACTGGAATGACCGACTGACAGACTGACTGACTGACCGAGACTGACTGATTGACTGTCGGACTGTCTAACTGACTTCGCAAAAGGGAAAAATAAAAAAAAAGAATTATCAAACTAGACAAAAATATTTACATTTAAGATTTCCCTTCCGGCTGGGAATCGAGCTCACGGCCACATGCATGGAAGCCCAACGCTCTCGCCAACAGACTATCGGATCTCTGTTGGCCGTTGTCTTTATTATAATAAAAACAAAAAATGCACCTTGGTAATTATTGATCTAAAATCTTTGAAATCTACAGGTCGAATAATTAAACTGACTCAGAATTTTCTTCCGTACATAAATAATCGATATTTGAAAAGAAAGAAATTGAAAAAAAAAAGAATTTTCAAATTAGAAAAGAAATATATACATTGAAGATATTCGTTCCGGCCGGGACTCGAACCCAGTTCTACGCGCTTGGAAGCCCAACAGTCTAGCCATTAGGCTATCGGAGCTGTGTCGATTGATGTCTTAACACTAGAAAGACGGCGTTTTGCGTATACCTAGAAAGACGAGCAGCGGTCACTTTGACCGCCCTACTTAAAATAATAGAAATTTCCTCCTTTCGGGATTTTCAGCCATTGAAAGGATTTGTTTCATAATATCAAAGTTTAATTTTACAATTTAATCCTAATATAGTCTGCAAATAAGTCTCAGATAGCTTTTTTTTATTTTACGTTCGATCAAGTGAAATACACATGCTTTACACAATTGGCATTCAGAAAGAGGAAATTTGTACAAAAAAGATCAAATTTTCTTAGCATGTAATTACTAACAAGTACTATAATCAATCATGCATGTGTTTGATTTAAAAAATATCTTAATATCGCAAGATACCGTACATTACTATCTTTTACAGTATTTCGAAATAGTTATGTTATCACGTCACCTGTATATTAGTCATTAACAGTTTTTTGTTTGGAAGTTAGAACAAATGCTCGTAGTTTTAGTTCCGCATAATTTAATTTCACACTATTTTAATCTTTTTCCTGAGGTACTTACTTTTTTATATGCAGCAAAATTGATCAGTGGGAATGACTAGGCGGAAATTGAAGAAATAGGAGTTCTGTTTTTGAAATTTTCTCCTTTTTTTCGGCGTCTGACCCTTTTCACTCTTTCTTTCACTACTTTTTAAATTTTGAGCATCAGTTTTTATTAGCGAGGTTTCTTCTCATTCTAACTCAGAAGAACCATCCTTTTCTGCAAATCTAGGCTCCGAAAAATATTCGCAATAATCTCATGAAAGCAAACTATTCTCATCGCTAGAAATATATTTCTCTTCAGATAAGTCAGACTGTTCATTCAAACCATAATCTGTTTTAGATATAAATCTGCAACAGTTTCAGGAGTTCCAATAAGTTTTGCTTGTCAACGGTTCATCTCGACATCATGAAGATAATTATGTGACTGAGCACTTCATTATCACCGAAGAAAATAAACGTCAATGCTTCAAGCAAAGCACATGTTTTGGTGCACAAAACAATTCCAGCAAACATTTTTGTAATTTACCTGTTTATATTTACTTCTTTTTAGACCGAAAGTAATTTCACGTGTCCAGTCACATGCTTTTCAAATTTACCTTTCCCAACTTTGCCCCCTGTGTAGATAGCAGAAAACTGAAACCATGCAACCAGCAGGTGTTTCACATTTTCCTAACAGTTCAAAGAATTAAACATGACCAACAGGTAATACTCAAGCTCAAAAGAACATTACTCACCCTGACAACTAACAATAGTCCATAGTACACACAACTGATAAGCGAAAAAAGAAGAAAACGGATGCATAAAGAAAGGTTCACTTAGCGGTCAAAATGACCGTAGTCAGTCTTTCTAGGTATAAATATTTATAGCGACTATAATAATAATCCTAAAAGGAAAAAAATTACTGTTGTAAAATCTTAATAAATAGTTAGGAAAAGTCAATGAGGGAAAAAGAGTTTGAAAACTAAACGCAGAAAATATGAGCATTTGAAAATCGTTTGCGGTCAAAATTACCGCTTCCGTCTTTCTAGTGTTAAATATAATAAAAACAACAAATGCACCTTGGTAATTATTGATTCAAACACTTTGAAATCTACAGGTCGAATAATTAAACTGACTCAGAATTTTTCTCCCTACATAAATAATCAATATTCGCAAAAGAGAAAAATTAAAAAAAAGAAGAAGAATTTTCAAATTATAAACTAAAAATAAAAAGTGAAGATATTCGCTCCGGCTGGAACTCGAACCCCGGCCATTCGCTTGGAAGACCAACGGTCTAGCCATTAGCTATCGGAGTTCTGTCGGTCGGAGTCTTACTGCCTGACTGAGAATGCCTGACTGACAGACTGACTGAATGACTGACTGATACTGACTGATACTGACTGACTGACTGATACTGATTGACTGACTGACTCACTGACTGACCGAGACTGACTGACTGACCGAGACTGACTGACTGACTGCCTGACTGACTGAGACTGAATGACTGACTGCTTGACTGACTGACTGGTCTGGACTGACCGACTGACAGACTGGTCTGGACTGACCGACTGACTGACTGACTGAGACTGACTGACTGAATGACTAACTGACTGACTGACTGGCAGACTGACTGAATGACTGGCTGATACTGACTGACTGACTGATACTGACTGACTGACTGATACTGACTGACTGACTGATACTGATTGACTGACTGACTCACTGACTGACCGAGACTGACTGACTGACCGAGACTGACTGACTGACTGAGACTGGACTGGACTGACTGACTGAGACTAAATGACTGACTGCTTGACCGACTGGCTGAATGACTAACTGACTGAATGAGACTGACTGACTGACTGCCTAACTGACTGAGTGACTGACAGAATGACTGAATGAGGCTGAGTGACTAAATTGCTTGATTGACAAACTGACTGACTGAGTCTGACTGACTGAGTCTGACTGACTGACTGGACTGACTGACTGACTGAGACTGAATGACTGAATGCCTAACTGACTGAGTGACTGAATGACTGACTGACTGATTGACTGCTTAAGTGACTGACTGACTGACTGCTTGACTGACTGACTGGACTGTACTGACCGACTGACAGACTGACTGGCTGACAGAGACTGACTGATTGACTGTTGGACTGACTGATTGACTTCGCAAAAGGGAAAAATAAAAAAAATTATCAAATTAGAAAAAAATACATGCATTTAAGGTTTTCTTTCCGGCTGGGATTCGAACCCAGGGCCACACGCATGGAAGCCCAACGCTTTCGCCAATGGACTATCGGAACTCGGATGGCCGGTGTCTTAATTATAATAAAAACAAAAAATGCACCTTGGTAATTATTGATCTAAAATCTTTGAAATCTAAAGGTCGAATGATTAACCTGACTCAGAATTTTCTTCCGTACATAAATAATCGAAATTTGCAAAAGAAAGAAAATGAAAAAAAAAAGAATTTTCAAATTAGAAAAGAAATATATACTTTGAAGATTTTCGTTCCGGCGGGACTCGAACGCAGTACCATGCGCTTGGAACCCAACGGTCTAGCCATTAGGCTATCGGAGCTCTGTCGATGGAATTCTTAAATATAATAAAAACAAAAAATGCACCTTGGTAATTATTGATTCAAACACTTTGAAATTTACAGGTCGAATAATTAAACTGACTCAGAATTTTTCTCCCTACATAAATAATCAATATTTGCAAAAGAAAGAAATTGAAAAAAAAAGGAATTTTCAAATTAGAAAAGAAATATATACATTGAAGATATTCGCTCCGGCTGGGACTCGAACCCAATCCACTCGCTTGGAAGACCAGCGGTCTACCCATTAGGCTATCGGAGTTCTGTCGAGCGCAGTCTTACTCCATGACTGAGAAACTCTGACTGACAGACTGACTGACTGACTGATACTGACTGACTGACTGACTGACTGACTCACTGACTGACCGAGACTGACTGACTGACTGCCTGACTGACTGCTTGACTCACTAACTGACAGACTGAACTGACTGGACAGGACTGACCGACTGACTGACTGACTGACTGAACTGACTGGACAGGACTGACTGACTGACTGACTGCCTGACTGACTGACTGACTGAACGACTGACTGACTGAGACTAAATGACTGATTGCTTGACTAACTGACTGAATGACTAACTGACTGACTGACTGACTGCCTAACTGACTGAGTCACTGAATGACTAACTGACTGATTGACTGCTTAAGTGACTGGCTGACTGACTGACTGAGTGACAGACTGACTGGACTGACTGACTGACTGACTGAGACTGAATGACTGACTCCCTAACTGACTGAGTGACTGAATGACTAACTGACTGATTGACTGCTTAAGTGACTGACTGACTGACTGCTTGACTGACTGACTGGACTGGACTGACCGACTGACAGACTGAGTGACTGACAGAGACTGACTGATTGACTGTAGGACTGACTGACTGACTTCGCAAAAGAGAAAAATAAAAAAAAAAGAATTATCAAATTAGAAAAAAATATATGCATTAAGGATTTCCTTTCCGGCTGGGATTCGAACCCACGGCCACAAGCATGGTAGCCTAACGCTCTCGCCAATAGACTATCGGAATCTTTGTTGGTCGGTGTCTTAATTATAATAAAAACAAAAAATGCAACTTGGTAGTTATTGATCTAAAATCTTTGAAATCTACAGGTCGAATGATTAAACTGACTCAGAATTTTCTTCCGTACATAAATAATCAATATTTGCAAAAGAAAGAAATTGAAAAAAAAAAAAAGAATTTTCAAATTAGAATAGAAATCTATACATTGAAGAAATTCGACTCGGCCGGGACTCGAACCCAGTACCACGCGCTTCGAACCGAACGGTCTAGCCATTAGGCTACCGGAGCTCTGGCGATGGAAGTCTTGAATATAATAAAAACAAAAAATGCACCTTGGTAATTATTGATTCAAACACTTTGAAAATTACGGGTCGAATAATTAAACTGACTCAGAATTTTTCTCCCTACATAAATAATTAATATTCGCAAAAGAGAAAAATTTAAAAAAAAAAAAAATAAGAAGAATTTTCAAATTAGAAACTAAAAGTATACATTGAAGATTTTCGTTCAGGCTGGGACTCGAACCCAGGGCCACTCGCTTGGAAGCCTAACACTCTAGCCATTAGTCTATTGGAGCTCTGTCGGTGGGAGTTTTAAATATAATAAAAACAAAAAATGCACTTTGGTAATTGTTTATTTAAACACTTTGAAATCTTCGGGTCGAAAAATTAAACTGACTCAGAATTTTCTTCCCTACATAAATAATCAATATTTGCAAAAGAAAGAAATTGGAAAAAAAAAGAATTTTCAAATTAGAAAAGAAATATATACATTGAAGATATTCGCTCCGGCTGGGACTCGAACCCAGGCCACTCGCTTGGAAGACCAGCGGTCTAGCCATTATGCTATCGGAGTTCTGTCGAGCGGAGTCTTACTGCCTGACTGAGACTGCCTGACTGACAGACTGCCTGACTGACAGACTGACTCACTGACTGACTGATACTGACTGACTGACTGACTCACTGGCTGACCGAGACTGACTGACTGACTCACTGACTGACCGAGACTGCCTGACTAACTGCCTGACTGACTGAGACTGGACTGACTGACTGACTGACTGACTTCGCAAAAGAGAAAAATAAAAAAAAGAATTATCAAATTAGAAAAAAATACATGCATTTAAGATTTTCTTTCCGGCTGGGATTCGAACCCATGACCACTCGCTTGGAAACCCACCACTCTAGCCATTAATCTAGCAGAGCTCTGACAGTCGGAGTTTTAAATATAATAAAATCAAAAAATGCACCTTGGTAATTATTTATCTAAACACTTTTTCGCGTTTCGAAAAATTAAACTGACTCAGAATTTTCTTCCCTACATAAATAATCAATATTTGCAAAAGAAAAAAATTGAAAAAAAAAAGAATTTTCAAATTGGAAAAGAAATATATACATTGAAGATATTCGTTCCGGCTGGGACTCGAACCCAGGCCATTCGCTTGGAAGACCAACGGTCTAGCCATTAGCTATCGGAGTTCTGTCGGTCGGAGCCTTACTGCCTGACTGACAGACTGACTGAATGACTAACTGATACTGACTGACTGAATGACTGATACTGATTGACTGACTGACTCACTGACTGACCAAGACTGACTGACTGACCGAGACTGACTGACTGACTGCCTGACTGACTGAGACTGGACTGGACTGACTGACTGACTGACTGAGACTAAATGACTGACTGCTTGACTGACTGGCTGAATGACTAACTGACTGACTGAGACTGACTGACTGACTGCCTAACTGACTGAGTGACTGACTGATTGGACTGACTGACCGTCTGACTGAGACTGAATGACTGACTGCTTGACTGACTGACTGGTCTGGACTGACCGACTGACAGACTGACTGACTGAGACTGACTGACTGAAGAACTAACTGACTGACTGACTGACAGAATGACTGAATGAGGCTGAGTGACTGACTGCCTGACAGACTGAGTGACTGAATGACTAACTGACTGATTGACTGCTTAAGTGACTGACAGACTGACTGCTTGACTGACAGACTGGACTGGACTGACCGAATGACAGACTGACTGGCTGACAGAGACTGACTGATTGACAGTCGGACTGACTGACTGACTTCGCAAAAGGAAAAAATAAAAAAAAATTATCAAATTAGAAAAAAATACATGCATTTAAGATTTTCTTTCCGGCTGGGATTCGAACCCAGGGCCACACGCATGGAAGCCCAACGCTCTCGCCACCGGACTATCGGATCTCGGATGGCCGGTGTCTTAATTATAATAAAAACAAAAAATGCACCTTGGTAATTATTGATCTAAAATCTTTGAAATCTTCGTGTCGAAAAATTAAACTGAATCAGAATTTTCTTCCCTACATAAATAATCAATATTTGCAAAGGAAAGAAATTGAAAAAAAAAGAATTTTCAAATTAGAAAAGAAATATATACATTGAAGATATTCGCTCCGGCTGGGACTCGTACACAGGCCACTCGCTTGGAAGACCAGCGGTCTAGCCATTAGGCTATCGGAGTTCTGTCGAGCGGAGTCTTACTGCCTGACTGAGACTGCCTGACTGACAGACTGACTCACTGACTGACTGATACTGACTGACTGGACTGACTGACTCACTGACTGACCGAGACTGACTGACTGACTCACTGACTGACCGAGACTGACTGACTAACTGCCTGACTGACTGAGACTGGACTGACTGAATGACTGACTGACTGACTGACTAACTGACTGACTGAGAGTGACTGACTGACTGCTTGACTGTCTGACTGACTATTTCACTGACTGACTGAATGACTAAATGACTGACTGACTATTTCACTGACTGACTAAATGACTAAAAGACTGACTGACACTGACTGACTGACTGCTTGACTACCTGACTGACTGCTTGACTGACTAACTGACTGGACAAGACTGACCGACTGACTGACTGACAGACTGACTGAATAAGGATGACTGACAGACTGACTGAATAAGGCTGACTGACTGACTGACTGACAGACTGACTGAATAAGGCTGACCGACTGACTGACTACCTGACTGACTGACTGACTGAATGACTGACTGACTGACTGACCGAGACTGACTGACTGACTGACTGAGACTGACTGACTGACTGAGACTGGACTGGACTGACTGACTGACTGACTGACTGACTGAGACTGGACTGGACTGACTGACTGACTGACTGACTGACTGACCGACTGACTGACTGACTGACTGCCTGACTGACTGACTGACTGACTGACTGACCGACTGACTGACTGACTGACTGCCTGACTGACTGACTGACTGAATGACTGACTGACTGAGACTAAATGACTGACTGCTTGACTGACTGGCTGAAGGACTAACTTACTGACTGAGACTGACTGACTGAGTGACTGACTGACTGGACTGACTGACTGAGACTGAATGACTGAGTGCTTGACTGATTGACTGTCAGACTGACTGACTGACTTCGCAAAAGGGAAAAATAAAAAAAAAAGAATTATCAAATTAGAAAAAAATATTTGCATTTAAGATTTCCTTTCCGGCTGGGATTTTAACCCAGGGTGACACGCATGGGAGCCCAACGCTCTCGCCAATATACTATCGGATCTCTGTTGGTCGGTGTCTTAATTATAATAAAAACAAAAAATGCACCTTGGTAATTATTGATCTAAAATCTTTGAAATCTAAAGGTCGGAATGATTAAACTGACTCAGAATTTTCTTCCGTACATAAATAATCGATATTTGCAAAAGAAAGAAATTGAAAAAAAAAAGAATCTTCAAATCAGAAGAGAAATATGTACATTGAAGTTTCTCGTTCCGGCCGGGCCTCGAACCCAGTACAACGCGCTTGGAACCCAACGGTCTAGCCATTAGGCTATCGGAGCTCTGTCGATTGAAGTCTTAAATATAATAAAAACAAAAAATGCACCTTTTTAATTACTGATTCAAACACTTTGAAATCTACAGGTCAAATAATTAAACTGACTCAGAATTTTTCTCCCGACATAAATAATCAATATTCGCAAAAGAGAAAAATTTAAAAAAAAAAGAAGAAGAATTTTCAAATTAGAAACTAAAAATATAAATTGAAGATTTTCGCGCAGGCTGGCACTCATACCCATGACCACTCGCTTGGAAACCCACCACTCTTGCCATTAGTCTAGCAGAGCTCTAACGGTCGGAGTTTTAAATATAATAAAATCAAAAAATGCACCTTGGTAATTATTTATCTAAACTTTTTCGCGTTTCGAAAAATTAAACTGACTCAGAATTTTCTTCCCTACATAAATAATCAATATTTGCAAAGGAAAGAAATTGAAAAAAAAAGAATTTTCAAATTAGAAAAGAAATATATACATTGAAGATATTCGCTCCGGCTGGGACTCGTACACAGGCCACTCGCTTGGAAGACCAGCGGTCTAGCCATTAGGCTATCGGAGTTCTGTCGAGCGGAGTCTTACTGCCTGACTGAGACTGCCTGACTGACAGACTGACTCACTGACTGACTGATACTGACTGACTGGACTGACTGACTCACTGACTGACCGAGACTGACTGACTGACTCACTGACTGACCGAGACTGACTGACTAACTGCCTGACTGACTGAGACTGGACTGACTGAATGACTGACTGACTGACTGACTAACTGACTGACTGAGACTGACTGACTGACTGCTTGACTGTCTGACTGACTATTTCACTGACTGACTGAATGACTAAATGACTGACTGACTATTTCACTGACTGACTAAATGACTAAAAGACTGACTGACACTGACTGACTGACTGCTTGACTACCTGACTGACTGCTTGACTGACTAACTGACTGGACAAGACTGACCGACTGACTGACTGACAGACTGACTGAATAAGGATGACTGACAGACTGACTGAATAAGGCTGACTGACTGACTGACTGACAGACTGACTGAATAAGGCTGACCGACTGACTGACTACCTGACTGACTGACTGACTGAATGACTGACTGACTGACTGACCGAGACTGACTGACTGACTGACTGAGACTGACTGACTGACTGAGACTGGACTGGACTGACTGACTGACTGACTGACTGACTGAGACTGGACTGGACTGACTGACTGACTGACTGACTGACTGACCGACTGACTGACTGACTGACTGCCTGACTGACTGACTGACTGACTGACTGACCGACTGACTGACTGACTGACTGCCTGACTGACTGACTGACTGAATGACTGACTGACTGAGACTAAATGACTGACTGCTTGACTGACTGGCTGAAGGACTAACTTACTGACTGAGACTGACTGACTGAGTGACTGACTGACTGGACTGACTGACTGAGACTGAATGACTGAGTGCTTGACTGATTGACTGTCAGACTGACTGACTGACTTCGCAAAAGGGAAAAATAAAAAAAAAAGAATTATCAAATTAGAAAAAATATTTGCATTTAAGATTTCCTTTCCGGCTGGGATTTTAACCCAGGGTGACACGCATGGGAGCCCAACGCTCTCGCCAATATACTATCGGATCTCTGTTGGTCGGTGTCTTAATTATAATAAAAACAAAAAATGCACCTTGGTAATTATTGATCTAAAATCTTTGAAATCTAAAGGTCGGAATGATTAAACTGACTCAGAATTTTCTTCCGTACATAAATAATCGATATTTGCAAAAGAAAGAAATTGAAAAAAAAAAGAATCTTCAAATCAGAAGAGAAATATGTACATTGAAGTTTCTCGTTCCGGCCGGGCCTCGAACCCAGTACAACGCGCTTGGAACCCAACGGTCTAGCCATTAGGCTATCGGAGCTCTGTCGATTGAAGTCTTAAATATAATAAAAACAAAAAATGCACCTTTTTAATTACTGATTCAAACACTTTGAAATCTACAGGTCAAATAATTAAACTGACTCAGAATTTTTCTCCCGACATAAATAATCAATATTCGCAAAAGAGAAAAATTTAAAAAAAAAAGAAGAAGAATTTTCAAATTAGAAACTAAAAATATAAATTGAAGATTTTCGCGCAGGCTGGCACTCATACCCATGACCACTCGCTTGGAAACCCACCACTCTTGCCATTAGTCTAGCAGAGCTCTAACGGTCGGAGTTTTAAATATAATAAAATCAAAAAATGCACCTTGGTAATTATTTATCTAAACTTTTTCGCGTTTCGAAAAATTAAACTGACTCAGAATTTTCTTCCCTACATAAATAATCAATATTTGCAAAAGAAAAAAATTGAAAAAAAAAGAATTTTCAAATTCGAAAAGAAATATATACATTGAAGATATTCGTTCCGCCTGGGACTCGAACCCAGGCCATTCGCTTGGAAGACCAACGGTCTAGCCATTAGCTATCGGAGTTCTGTCGGTCGGAGTCTTACTGCCCGACTGAGACTGCCTGACTGACAGACTGACTGAATGACTGACTGAAACTGACTGACTGACTGACTGACTGAATGACTGACTGAGACTGACTGACTGACTGAGACTGACTGACTGAGACTGAATGACTGAGTGCTTGACTGATTGACTGTCGGACTGACTGACTGACTTCGAAAAAGGGAAAAATAAAAAAAAAGATTATCAAATTAGAAAAAACTATTTGCATTTAAGATTTCCTTTCCGGCTGGGATTTGAACCCAGGGCGACACGCATGGAAGCCCAACGCTCTCGCCAATAAACTATCGGATCTCGGTTGGTCGGAGTCTTAATTATAATAAAAACAAAAAATGCACCTTGGTAATTATTGATCTAAAATCTTTGAAATCTAAAGGTCGAATGATTAAACTGACTCAGAATTTTCTTCCGTACATAAATAATCGATATTTGCAAAAGAAAGAAATTGGAAAATAAAAAGAATCTTCAAATAAGAAGAGAAATATATACATTGAAGATTTTCGTTCCGGCCGGGACTCGAACCCAGTACCACGCGCTTGGAACCCAACGGTCTAGCCATTAGGCTATCGGAGATCTGACGGTCGGAGTTTTAAATATAATAAAATCAAAAAATGCACCTTGGTAATTATTTATCTAAACACTTTGAATTCTACGTTTCGAAAAATTAAACTGACTCAGAATTTTCTTCCCTACATAAATAATCAATATTTGCAAAAGAAAAAAATTGAAAAAAAAAAAGAGAATTTTCAAATTGGAAAAGAAATATATACATTGAAGATATTCGTTCCGGCTGGGACTCGAACCCAGGCCATTCGCTTGGAAGACCAACGGTCTAGCCATTAGCTATCGGAGTTCTGTCGGTCGGAGCCTTACTGCCTGACTGAGACTGCATGACTGACAGACTGACTGAATGACTAACTGATACTGACTGACTGACTGATACTGATTGACTGACTGACTCACTGACTGACCGAGACTGACTGACTGACCGAGACTGACTGACTGACTGCCTGACTGACTGAGACTGGACTGGACTGACTGACTGACTGATTGACTGAGACTTAATGACTGACTGCTTGACTGACTGGCTGAATGACTAACTGACTGACTGAGATTTAATGACTGACTGCCTAACTGACTGAGTGACTGACTGATTGGACTGACTGACCGTCTGACTGAGACTGAATGACTGACTGCTTGACTGACTGACTGGTCTGGACTGACCGACTGACAGACTGACTGATACTGACTGACTGGACTGACTGACTGACTCACTGACTGACCGAGACTGACTGACTGACACTGACTGACTGACTGCTTGACTACCTGACTGACTGCTTGACTGACTAACTGACTGGACAGGACTGACCGACTGACTGACTGACAGACTGACTGAATAAGGCTGACTGACTGACTGACAGACTGACTGAATAAGGCTGACCGACTGACTGACTGCCTGACTGACTGACTGACTGAATGACTGACTGACTGACTGACCGAGACTGACTGACTGACTGACTGAGACTGGACTGACTGACTGACCGAGACTGACTGACTGACTGACTGAGACTGGACTGGACTGACTGACTGACTGACTGACTGAGACTGACTGACTGCTTTAGTGACTAACTGACTGCACAGGACTGACCGACTGACTGACTGACTGACTGACTGACTGACTGACTGACTGAATGACTGACTGACTGAGACTAAATGACTGACTGCTTGACTGACTGGCTGAAGGACTAACTGACTGACTGAGTGACTGACTGACTGGACTGACTGACTGAGACTGAATGACTGAGTGCCTGACTGAGTGTCAGACTGACTGACTGACTTCGCAAAAGGGAAAAATAAAAAAAAAAAGAATTATAAAATTAAAAAAAAATATTTGCATTTAAGATTTCGTTTCCGGCTGGGATTTGAACCCAGGGCGACACTCATGGAAGCCCAACGCTCTCGCCAATATACTATCGGATCTCTGTTGATCGGTGTCTTAATTATAATAAAAACAAAAAATGCACCTTAGTAAATATTGATCTAAAATCTTTGAAATCTAAAGGTCGAATGATTAAACTGACTCAGAATTTTCTTCCGCACATAAATAATCCATATTTGCAAAAGAAAGAAATTGAAAAAAAAAAAGAATCTTCAAATTAGAAGAGAAATATATACATGGAAGCTTTTCGTTCCGGCCGGGACTCGAACCCAGTACCACGCGCTTGGAACCCAACGGTCTAGCCATGAGGCTATCGGAGCTCTGTCGATGGAAGTCTTAAATATAATAAAAACAAAAAATGCACCTTGGTAATTATTGATTCAAACACTTTGAAATTTACAGGTCGAATAATTAAACTGACTCAGAATTTTTCTCCCTACATAAATAATCAATATTCGCAAAAGAGAAAAATTAAAGAAAAAGAAGAAGAAATTTCAAATTAGAAACTAAAAGTATACATTGAAGATTTTCGTTCAGGCTGGGACTCGAACCCAGGGCCACTCGCTTGGAAGCCTAACACTCTAGCCATTAGTCTGTGGGAGCTCTGTCGGTGGGAGTTTTAAATATAATAAAAACAAAAAATGCACTTTGGTAATTGTTTATTTAAACACTTTGAAATCTTCGTGTCGAAAAATTAAACTGACTCAGAATTTTCTTCCCTACATAAATAATCAATAATTGCAAAGGAAAGAAATTGAAAAAAAAAAAGAATTTTCAAATTAGAAAAGAAATATATACATTGAAGATATTCGCTCCGGCTGGGACTCGAACCCAGGCCACTCGCTTGGAAGACCAGCGGTCTAGCCATTAGGCTATCGGAGTTCTGTCGAGCGGAGTCTTACTGCCTGACTGATACTGCCTGACTGACAGACTGACTCACTGACTGACTGATACTGACTGACTGACTCACTGACTGACCGAGACTGACTGACTAACTGCCTGACTGACTGAGACTGGACTGACTGACTGACTGACTGACTAACTGACTGACTGAGACTGACTGACTGACTGCTTGACTTTCTGACTGGCTATTTCACTGACTGACTGAATGACTAAATGACTGACTGACACTGACTGACTGACTGCTTGACTACCTGACTGACTGCTTGACTGACTAACTGACTGGACAGGACTGACCGACTGACTGACTGACAGACTGACTGAATAAGGATGACTGACACACTGACTGAATAAGGCTGACTGACTGACTGACTGACAGACTGACTGAATAAGGCTGACCGACTGACTGACTGCCTGACTGACTGACTGACTGAATGACTGACTGACTGACTGACCGAGACTGACTGACTGACTGACTGAGACTGGACTGGACTGACTGACTGACTGACTGACTGAGACTGACTGACTGCTTTAGTGACTAACTGACTGCACAGGACTGACCGACTGACTGACTGACTGACTGCCTGACTGACTGACTGACTGAATGACTGACTGACTGAGACTAAATGACTGATTGCTTGACTGACTGGCTGAAGGACTAACTGACTGACTGAGTGACTGACTGAGACTGAATGACTGAGTGCTTGACTGATTGACTGTCAGACTGACTGACTGACTTCGCAAAAGGGAAAAATAAAAAAAAAGAATTATAAAATTAGAAAAAAATATTTGCATTTAAGATTTCCTTTCCGGCTGGGACTTGAACCCAGGGCGACACTCATGGAAGCCCAACGCTCTCGCCAATATACTATCGGATCTCTGTTGATCGGTGTCTTAATTATAATAAAAACAAAAAATGCACCTTAGTAATTATTGATCTAAAATCTTTGAAATCTAAAGGTCGAATGATTAAACTGACTCAGAATTTTCTTCCGTACATAAATAATCCATATTTGCAAAAGAAAGAAATTGAAAAAAAAAGAATCTTCAAATTAGAAGAGAAATATATACATGGAAGATTTTCGTTCCGGCCGGGACTCGAACCCAGTACCACGGGCTTGGAACCCAACGGTCTAGCCATTAGGCTATCGGAGCTCTGTCGATGGACGTCTTAAATATAATAAAAACAAAAAATTCACCTTGGTAATTATTGATTCAAACACTTTGAAATTTACAGGTCGAATAATTAAACTGACTCAGAATTTTTCTCCCTACATAAATAAACAATATTCGCAAAAGAGAAAAATTAAAAAAAAAAGAAGAAGAAATTTCAAATTAGAAACTAAAAGTATACATTGAAGATTTTCGTTCAGGCTGGGACTCGAACCCAGGGCCACTCGCTTGGAAGCATAACACTCTAGCCATTAGTCTATGGGAGCTCTGTCGGTGGGAGTTTTAAATATAATAAAAACAAAAAATGCACCTTGGTAATTATTGATTCAAACACTTTGAAATTTACAGGTCGAATAATTAAACTGACTCAGAATTTTTCTCCCTACATAAATAATCAATATTCGCAAAAGAGAAAAATTAAAAAAAAAAGAAGAAGAAATTTCAAATTAGAAACTAAAAGTATACATTGAAGATTTTCGTTCAGGCTGGGACTCGAACCCAGGGCCACTCGCTTGGAAGCCTAACACTCTAGCCATTAGTCTATGGGAGCTCTGTCGGTGGGAGTTTTAAATATAATAAAATCAAAAAATGCACCTTGGTAATTATTTATCTAAACACTTTTTCGCGTTTCGAAAAATTAAACTGACTCAGAATTTTCTTCCCTACATAAATAATCAATATTTGCAAAAGAAAAAAATTGAAAAAAAAAGAATTTTCAAATTCGAAAAGAAATATATACATTGAAGATATTCGTTCCGGCTGGGACTCGAACCCAGGCCATTCGCTTGGAAGACGGTCTAGCCATTAGCTATCGGAGTTCTGTCGGTCGGAGTCTTACTGCCCGACTGAGACTGCCTGACTGACAGACTGACTGAATGACTGACTGAGACTGACTGACTGACTGACTGAGACTGACTGACTGCTTGACTGACTAACTGACTGGACAGGACTCACCGACTGACTGACTGAACTGACTGCCTGACTGACTGACTGACTGAATGACTGACTGAATGACTGACTGACTGACTGACTGATTGCCTGACTGACTGACTGACTGAATGACTGACTGACTGAGACTAAATGACTGACTGCTTGACTGACTGGCTGAAGGACTAACTGACTGACTGAGACTGACTGGCTGGACTGACTGACTGAGACTGAATGACTGAGTGCTTGACTGATTGACTGTCGGACTGACTGACTGACTTCGCAAAAGGGAAAAATAAAAAAAAAAGAATTATCAAATTAGAAAAAAATATTTGCATTTAAGATTTCCTTTCCGGCTGGGATTTGAACCCAGGGCGACACGCATGGAAGCCCAACGCTCTCGCCAATATACTTTTGGATCTCGGTTGGTCGGTGTCTTAATTATAATAAAAACAAAAAATGCACCTTGGTAATTATTGATTTAAATCTTTAAAATCTAAAGGTCGAATGATTATACTGACTCAGAATTTTCTTCCGTACATAAATATTCGATAATTGCAAAAGAAAGAAATTGAAAAAAAAAAAGAATCTTCAAATTAGAAAAGAAATATATACATTGAAGATTTTCGTTCCGGCCGGGACTCGAACCCAGTACCACGCGCTTGGAACCCAACGGTCTAACCATTAGGCTATCGGAACTCTGTCGATCGAAGTCTTAAATATAATAAAAACAAAAATCGCACCTTTTAAATTATTGATTCAAACACTTTGAAATCTACAGGTCGAATAATTAAACTCACTCAGAATTTTTCTCCCTACATAAATAATCAATATTCGCAAAAGAGAAAAATTAAAAAAAAAAAAAGAAGGAGAATTTTCAAATTAGAAACTAAAAGTATACATTGAAGATTTTCGTTCAGGCTGGGACTCGAACCCAGGGCCCCTCGCTTGGAAGCCTAACACTCTAGCCATTAGTCTAGCAGAGCTCTGACGGTCAGAGTTTTAAATATAATAAAATCAAAAAATGCACCTTGGTAATTATTTATCTAAACACTTTGAATTCTGCGTTTCGAAAAATTAAACTGACTCAGAATTTTCTTCCCTACATAAATAATCAATATTTGCAAAAGAAAAAAATTGAAAAAAAAGAGAATTTTCAAATTGGAAAAGAAATATATACATTGAAGATATTCGTTCCGGCTGGGACTCGAACCCAGGCCATTCGCTTGGAAGACCAACGGTCTAGCCATTAACTATCGGAGTTCTGTCGGTCGGAGCCTTACTGCCTGACTGAGACTGCATGACTGACAGACTGACTGAATGACTAACTGATACTGACTGACTGACTAATACTGATTGACTGACTGACTCACTGATTGACCGAGACTGACTGACTGACCGAGACTGACTGACTGACTGCCTGACTGACTGAGACTGGACTGGACTGACTGACTGACTGACTGAGACTAAATGACTGACTGCTTGACTGACTGGCTGAATGACTAACTGACTGACTGAGACTGACTGACTGACTGCCTAACTGACTGAGTGACTGACTGATTGGACTGACTGACCGTCTGACTGAGACTGAATGACTGACTGCTTGACTGACTGACTGGTCTGGACTGACCGACTGACAGACTGACTGACTAAAAGAGACTGACTGACTGAATGACTAACTGACTGACTGACTAACAGAATGACTGAATGAGGCTGAGTGACTGACTGCCTGACTGACTGACTGATTGAATGACTAGCTGACTGAGACTAAGTGACTAAATTGCTTGGCTGACTGACTGAATGACTAACTGACTGACTGAGACTGACTGACTGACTGCCTGAGTGACTGACTGACTGGACTGACTGACTGACTGACTGAGACTGAATGACTGACTGACTGACTGACTGAGACTGAATGACTGACTGCCCAACTGACTGAGTGACTGAATGACTAACTGACTGATTGACTGCTTAAGTGACTTACAGACTGACTGCTTGACTGACAGACCGGACTGGACTGACCGACTGACAGACTGACTGGCTGACAGAGACTGACTGATTGACTGTCGGACTGACTGACTGACTTCGCAAAAGGGAAAAATAAAAAAAAATTATCAAATTAGAAAAAAATACATGCATTTAAGATTTTCTTTCCGGCTGGGAGTCGAACCCAGGGCCACACGCATGGAAGCCCAACGCTCTCGCCACCGGACTATCGGATCTCGGATGGCCGGTGTCTTAATTATAATAAAAACAAAAAATGCACCTTGGTAATTATTGATCTAAAATCTTTGAAATCTAATGGTCGAATGATTAAACTAACTCAGAATTTTCTTCCGTACGTAAAAAATCGATATTTGCAAAAGAAAGAAAATGAAAAAAAAAAAGAATTTTCAAATTAGAAAAGAAATATATACATTGAAGATTTTCATTCCGGCGGGGACTCGAGCCCAGGGCCACTCGCTTGGAAGACCAGCGGTCTAGCCATTAGGCTATCGGAGTTCTGTCGAGCGGAGTCTTACTGCCTGACTGAGACTGCCTGACTGACAGACTGACTCACTGACTGACTGATACTGACTGACTGGACTGACTGACTGACTCACTGACTGACCGAGACTGACTGACTGACTCACTGACTGACCGACACTGACTGACTAACTGCCTGACTGACTGAGACTGGAGTGACAGACTGACTGACTGACTGACTGACTGACTAACTGACTGACTGAGACTGACTGACTGACTGCTTGTCTCTCTGACTGACTATTTAACTGACTGACTGAATGACTAAATGACTGACTGACACTGACTGACTGACTGACTGACACTGACTGACTGACTGACTCACTGACTGACCGAGACTGACTGACTAACTGCCTGACTGACTGAGACTGGACTGACTGACTGACTGACTGACTGACTGACTAACTGACTGACTGAGACTGACTGACTGACTGCTTGACTGTCTGACTGACTATTTCACTGACTGACTGAATGACTAAATGACTGACTGACACTGACTGACTGACTGCTTGACTACCTGACTGACTGCTTGACTGACTAACTGACTGGACAGGACTGACCGACTGACTGACTGACAGACTGATTGAATAAGGCTGACCGACTGACTGACTGACTGACTGAATGACTGACTGACTGACCGAGACTGACTGACTGACTGACTGACTGAGACTGGACTGGACTGACTGACTGAGACTGACCGACTGACTGAGACTAAATGACGGACTGCTTGACTGACTGGATGAAGGACTAACTGACTGACTGAGTGACTGACTGACTGGACTGACTGACTGAGACTGAATGACTGAGTGCTTGACTGATTGACTGTCAGACTGACTGACTGACTTCGCAAAAGGGAAAAATAAAAAAAAGAATTATAAAATTAGAAAAAAATATTTGCATTTAAGATTTCTTTTCCGGCTCGGATTTAAACCCAGGGCGACACGCATGGAAGCCCAACGCTCTCGCCAATATACTATCGGATCTCTGTTGGTCGGTGTCTTAATTATAATAAAAACAAAAAATGCACCTTAGTAATTATTGATCTAAAATCTTTGAAATCTAAAGGTCGAATGATTAAACTAACCCAGAATTATCTTCCGTACATAAATAATCGATATTTGCAAAAAAAAAAAAAAATTGAAAAAAAAAAAGAATCTTCAAATTAGAAGAGAAATATATACATTGAAGATTTTCGTTCCGGCCGGGACTCGAACCCAGTACCACGCGCTTGGAACCCAACGGTCTAGCCATTAGGCTATCGGAGCTCTGTCGATTGAAGTCTTAAATATTATAAAAACAAAAAATGCACCTTTTAATTATTGATTCAAACAATTTGAAATCTACAGGTCAAATAATTACACTGACTCAGAATTTTTCTCCCTACATAAATATTCAATATTCACAAAAGAAATTGAAAAAAAAAATAAAATTCGAAAAGAAATATATACATTGAAGATATTCGTTCAGGCTGGGACTCGAGCCCAGGACCACTCGCTTGGAAGCCCAACGGTCTAGCCATTAGCTATCGGAGTTCTGTCGGTCGTTGTCTTACTGCCTGACTGAGACTGCCTGACTGACAGACTGACTGAATGACTGACTGAGACTAAATGACTGACTGCTTGACTGACTGGCTGAATGACTAACTGACTGACTGAGACTGACTGACTGACTGCCTAACTGACTGAGTGACTGACTGATTGGACTGACTGACCGTCTGACTGAGACTGAATGACTGACTGCTTGACTGACTGACTGGTCTGGACTGACCGACTGACAGACTGACTGACTGAGACTGACTGACTGAGACTGACTGACTGAATGACTAACTGACCTACTGACTGACAAAATGACTGAATGAGTCTGAGTGACTGACTGCCTGACTGACTGACTGATTGAATGACTAGCTGACTGAGACTAAGTGACTAAATTGCTTGACTGACTGACTGAATTACTAACTGACTGACTGAGACTGACTGACTGACTGCCTGACTGACTGACTGACTGACTGAGACTGAATGACTGACTGCCCAACTGACTGAGTGACTGATTGACTGCTTAAGTGACTGACAGACTGACTGCTTGACTGACAGACTGGACTGGTCTGACCGAATGACAGACTGACTGGCTGACAGAGACTGACTGATTGACTGTCGGACTGACCGACTGACTTCGCAAAAGGGAAAAATAAAAAAAAAGAATTATCAAATTAGAAAAAAATACATGCATTTCAGATTTTCTTTCCGGCTGGGGTTTAAACCCAGGGCCACACGCATGGAAGCCCAACGCTCTTGCCACCGGACTATCGGATCTCGGATGGCCAGTGTCTTAATTATAATAAAAACAAAAAAAAAACCTTGGTAATTATTGATCTAAAATCTTTGAAATCTACAGGTCGAATAATTAAACTCACTCAGAATTTTTCTCCCTACATAAATAATCAATATTCGCAAAAGAGAAAAATTAAAAAAAAAAGAAGAAGAAATTTCAAATTAGAAACTAAAAGTATACATTGAAGATTTTCGTTCAGGCTGGGACTCGAACCCAGGGCCACTCGCTTGGAAGCCTAACACTCTAGCCATTAGTCTATGGGAGCTCTGTCGGTGGGAGTTTTAAATATAATAAAAACAAAAAATGCACCTTGGTAATTGTTTATTTAAACACTTTGAAATCTTCGTGTCGAAAAATTAAACTGACTCAGAATTTTCTTCCCTACATAAATAATCAATAATTGCAAAGGAAAGAAATTGAAAAAAAAAAGAATTTTCAAATTAGAAAAGGAATATATACATTGAAGATATTCGCTCCGGCTGGGACTCGAACCCAGGCCACTCGCTTGGAAGACCAGCGGTCTAGCCATTAGGCTATCGGAGTTCTGTCGAGCGGAGTCTTACTGCCTGACTGATACTGCCTGACTGACAAACTGACTCACTGACTGACTGATACTGACTGACTGACTCACTGACTGACCGAGACTGACTGACTAACTGCCTGACTGACTGAGACTGGACTGACTGACTGACTGACTGACTGACTGACTAACTGACTGACTGAGACTGACTGACTGACTGCTTGACTCTCTGACTGGCTATTTCACTGACTGACTGAATGACTAAATGACTGACTGACACTGACTGACTGACTGCTTGACTACCTGACTGACTGCTTGACTGACTAACTGACTGGACAGGACTGACCGACTGACTGACTGACAGACTGACTGAATAAGGATGACTGACAGACTTACTGAATAAGGCTGACTGACTGACTGACTGACAGACTGACTGAATAAGGCTGACCGACTGACTGACTGCCAGACTGACTGACTGACTGAATGACTGACTGACTGACTGACCGAGACTGACTGACTGACTGACTGAGACTGGACTGGACTGACTGACTGACTGACTGACTGAGACTGACTGACTGCTTTAGTGACTAACTGACTGCACAGGACTGACCGACTGACTGACTGACTGACTGCCTGACTGACTGACTGACTGAATGACTGACTGACTGAGACTAAATGACTGATTGCTTGACTGACTGGCTGAAGGACTAACTGACTGACTGAGTGACTGACTGACTGGACTGACTGACTGAGACTGAATGACTGAGTGCTTGACTGATTGACTGTCAGACTGACTGACTGACTTCGCAAAAGGGAAAAATAAAAAAAAAAGAATTACAAAATTAGAAAAAAAATATTTGCATTTAAGATTTCCTTTCCGGCTGGGATTTGAACCCAGTGCGACACTCATGGAAGCCCAACGCTCTCGCCAATATACTATCGGATCTCTGTTGATCGGTGTCTTAATTATAATAGAAACAAAAAATGCACCTTAGTAATTATTGATCTAAAATCTTTGAAATCTAAAGGTCGAATGATTAAACTGACTCAGAATTTTCTTCCGTACATAAATAATCCATATTTGCAAAAGAAAGAAATTGAAAAAAAAAGAATCTTCAAATTAGAAGAGAAATATATACATGGAAGATCTTCGTTCCGGCCGGGACTCGAACCCAGTACCACGCGCTTGGAACCCAACGGTCTAGCCATTAGGCTATCGGAACTCTGTCGATGGAAGTCTTAAATATAATAAAAACAAAAAATGCACCTTGGTAATTATTGATTCAAACACTTTGAAATTTACAGGTCGAATAATTAAACTGACTCAGAATTTTTCTCCCTACATAAATAATCAATATTCGCAAAAGAGAAAAATTAAAAAAAAAAGAAGAAGAAATTTCAAATTAGAAACTAAAAGTATACATTGAAGATTTTCGTTCAGGCTGGGACTCGAACCCAGGGCCACTCGCTTGGAAGCCTAACACTCTAGCCATTAGTCTATGGGAGCTCTGTTGGTGGGAGTTTTAAATATACTAAAAACAAAAAATGCACCTTGGTAATTGTTTATTTAAACACTTTGAAATCTTCGTGTCGAAAAATTAAACTGACTCAGAATTTTCTTCCCTACATAAATAATCAATAATTGCAAAGGAAAGAAATTGAAAAAAAAAAGAATTTTCAAATTAGAAAAGAAATATATACATTGAAGATATTCGCTCCGGCTGGGACTCGAACCCAGGCCACTCGCTTGGAAGACCAGCGGTCTAGCCATTAGGCTATCGGAGTTCTGTCGAGCGGAGTCTTACTGCCTGACTGATACTGCCTGACTGACAAACTGACTCACTGACTGACTGATACTGACTGACTGACTCACTGACTGACCGAGACTGACTGACTAACTGCCTGACTGACTGACACTGGACTGACTGACTGACTGACTGACTGACTGACTAACTGACTGACTGAGACTGACTGACTGACTGAATGACTAAATGACTGACTGACACTGACTGACTGACTGCTTGACTACCTGACTGACTGCTTGACTGACTAACTGACTGGACAGGACTGACCGACTGACTGACTGACAGACTGACTGAATAAGGATGACTGACAGACTTACTGAATAAGGCTGACTGACTGACTGACTGACAGACTGACTGAATAAGGCTGACCGACTGACTGACTGCCTGACTGACTGACTGAATGAATGACTGACTGACTGACTGACCGAGGCTGACTGACTGACTGACTGAGACTGGACTGGACTGACTGACTGACTGACTGACTGAGACTGACTGACTGCTTTAGTGACTAACTGACTGCACAGGACTGACCGACTGACTGACTGACTGATTGACTGACTGACTGACTGACTGAATGACTGACTGACTGAGACTAAATGACTGACTGCTTGACTGACTGGCTGAAGGACTAACTGACTGACTGAGTGACTGACTGACTGGACTGACTGACTGAGACTGAATGACTGAGTGCTTGACTGATTGACTGTCAGACTGACTGACTGACTTCGCAAAAGGGAAAAATAAAAAAAAAAGAATTATTAAATTAGAAAAAAATATTTGCATTTAAGATTTCGTTTCCGGCTGGGATTTGAACCCAGGGCGACACTCATGGAAGCCCAACGCTCTCGCCAATATACTATCGGATCTCTGTTGATCGGTGTCTTAATTATAATAAAAACAAAAAATGCACCTTAGTAATTATTGATCTAAAATCTTTGGAGTTCTAAAGGTCGAATGATTAAACTGACTCAGAATTTTCTTCCGCACATAAATAATCCATATTTGCAAAAGAAAGAAATTGAAAAAAAAAAGAATCTTCAAATTAGAAGAGAAATATATACATGGAAGATTTTCGTTCCGGCCGGGACTCGAACCCAGTACCACGCGCTTGGAACCCAACGGTCTAGCCATTAGGCTATCGGAGCTCTGTCGATGGAAGTCTTAAATATAATAAAAACAAAAAATGCACCTTGGTAATTATTGATTCAAACACTTTGAAATTTACAGGTCGAATAATTAAACTGACTCAGAATTTTTCTCCCTACATAAATAATCAATATTCGCAAAAGAGAAAAATTAAAAAAAAAAAGAAGAAGAAATTTCAAATTAGAAACTAAAAGTATACATTGAAGATTATCGTTCAGGCTGGGATTCGAACCCAGGGCCACTCGCATGGAAGCCTAACACTCTAGCCATTAGTCTATGGGAGCTCTGTCGGTGGGAGTTTTAAATATAATAAAAACAAAAAATGCACCTTGGTAATTGTTTATTTAAACACTTTGAAATCTTCGTGTCGAAAAATTAAACTGACTCAGAATTTTCTTCCCTACATAAATAATCAATAATTGCAAAGGAAAGAAATTGAAAAAAAAAGAATTTTCAAATTAGAAAAGAAATATATACATTGAAGATATTCGCTCCGGCTGGGACTCGAACACAGGCCACTCGCTTGGAAGACCAGCGGTCTAGCCATTAGGCTATCGGAGTTCTGTCGAGCGGAGTCTTACTGCCTGACTGATACTGCCTGACTGACAAACTGACTCACTGACTGACTGATACTGACTGACTGACTCACTGACTGACCGAGACTGACTGACTAACTGCCTGACTGACTGAGACTGGACTGACTGACTGACTGACTGACTGACTGACTAACTGACTGACTGAGACTGACTGACTGACTGCTTGACTCTCTGACTGGCTATTTCACTGACTGACTGAATGACTAAATGACTGACTGACACTGACTGACTGACTGCTTGACTACCTGACTGACTGCTTGACTGACTAACTGACTGGACAGGACTGACCGACTGACTGACTGACAGACTGACTGAATAAGGATGACTGACAGACTGACTGAATAAGGCTGACTGACTGACTGACTGACAGACTGACTGAATAAGGCTGACCTACTGACTGACTGCCTGACTGACTGAATGACTGACTGACTGACTGACCGAGACTCACTGACTGACTGACTGAGACTGGACTGGACTGACTGACTGACTGAGACTGACTGACTGCTTTAGTGACTAACTGACTGCACAGGACTGACCGACTGACTGACTGACTGACTGCCTGACTGACTGACTGACTGAATGACTGACTGACTGAGACTAAATGACTGATTGCTTGACTGACTGGCTGAAGGACTAACTGACTGACTGAGTGACTGACTGACTGGACTGACTGACTGAGACTGAATGACTGAGTGCTTGACTGATTGACTGTCAGACTGACTGACTGACTTCGCAAAAGGGAAAAATGAAAAAAAAAGAATTACAAAATTAGAAAAAAATATTTGCATTTAAGATTTCCTTTCCGGCTGGGATTTGAACCCAGGGCGACACTCATGGAAGCCCAACGCTCTCGCCAATATACTATCGGATCTCTGTTGATCGGTGTCTTAATTATAATAAAAACAAAAAATGCACCTTAGTAATTATTGATCTAAAATCTTTGAAATCTAAAGGTCGAATGATTAAACTGACTCAGAATTTTCTTCCGTACATAAATAATCCATATTTGCAAAAGAAAGAAATTGAAAAAAAAAGAATCTTCAAATTAGAAGAGAAATATATACATGGAAGATTTTCGTTCCGGCCGGGACTCGAACCCAGTACCACGCGCTTGGAACCCAACGGTCTAGCCATTAGGCTATCGGAGCTCTGTCGATGGAAGTCTTAAATATAATAAAAACAAAAAATGCACCTTGGTAATTATTGATTCAAACACTTTGAAATTTACAGGTCGAAGAATTAAACTGACTCAGAATTTTTCTCCCTACATAAATAATCAATATTCGCAAAAGAGAAAAATTAAAAAAAAAAAGAAGAAGAAATTTCAAATTAGAAACTAAAAGTATACATTGAAGATTATCGTTCAGGCTGGGATTCGAACCCAGGGCCACTCGCATGGAAGCCTAACACTCTAGCCATTAGTCTATGGGAGCTCTGTCGGTGGGAGTTTTAAATATAATAAAAACAAAAAATGCACCTTGGTAATTGTTTATTTAAACACTTTGAAATCTTCGTGTCGAAAAATTAAACTGACTCAGAATTTTCTTCCCTACATAAATAATCAATAATTGCAAAGGAAAGAAATTGAAAAAAAAAGAATTTTCAAATTAGAAAAGAAATATATACATTGAAGATATTCGCTCCGGCTGGGACTCGAACACAGGCCACTCGCTTGGAAGACCAGCGGTCTAGCCATTAGGCTATCGGAGTTCTGTCGAGCGGAGTCTTACTGCCTGACTGATACTGCCTGACTGACAAACTGACTCACTGACTGACTGATACTGACTGACTGACTCACTGACTGACCGAGACTGACTGACTAACTGCCTGACTGACTGAGACTGGACTGACTGACTGACTGACTGACTGACTGACTAACTGACTGACTGAGACTGACTGACTGACTGCTTGACTCTCTGACTGGCTATTTCACTGACTGACTGAATGACTAAATGACTGACTGACACTGACTGACTGACTGCTTGACTGACTAACTGACTGGACAGGACTGACCGACTGACTGACTGACAGACTGACTGAATAAGGATGACTGACAGACTTACTGAATAAGGCTGACTGACTGACTGACTGACAGACTGACTGAATAAGGCTGACCGACTGACTGACTGCCTGACTGACTGACTGACTGAATGACTGACTGACTGACTGACCGAGACTGACTGACTGACTGACTGAGACTGGACTGGACTGACTGACTGACTGAGACTGACTGACTGCTTTAGTGACTAACTGACTGCACAGGACTGACCGACTGACTGACTGACTGACTGCCTGACTGACTGACTGACTGAATGACTGACTGACTGAGACTAAATGACTGATTGCTTGACTGACTGGCTGAAGGACTAACTGACTGACTGAGTGACTGACTGACTGGACTGACTGACTGAGACTGAATGACTGAGTGCTTGACTGATTGACTGTCAGACTGACTGACTGACTTCGCAAAAGGGAAAAATAAAAAAAAAAGAATTACAAAATTAGAAAAAAATATTTGCATTTAAGATTTCCTTTCCGGCTGGGATTTGAACCCAGGGCGACACTCATGGAAGCCCAACGCTCTCGCCAATATACTATCGGATCTCTGTTGATCGGTGTCTTAATTATAATAAAAACAAAAAATGCACCTTAGTAATTATTGATCTAAAATCTTTGAAATCTAAAGGTCGAATGATTAAACTGACTCAGAATTTTCTTCCGTACATAAATAATCCATATTTGCAAAAGAAAGAAATTGAAAAAAAAAGAATCTTCAAATTAGAAGAGAAATATATACATGGAAGATTTTCGTTCCGGCCGGGACTCGAACCCAGTACCACGCACTAGGAACCCAACGGTCTAGCCATTAGTCTATGGGAGCTCTGTCGGTGGGAGTTTTAAATATAATAAAAACAAAAAATGCACCTTGGTAATTGTTTATTTAAACACTTTGAAATCTTCGTGTCGAAAAATTAAACTGACTCAGAATTTTCTTCCCTACATAAATAATCAATAATTGCAAAGGAAAGAAATTGAAAAAAAAAAGAATTTTCAAATTAGAAAAGAAATATATACATTGAAGATATTCGCTCCGGCTTTGACTCGAACCCAGGCCACTCGCTTGGAAGACCAGCGGTCTAGCCATTAGGCTATCGGAGTTCTGTCGAGCGGAGTCTTTCTGCCTGACTGATACTGCCTAACTGACAGACTGACTCACTGACTGACTGATACTGACTGACTGACTCACTGACTGACCGAGACTGACTGACTAACTGCCTGACTGACTGAGACTGGACTGACTGACTAACTGACTAACTGACTGACTGAGACTGACTGACTGCTTGACTCTCTGACTGGCTATTTCACTGACTGACTGACTGACTAACTGCCTGACTGACTGAGACTGGACTGACTGACTGACTGACTAACTGACTGACTGAGACTGACTGACTGACTGACTAACTGACTGACTGAGACTGACTGACTGACTGCTTGACTACCTGACTGACTGCTTGACTGACTAACTGACTGGACAGGACTGACCGACTGACTGACTGACAGACTGACTGAATAAGGATGACTGACAGACTGACTGAATAAGGCTAACTGACTGACTGACTGACAGACTGACTGAATAAGGCTGACCGACTGACTGACTGCCTGACTGACTGACTGACTGAATGACTGACTGACTGACTGACCGAGACTGACTGACTGACTGAGACTGGACTGGACTGACTGACTGACTGACTGGCTGAAGGACTAACTGACTGACTGGACTGACGGACTGAGACTGAATGACTGAGTGCTTGACTGATTGACTGTCAGACTGACTGACTGACTTCGCAAAAGGGAAAAATAAAAAAAAAAGAATTATAAAATTAGAAAAAAATATTTGCATTTAAGATTTCCTTTCCGGCCGGGACTCGAACCCAGTACCACGCACTAGGAACCCAACGGTCTAGCCATTAGGCTATCGGAGCTCTGTCGATGGAAGTCTTAAATATAATAAAAACAAAAAATGCACCTTGGTAATTATTGATTCAAACACTTTGAAATTTACAGGTCGAATAATTAAACTGACTCAGAATTTTTCTCCCTACATAAATAATCAATATTCGCAAAAGAGAAAAATTAAAAAAAAAAAAGAAGAAGAAATTTCAAATTAGAAACTAAAAGTATACATTGAAGATTTTCGTTCAGGCTGGGACTCGAACCCAGGGCCACTCGCTTGGAAGCCTAACACTCTAGCCATTAGTCTATGGGAGCTCTGTCGGTGGGAGTGTTAAATATAATAAAAACAAAAAATGCACCTTGGTAATTGTTTATTTAAACACTTTGAAATCTTCGTGTCGAAAAATTAAACTGACTCAGAATTTTCTTCCCTACATAAATAATCAATAATTGCAAAGAAAAGAAGTTTAAAAAGAAAAAGAATTTTCAAATTAGAAAAGAAATATATACATTGAAGATATTCGCTCCGGCTGGGACTCGAACCCAGGCCACTCGCTTGGAAGACCAGCGGTCTAGCCATTAGGCTATCGGAGTTCTGTCCAGCGGAGTCTTACTGCCTGACTGATACTGCCTGACTGACAGACTGACTCACTGACTGACTGATACTGACTGACTGACTCACTGACTGACCGAGACTGACTGACTAACTGCCTGACTGACTGAGACTGGACTGACTGACTGACTGACTGACTGACTGACTAACTGACTGACTGAGACTGACTGACTGACTGCTTGACTCTCTGACTGGCTATTTCACTGACTGACTGAATGACTAAATGACTGACTGACACTGACTGACTGACTGCTTGACTACCTGACTGACTGCTTGACTGACTAACTGACTGGACAGGACTGACCGACTGACTGACTGACAGACTGACTGAATAAGGATGACTGACAGACTGACTGAATAAGGCTGACTGACTGACTGACTGACAGACTGACTGAATAAGGCTGACCGACTGACTGACTGCCTGACTGACTGACTGACTGAATGACTGACCGAGACTGACTGACTGACTGACTGAGACTGGACTGGACTGACTGACTGACTGACTGAGACTGACTGACTGCTTTAGTGACTAACTGACTGCACAGGACTCACCGACTGACTGACTGACTGACTGACTGACTGACTGACTGACTGAATGACTGACTGACTGAGACTAAATAACTGACTGCTTGACTGACTGGCTGAAGGACTAACTGACTGACTGAGTGACTGACTGACTGGACTGACTGACTGAGACTGAATGACTGAGTGCTTGACTGATTGACTGTCAGACTGACTGACTGACTTCGCAAAAGGGAAAAATGAAAAAAAAAGAATTATAAAATTAGAAAAAAATATTTGCATTTAAGATTTCCATTCCGGCCGGGACTCGAACCCAGTACCACGCGCTAGGAACCCAACGCTCTCGCCAATATACTATCGGATCTCTGTTGATCGGTGTCTTAATTATAATAAAAACAAAAAATGCACGTTAGTAATTATTGATCTAAAATCTTTGAAATCTAAAGGTCGAATGATTAAACTGACTCAGAATTTTCTTCCGTACATAAATAATCCATATTTGCAAAAGAAAGAAATTGAAAAAAAAAAGAATCTTCAAATTAGAAGAGAAATATATACATGGAAGATTTTCGTTCCGGCCGGGACTCGAACCCAGTACCACGCGCTTGGAACCCAACGGTCTAGCCATTAGGCTATCGGAGCTCTGTCGATGGAAGTCTTAAATATAATAAAAACAAAAAATGCACCTTGGTAATTATTGATTCAAACACTTTGAAATTTACAGGTCGAATAATTAAACTGACTCAGAATTTTTCTCCCTACATAAATAATCAATATTCGCAAAAGAGAAAAATTAAAAAAAAAAGAAGAAGAAATTTCAAATTAGAAACTAAATGTATACATTGAAGATTTTCGTTCAGGCTGGGACTCGAACCCAGGGCCACTCGCTTGGAAGCCTAACACTCTAGCCATTAGTCTATGGGAGCTCTGTCGGTGGGAGTTTTAAATATAATAAAAACAAAAAATGCACCTTGGTAATTGTTTATTTAAACACTTTGAAATCTTCGTGTCGAAAAATTAAACTGACTCAGAATTTTCTTCCCTACATAAATAATCAATAATTGCAAAGGAAAGAAATTGAAAAAAAAAAGAATTTTCAAATTAGAAAAGAAATATATACATTGAAGATATTCGCTCCGGCTGGGACTCGAACCCAGGCCACTCGCTTGGAAGACCAGCGGTCTAGCCATTAGGCTATCGGAGTTCTGTCGAGCGGAGTCTTACTGCCTGACTGATACTGCCTGACTGACAGACTGACTCACTGACTGACTGATACTGACTGACTGACTCACTGACTGACCGAGACTGACTGACTAACTGCCTGACTGACTGAGACTGGACTGACTGACTGACTGGCTGACTGACTGACTAACTGACTGACTGAGACTGACTGACTGACTGCTTGACTCTCTGACTGGCTATTTCACTGACTGACTGAATGACTAAATGACTGACTGACACTGACTGACTGACTGCTTGACTACCTGACTGACTGCTTGACTGACTAACTGACTGGACAGGACTGACCGACTGACTGACTGACAGACTGACTGAATAAGGATGACTGACAGACTGACTGAATAAGGCTGACTGACTGACTGACTGACAGACTGACTGAATAAGGCTGACCGACTGACTGACTGCCTGACTGACTGACTGACTGAATGACTGACTGACTGACTGACCGAGACTGACTGACTGACTGACTGAGACTGGACTGGACTGACTGACTGACTGACTGACTGAGACTGACTGACTGCTTTAGTGACTAACTGACTGCACAGGACTGACCGACTGACTGACTGACTGACTGCCTGACTGACTGACTGACTGAATGACTGACTGACTGAGACTAAATGACTGACTGCTTGACTGACTGGCTGAAGCACTAACTGACTGACTGAGTGACTGACTGACTGGACTGACTGACTGAGACTGAATGACAGAGTGCTTGACTGATTGACTGTCAGACTGACTGACTGACTTCGCAAAAGGGAAAAATAAAAAAAAAAAGAATTACAAAATTAGAAAAAAATATTTGCATTTAAGATTTCCTTTCCGGCTGGGATTTGAACCCAGGGCGACACTCATGGAAGCCCAACGCTCTCGCCAATATAATATCGGATCTCTGTTGATCGGTGTCTTAATTATAATAAAAACAAAAAATGCACCTTAGTAATTATTGATCTAAAATCTTTGAAATCTAAAGGTCGAATGATTAAACTGACTCAGAATTTTCTTCCGTACATAAATAATCCATATTTGCAAAAGAAAGAGATTGAAAAAAAAAGAATCTTCAAATTAGAAGAGAAATATATACATGGAAGATTTTCAATCCGGCCGGGACTCGAACCCAGTACCACGCGCTTGGAACCCAACGGTCTAGCCATTAGGCTATCGGAGCTCTGTCGATGGAAGTCTTAAATATAATAAAAACAAAAAATGCACCTTGGTAATTATTGATTCAAACACTTTGAAATTTACAGGTCGAATAATTAAACTGACTCAGAATTTTTCTCCCTACATAAATAATCAATATTCGCAAAAGAGAAAAATTAAAAAAAAAAGAAGAAGAAATTTCAAATTAGAAACTAAAAGTATACATTGAAGATTTTCGTTCAGGCTGGGACTCGAACCCAGGGCCACTCGCTTAGAAGCCTAACACTCTAGCCATTAGTCTATGGGAGCTCTGTCGGTGGGAGTTTTAAATATAATAAAAACAAAAAATGCACCTTGGTAATTGTTTATTTAAACACTTTGAAATCTTCGTGTCGAAAAATTAAACTGACTCAGAATTTTCTTCCCTACATAAATAATCAATAATTGCAAAGGAAAGAAATTGAAAAAAAAAAGAATTTTCAAATTAGAAAAGAAATATATACATTGAAGATATTCGCTCCGGCTTTGACTCGAACCCAGGCCACTCGCTTGGAAGACCAGCGGTCTAGCCATTAGGCTATCGGAGTTCTGTCGAGCGGAGTCTTACTGCCTGACTGATACTGCCTAACTGACAGACTGACTCACTGACTGACTGATACTGACTGACTGACTCACTGACTGACCGAGACTGACTGACTAACTGCCTGACTGACTGAGACTGGACTGACTGACTGACTGACTAACTGACTGACTGAGACTGACTGACTGCTTGACTCTCTGACTGGCTATTTCACTGACTGACTGACTGACTAACTGCCTGACTGACTGAGACTGGACTGACTGACTGACTGACTAACTGACTGACTGAGACTGACTGACTGACTGACTAACTGACTGACTGAGACTGACTGACTGACTGCTTGACTACCTGACTGACTGCTTGACTGACTAACTGACTGGACAGGACTGACCGACTGACTGACTGACAGACTGACTGAATAAGGATGACTGACAGACTGACTGAATAAGGCTAACTGACTGACTGACTGACAGACTGACTGAATAAGGCTGACCGACTGACTGACTGCCTGACTGACTGACTGACTGAATGACTGACTGACTGACTGACCGAGACTGACTGACTGACTGAGACTGGACTGGACTGACTGACTGACTGACTGGCTGAAGGACTAACTGACTGACTGGACTGACGGACTGAGACTGAATGACTGAGTGCTTGACTGATTGACTGTCAGACTGACTGACTGACTTCGCAAAAGGGAAAAATAAAAAAAAAGAATTATAAAATTAGAAAAAAATATTTGCATTTAAGATTTCCTTTCCGGCCGGGACTCGAACCCAGTACCACGCACTAGGAACCCAACGGTCTAGCCATTAGGCTATCGGAGCTCTGTCGATGGAAGTCTTAAATATAATAAAAACAAAAAATGCACCTTGGTAATTATTGATTCAAACACTTTGAAATTTACAGGTCGAATAATTAAACTGACTCAGAATTTTTCTCCCTACATAAATAATCAATATTCGCAAAAGAGAAAAATTAAAAAAAAAAAGAAGAAGAAATTTCAAATTAGAAACTAAAAGTATACATTGAAGATTTTCGTTCAGGCTGGGACTCGAACCCAGGGCCACTCGCTTGGAAGCCTAACACTCTAGCCATTAGTCTATGGGAGCTCTGTCGGTGGGAGTTTTAAATATAATAAAAACAAAAAATGCACCTTGGTAATTGTTTATTTAAACACTTTGAAATCTTCGTGTCGAAAAATTAAACTGACTCAGAATTTTCTTCCCTACATAAATAATCAATAATTGCAAAGGAAAGAAATTGAAAAAAAAAAGAATTTTCAAATTAGAAAAGAAATATATACATCGAAGATATTCGCTCCGGCTGGGACTCGAACCCAGGCTACTCGCTTGGAAGACCAGCGGTCTAGCCATTAGGCTATCGGAGTTCTATCGAGCGGAGTCTTACTGCCTGACTGATACTGCCTGACTGACAGACTGACTCACTGACTGACTGATACTGACTGACTGACTCACTGACTGACCGAGACTGACTGACTAACTGCCTGACTGACTGAGACTGGACTGACTGACTGACTGACTGACTGACTGACTAACTGACTGACTGAGACTGACTGACTGACTGCTTGACTCTCTGACTGGCTATTTCACTGACTGACTGAATGACTAAATGACTGACTGACACTGACTGACTGACTGCTTGACTACCTGACTGACTGCTTGACTGACTAACTGACTGGACAGGACTGACCGACTGACTGACTGACAGACTGACTGAATAAGGATGACTGACAGACTGACTGAATAAGGCTGACTGACTGACTGACTGACAGACTGACTGAATAAGGCTGACCGACTGACTGACTGCCTGACTGACTGACTGACTGAATGACTGACCGAGACTGACTGACTGACTGACTGAGACTGGACTGGACTGACTGACTGACTGACTGAGACTGACTGACTGCTTTAGTGACTAACTGACTGCACAGGACTCACCGACTGACTGACTGACTGACTGACTGACTGACTGACTGACTGAATGACTGACTGACTGAGACTAAATAACTGACTGCTTGACTGACTGGCTGAAGGACTAACTGACTGGACTGACTGACTGAGACTGAAAGACTGAGTGCTTGACTGATTGACTGTCAGACTGACTGACTGACTTCGCAAAAGGGAAAAATGAAAAAAAAAGAATTATAAAATTAGAAAAAAATATTTGCATTTAAGATTTCCATTCCGGCCGGGACTCGAACCCAGTACCACGCGCTAGGAACCCAACGCTCTCGCCAATATACTATCGGATCTCTGTTGATCGGTGTCTTAATTATAATAAAAACAAAAAATGCACGTTAGTAATTATTGATCTAAAATCTTTGAAATCTAAAGGTCGAATGATTAAACTGACTCAGAATTTTCTTCCGTACATAAATAATCCATATTTGCAAAAGAAAGAAATTGAAAAAAAAAAGAATCTTCAAATTAGAAGAGAAATATATACATGGAAGATTTTCGTTCCGGCCGGGACTCGAACCCAGTACCACGCGCTTGGAACCCAACGGTCTAGCCATTAGGCTATCGGAGCTCTGTCGATGGAAGTCTTAAATATAATAAAAACAAAAAATGCACCTTGGTAATTATTGATTCAAACACTTTGAAATTTACAGGTCGAATAATTAAACTGACTCAGAATTTTTCTCCCTACATAAATAATCAATATTCGCAAAAGAGAAAAATTAAAAAAAAAAGAAGAAGAAATTTCAAATTAGAAACTAAATGTATACATTGAAGATTTTCGTTCAGGCTGGGACTCGAACCCAGGGCCACTCGCTTGGAAGCCTAACACTCTAGCCATTAGTCTATGGGAGCTCTGTCGGTGGGAGTTTTAAATATAATAAAAACAAAAAATGCACCTTGGTAATTGTTTATTTAAACACTTTGAAATCTTCGTGTCGAAAAATTAAACTGACTCAGAATTTTCTTCCCTACATAAATAATCAATAATTGCAAAGGAAAGAAATTGAAAAAAAAAAAGAATTTTCAAATTAGAAAAGAAATATATACATTGAAGATATTCGCTCCGGCTGGGACTCGAACCCAGGCCACTCGCTTGGAAGACCAGCGGTCTAGCCATTAGGCTATCGGAGTTCTGTCGAGCGGAGTCTTACTGCCTGACTGATACTGCCTGACTGACAGACTGACTCACTGACTGACTGATACTGACTGACTGACTCACTGACTGACCGAGACTGACTGACTAACTGCCTGACTGACTGAGACTGGACTGACTGACTGACTGGCTGACTGACTGACTAACTGACTGACTGAGACTGACTGACTGACTGCTTGACTCTCTGACTGGCTATTTCACTGACTGACTGAATGACTAAATGACTGACTGACACTGACTGACTGACTGCTTGACTACCTGACTGACTGCTTGACTGACTAACTGACTGGACAGGACTGACCGACTGACTGACTGACAGACTGACTGAATAAGGATGACTGACAGACTGACTGAATAAGGCTGACTGACTGACTGACTGACAGACTGACTGAATAAGGCTGACCGACTGACTGACTGCCTGACTGACTGACTGACTGAATGACTGACTGACTGACTGACCGAGACTGACTGACTGACTGACTGAGACTGGACTGGACTGACTGACTGACTGACTGACTGAGACTGACTGACTGCTTTAGTGACTAACTGACTGCACAGGACTGACCGACTGACTGACTGACTGACTGCCTGACTGACTGACTGACTGAATGACTGACTGACTGAGACTAAATGACTGACTGCTTGACTGACTGGCTGAAGCACTAACTGACTGACTGAGTGACTGACTGACTGGACTGACTGACTGAGACTGAATGACAGAGTGCTTGACTGATTGACTGTCAGACTGACTGACTGACTTCGCAAAAGGGAAAAATAAAAAAAAAAAGAATTACAAAATTAGAAAAAAATATTTGCATTTAAGATTTCCTTTCCGGCTGGGATTTGAACCCAGGGCGACACTCATGGAAGCCCAACGCTCTCGCCAATATACTATCGGATCTCTGTTGATCGGTGTCTTAATTATAATAAAAACAAAAAATGCACCTTAGTAATTATTGATCTAAAATCTTTGAAATCTAAAGGTCGAATGATTAAACTGACTCAGAATTTTCTTCCGTACATAAATAATCCATATTTGCAAAAGAAAGAGATTGAAAAAAAAAGAATCTTCAAATTAGAAGAGAAATATATACATGGAAGATTTTCAATCCGGCAGGGACTCGAACCCAGTACCACGCGCTTGGAACCCAACGGTCTAGCCATTAGGCTATCGGAGCTCTGTCGATGGAAGTCTTAAATATAATAAAAACAAAAAATGCACCTTGGTAATTATTGATTCAAACACTTTGAAATTTACAGGTCGAATAATTAAACTGACTCAGAATTTTTCTCCCTACATAAATAATCAATATTCGCAAAAGAGAAAAATTAAAAAAAAAAGAAGAAGAAATTTCAAATTAGAAACTAAAAGTATACATTGAAGATTTTCGTTCAGGCTGGGACTCGAACCCAGGGCCACTCGCTTAGAAGCCTAACACTCTAGCCATTAGTCTATGGGAGCTCTGTCGGTGGGAGTTTTAAATATAATAAAAACAAAAAATGCACCTTGGTAATTGTTTATTTAAACACTTTGAAATCTTCGTGTCGAAAAATTAAACTGACTCAGAATTTTCTTCCCTACATAAATAATCAATAATTGCAAAGGAAAGAAATTGAAAAAAAAAGAATTTTCAAATTAGAAAAGAAATATATACATTGAAGATATTCGCTCCGGCTGGGACTCGAACCCAGGCCACTCGCTTGGAAGACCAGCGGTCTAGCCATTAGGCTATCGGAGTTCTGTCGAGCGGAGTCTTACTGCCTGACTGATACTGCCTGACTGACAGACTGACTCACTGACTGAATGATACTGACTGACTGACTCACTGACTGACCGAGACTGGACTGACTGACTGACTGAGACTGGACTGACTGACTGACTGACTGACTGACTGACTAACTGACTGTGACTAACTGACTGCACAGGACTCACCGACTGACTGACTGACTGACTGCCTGACTGACTGAGACTGACTGACTGACTGCTTGACTCTCTGACTGGCTATTTCACTGACTGACTGAATGACTAAATGACTGACTGACACTGACTGACTGACTGCTTGACTACCTGACTGACTGCTTGACTACCTGACTGACTGCTTGACTGACTAACTGACTGGACAGGACTGACCGACTGACTGACTGACAGACTGACTGAATAAGGATGACTGACAGACTGACTAAATATGGCTGACTGACTGACTGACTGACAGACTGACTTAATAAGGCTGACCGACTGACTGACTGCCTGACTGACTGACTGACTGAATGACTGACTGACCGAGACTGACTGACTGACTGACTGAGACTGGACTGGACTGACTGACTGACTGACTGACTGAGACTGACTGACTGCTTTAGTGACTAACTGACTGCACAGGACTCACCGACTGACTGACTGACTGACTGCCTGACTGACTGACTGACTGAATGACTGACTGACTGAGACTAAATGACTGACTGCTTGACTGACTGGCTGAAGGACTAACTGACTGACTGAGTGACTGACTGACTGGACTGACTGACTGAGACTGAATGACTGAGTGCTTGACTGATTGACTGTCAGACTGACTGACTGACTTCGCAAAAGGGAAAAATAATAAAAAGAATTATAAAATTAGAAAAGAATATTTGCATTTAAGATTTCCTTTCCGGCTGGGATTTGAACCCAGGGCGACACTCATGGAAGCCCAACGCTCTCGCCAATATACTATCGGACCTCTGTTGATCGGTGTCTTAATTATAATAAAAACAAAAAATGCACGTTAGTAATTATTGATCTAAAATCTTTGAAATCTAAAGGTCGAATGATTAAACTGACTCAGAATTTTCTTCCGTACATAAATAATCCATATTTGCAAAAGAAAGAAATTGAAAAAAAAAGAATCTTCAAATTAGAAGAGAAATATATACATGGAAGATTTTCGTTCCGGCCGGGACTCGAACCCATTACCACGCGCTTGGAACCCAACGGTCTAGCCATTAGGCTATCGGAGCTCTGTCGATGGAAGTCTTAAATATAATAAAAACAAAAAATGCACCTTGGTAATTATTGATTCAAACACTTTGAAATTTACAGGTCGAATAATTAAACTGACTCAGAATTTTTCTCCCTACATAAATAATCAATATTCGCAAAAGAGAAAAATTTAAAAAAAAGAAGAAGAAATTTCAAATTAGAAACTAAAAGTATACATTGAAGATTTTCGTTCAGGCTGGGACTCGAACCCAGGGCCACTCGCTTGGAAGCCTAACACTCTAGCCATTAGTCTATGGGAGCTCTGTCGGTGGGAGTTTTAAATATAATAAAAACAAAAAATGCACCTTGGTAATTGTTTATTTAAACACTTTGAAATCTTCGTGTCGAAAAATTAAACTGACTCAGAATTTTCTTCCCTACATAAATAATCAATAATTGCAAAGGAAAGAAATTGAAAAAAAAAAGAATTTTCAAATTAGAAAAGAAATATATACATTGAAGATATTCGCTCCGGCTGGGACTCGAACCCAGGCCACTCGCTTGGAAGACCAGCGGTCTAGCCATTAGGCTATCGGAGTTCTGTCGAGCGGAGTCTTACTGCCTGACTGATACTGCCTGACTGACAGACTGACTCACTGACTGACTGATACTGACTGACTGACTCACTGACTGACCGAGACTGACTGACTAACTGCCTGACTGACTGAGACTGGACTGACTGAGACTGGACTGACTGACTGACTGACTGACTGACTGACTAACTGACTGACTGAGACTGACTGACTGACTGCTTGACTCTCTGACTGGCTATTTCACTGACTGACTGAATGACTAAATGACTGACTGACACTGACTGACTGACTGCTTGACTACCTGACTGACTGCTTGACTGACTAACTGACTGGACAGGACTGACCGACTGACTGACTGACAGACTGACTGAATAAGGATGACTGACAGACTGACTGAATAAGGCTGACTGACTGACTGACAGACTGACTGAATAAGGCTGACCGACTGACTGACTGCCTGACTGACTGACTGACTGAATGACTGACTGACTGACTGACCGAGACTGACTGACTGAATGACTGACTGAGACCGGACTGGACTGACTGACTGACTGACTGACTGAGACTGACTGACTGCTTTAGTGACTAACTGACTGCACAGGACTCACCGACTGACTGACTGACTGACTGCCTGACTGACTGACTGACTGAATGACTGACTGACTGAGACTAAATGACTGACTGCTTGACTGACTGGCTGAAGGACTAACTGACTGACTGAGTGACTGACTGACTGGACTGACTGACTGAGACTGAATGACTGAGTGCTTGACTGATTGACTGTCAGACTGACTGACTGACTTCGCAAAAGGGAAAAATAAAAAAAAAAGAATTATAAAATTAGAAAAAAAATATTTGCATTTAGGATTTCCTTTCCGGCCGGGACTCGAACCCAATACCACGCGCTAGGAACCCAACGGTCTAGCCATTAGGCTATCGGAGCTCTGTCGATGGAAGTCTTAAATATAATAAAAACAAAAAATGCACCTTGGTAATTATTGATTCAAACACTTTGAAATTTACAGGTCGAATAATTAAACTGACTCAGAATTTTTCTCCCTACATAAATAATCAATATTCGCAAAAGAGAAAAATTAAAAAAAAAAAAGAAGAAGAAATTTCAAATTAGAAACTAAAGGTATACATTGAAGATTTTCGTTCAGGCTGGGACTCGAACCCAGGGCCACTCGCTTGGAAGCCTAACACTCTAGCCATTAGTCTATGGGAGCTCTGTCGGTGGGAGTTTTAAATATAATAAAAACAAAAAATGCACCTTGGTAATTGTTTATTTAAACACTTTGAAATCTTCGTGTCGAAAAATTAAACTGACTCAGAATTTTCTTCCCTACATAAATAATCAATAATTGCAAAGGAAAGAAATTGAAAAAAAAAAGAATTTTCAAATTAGAAAAGAAATATATACATTGAAGATATTCGCTCCGGCTGGGACTCGAACCCAGGCCACTCGCTTGGAAGACCAGCGGTCTAGCCATTAGGCTATCGGAGTTCTGTCGAGCGGAGTCTTACTGCCTGACTGATACTGCCTGACTGACAGACTGACTCACTGACTGACTGATACTGACTGACTGACTCACTGACTGACCGAGACTGACTGACTAACTGCCTGACTGACTGAGACTGGACTGACTGAGACTGGACTGACTGACTGACTGACTGACTGACTGACTAACTGACTGACTGAGACTGACTGACTGACTGCTTGACTCTCTGACTGGCTATTTCACTGACTGACTGAATGACTAAATGACTGACTGACACTGACTGACTGACTGCTTGACTACCTGACTGACTGCTTGACTGACTAACTGACTGGACAGGACTGACCGACTGACTGACTGACAGACTGACTGAATAAGGATGACTGACAGACTGACTGAATAAGGCTGACTGACTGACTGACAGACTGACTGAATAAGGCTGACCGACTGACTGACTGCCTGACTGACTGACTGACTGAATGACTGACTGACTGACTGACCGAGACTGACTGACTGAATGACTGACTGAGACTGGACTGGACTGACTGACTGACTGACTGACTGAGACTGACTGACTGCTTTAGTGACTAACTGACTGCACAGGACTCACCGACTGACTGACTGACTGACTGCCTGACTGACTGACTGACTGAATGACTGACTGACTGAGACTAAATGACTGACTGCTTGACTGACTGGCTGAAGGACTAACTGACTGACTGAGTGACTGACTGACTGGACTGACTGACTGAGACTGAATGACTGAGTGCTTGACTGATTGACTGTCAGACTGACTGACTGACTTCGCAAAAGGGAAAAATAAAAAAAAAAGAATTATAAAAAAATATTTGCATTTAAGATTTCCTTTCCGGCCTTGACTCGAACCCAATACCACGCGCTAGGAACCCAACGGTCTAGCCATTAGGCTATCGGAGCTCTGTCGATGGAAGTCTTAAATATAATAAAAACAAAAAATGCACCTTGGTAATTATTGATTCAAACACTTTGAAATTTACAGGTCGAATAATTAAACTGACTCAGAATTTTTCTCCCTACATAAATAATCAATATTCGCAAAAGAGAAAAATTTAAAAAAAAGAAGAAGAAATTTCAAATTAGAAACTAAAAGTATACATTGAAGATTTTCGTTCAGGCTGGGACTCGAACCCAGGGCCACTCGCTTGGAAGCCTAACACTCTAGCCATTAGTCTATGGGAGCTCTGTCGGTGGGAGTTTTAAATATAATAAAAACAAAAAATGCACCTTGGTAATTGTTTATTTAAACACTTTGAAATCTTCGTGTCGAAAAATTAAACTGACTCAGAATTTTCTTCCCTACATAAATAATCAATAATTGCAAAGGAAAGAAATTGAAAAAAAAAAGAATTTTCAAATTAGAAAAGAAATATATACATTGAAGATATTCGCTCCGGCTGGGACTCGAACCCAGGCCACTCGCTTGGAAGACCAGCGGTCTAGCCATTAGGCTATCGGAGTTCTGTCGAGCGGAGTCTTACTGCCTGACTGATACTGCCTGACTGACAGACTGACTCACTGACTGACTGATACTGACTGACTGACTCACTGACTGACCGAGACTGACTGACTAACTGCCTGACTGACTGAGACTGGACTGACTGAGACTGGACTGACTGACTGACTGACTGACTGACTGACTAACTGACTGACTGAGACTGACTGACTGACTGCTTGACTCTCTGACTGGCTATTTCACTGACTGGCTGAATGACTAAATGACTGACTGACACTGACTGACTGACTGCTTGACTACCTGACTGACTGCTTGACTGACTAACTGACTGGACAGGACTGACCGACTGACTGACTGACAGACTGACTGAATAAGGATGACTGACAGACTGACTGAATAAGGCTGACTGACTGACTGACTGACAGACTGACTGAATAAGGCTGACCGACTGACTGACTGCCTGACTGACTGACTGACTGAATGACTGACTGACTGACTGACCGAGACTGACTGACTGAATGACTGACTGAGACTGGACTGGACTGACTGACTGACTGACTGACTGAGACTGACTGACTGCTTTAGTGACTAACTGACTGCACAGGACTCACCGACTGACTGACTGACTGACTGCCTGACTGACTGACTGACTGAATGACTGACTGACTGAGACTAAATGACTGACTGCTTGACTGACTGGCTGAAGGACTAACTGACTGACTGAGTGACTGACTGACTGGACTGACTGACTGAGACTGAATGACTGAGTGCTTGACTGATTGACTGTCAGACTGACTGACTGACTTCGCAAAAGGGAAAAATAAAAAAAAAAGAATTATAAAATTAGAAAAAAATATTTGCATTTAAGATTTCCTTTCCGGCCGGGACTCGAACCCAATACCACGCGCTAGGAACCCAACGGTCTAGCCATTAGGCTATCGGAGCTCTGTCGATGGAAGTCTTAAATATAATAAAAACAAAAAATGCACCTTGGTAATTATTGATTCAAACACTTTGAAATTTACAGGTCGAATAATTAAACTGACTCAGAATTTTTCTCCCTACATAAATAATCAATATTCGCAAAAGAGAAAAATTTAAAAAAAAGAAGAAGAAATTTCAAATTAGAAACTAAAAGTATACATTGAAGATTTTCGTTCAGGCTGGGACTCGAACCCAGGGCCACTCGCTTGGAAGCCTAACACTCTAGCCATTAGTCTATGGGAGCTCTGTCGGTGGGAGTTTTAAATATAATAAAAACTAAAAATGCACCTTGGTAATTGTTTATTTAAACACTTTGAAATCTTCGTGTCGAAAAATTAAACTGACTCAGAATTTTCTTCCCTACATAAATAATCAATAATTGCAAAGGAAAGAAATTGAAAAAAAAAAGAATTTTCAAATTAGAAAAGAAATATATACATTGAAGATATTCGCTCCGGCTGGGACTCGAACCCAGGCCACTCGCTTGGAAGACCAGCGGTCTAGCCATTAGGCTATCGGAGTTCTGTCGAGCGGAGTCTTACTGCCTGACTGATACTGCCTGACTGACAGACTGACTCACTGACTGACTGATACTGACTGACTGACTCACTGACTGACCGAGACTGACTGACTAACTGCCTGACTGACTGAGACTGGACTGACTGAGACTGGACTGACTGACTGACTGACTGACTGACTGACTAACTGACTGACTGAGACTGACTGACTGACTGCTTGACTCTCTGACTGGCTATTTCACTGACTGACTGAATGACTAAATGACTGACTGACACTGACTGACTGACTGCTTGACTACCTGACTGACTGCTTGACTGACTAACTGACTGGACAGGACTGACCGACTGACTGACTGACAGACTGACTGAATAAGGATGACTGACAGACTGACTGAATAAGGCTGACTGACTGACAGACTGACTGAATAAGGCTGACCGACTGACTGACTGCCTGACTGACTGACTGACTGAATGACTGACTGACTGACTGACCGAGACTGACTGACTGACTGACTGACTGAGACTGGACTGGACTGACTGACTGACTGACTGACTGAGACTGACTGACTGCTTTAGTGACTAACTGACTGCACAGGACTCACCGACTGACTGACTGACTGACTGCCTGACTGACTGACTGACTGAATGACTGACTGACTGAGACTAAATGACTGACTGCTTGACTGACTGGCTGAAGGACTAACTGACTGACTGAGTGACTGACTGACTGGACTGACTGACTGAGACTGAATGACTGAGTGCTTGACTGATTGACTGTCAGACTGACTGACTGACTTCGCAAAAGGGAAAAATAAAAAAAAAAGAATTATAAAATTAGAAAAAAATATTTGCATTTAAGATTTCCTTTCCGGCCTTGACTCGAACCCAATACCACGCGCTAGGAACCCAACGGTCTAGCCATTAGGCTATCGGAGCTCTGTCGATGGAAGTCTTAAATATAATAAAAACAAAAAATGCACCTTGGTAATTATTGATTCAAACACTTTGAAATTTACAGGTCGAATAATTAAACTGACTCAGAATTTTTCTCCCTACATAAATAATCAATATTCGCAAAAGAGAAAAATTAAAAAAAAAAAGAAGAAGAAATTTCAAATTAGAAACTAAAGGTATACATTGAAGATTTTCGTTCAGGCTGGGACTCGAACCCAGGGCCACTCGCTTGGAAGCCTAACACTCTAGCCATTAGTCTATGGGAGCTCTGTCGGTGGGAGTTTTAAATATAATAAAAACAAAAAATGCACCTTGGTAATTGTTTATTTAAACACTTTGAAATCTTCGTGTCGAAAAATTAAACTGACTCAGAATTTTCTTCCCTACATAAATAATCAATAATTGCAAAGGAAAGAAATTGAAAAAAAAAAGAACTTTCAAATTAGAAAAGAAATATATACATTGAAGATATTCGCTCCGGCTGGGACTCGAACCCAGGCCACTCGCTTGGAAGACCAGCGGTCTAGCCATTAGGCTATCGGAGTTCTGTCGAGCGGAGTCTTACTGCCTGACTGATACTGCCTGACTGACAGACTGACTCACTGACTGACTGATACTGACTGACTGACTCACTGACTGACCGAGACTGACTGACTCACTGACTGACCGAGACTGACTGACTAACTGCCTGACTGACTGAGACTGGACTGACTGACTGACTGACTGACTGACTGACTAACTGACTGACTGAGACTGACTGACTGACTGCTTGACTCTCTGACTGGCTATTTCACTGACTGACTGAATGACTAAATGACTGACTGACACTGACTGACTGACTGCTTGACTACCTGACTGACTGATTGACTGACTAACTGACTGGACAGGACTGACCGACTGACTGACTGACAGACTGACTGAATAAGGATGAGTGACAGACTGACTGAATAAAGCTGACTGACTGACTGACTGACAGACTGACTGAATAAGGCTGACCGACTGACTGACTGCCTGACTGACTGACTGACTGAATGACTGACTGACTGACTGACCGAGACTGACTGACTGACTGACTGAGACTGGACTGGACTGACTGACTGACTGACTGACTGAGACTGACTGACTGCTTTAGTGACTAACTGACTGCACAGGACTCACCGACTGACTGACTGACTGACTGCCTGACTGACTGACTGACTGAATGACTGACTGACTGAGACTAAATGACTGACTGCTTGATTGACTGGCTGAAGGACTAACTGACTGACTGAGTGACTGACTGACTGGACTGACTGACTGAGACTGAATGACTGAGTGCTTGACTGATTGACTGTCAGACTGACTGACTGACTTCGCAAAAGGGAAAAATAAAAAAAAAGAATTATAAAATTAGAAAAAAATATTTGCATTTAAGATTTCCTTTCCGGCCGGGACTCGAACCCAGTACCACGCGCTAGGAACCCAACGCTCTCGTCAATATACTATCGGATCTCTGTTGATCGGTGTCTTAATTATAATAAAAACAAAAAATGCACGTTAGTAATTACTGATCTAAAATCTTTGAAATCTAAAGGTCGAATGATTAAACTGACTCAGAATTTTCTTCCGTACATAAATAATCCATATTTGCAAAAGAAAGAAATTGAAAAAAAAAGAATCTTCAAATTAGAAGAGAAATATATACAAGGAAGATTTTCAATCCGGCCGGGACTCGAACCCAGTACCACGCGCTTGGAACCCAACGGTCTAGCCATTAGACTATCGGAGCTCTGTCGATGGAAGTCTTAAATATAATAAAAACAAAAAATGCACCTTGGTAATTATTGATTCAAACACTTTGAAATTTACAGGTCCAATAATTAAACTGACTCAGAATTTTTCTCCCTACATAAATAATCAATATTCGCAAAAGAGAAAAATTAAAAAAAAAAGAAGAAGAAATTTCAAATTAGAAACTAAAAGTATACATTGAAGATTTTCGTTCAGGCTGGGACTCGAACCCAGGGCCACTCGCTTGGAAGCCTAACACTCTAGCCATTAGTCTATGGGAGCTCTGTCGGTGGGAGTTTTAAATATAATAAAAACAAAAAATGCACCTTGGTAATTGTTTATTTAAACACTTTGAAATCTTCGTGTCGAAAAATTAAACTGACTCAGAATTTTCTTCCCTACATAAATAATCAATAATTGCAAAGGAAAGAAATTGAAAAAAAAAAGAATTTTCAAATTAGAAAAGAAATATATACATTGAAGATATTCGCTCCGGCTGGGACTCGAACCCAGGCCACTCGCTTGGAAGACCAGCGGTCTAGCCATTAGGCTATCGGAGTTCTGTCGAGCGGAGTCTTACTGCCTGACTGATACTGCCTGACTGACAGACTGACTCACTGACTGAATGATACTGACTGACTGACTCACTGACTGACCGAGACTGGACTGACTGACTGACTGACTGACTGAGACTGGACTGACTGACTGACTGACTGACTGACTGACTAACTGACTGACTGAGACTGACTGACTGACTGCTTGACTCTCTGACTGGCTATTTCACTGACTGACTGAATGACTAAATGACTGACTGACACTGACTGACTGACTGCTTGACTACCTGACTGACTGCTTGACTGACTAACTGACTGGACAGGACTGACCGACTGACTGACTGACAGACTGACTGAATAAGGATGACTGACAGACTGACTAAATAAGGCTGACTGACTGACTGACTGACAGACTGACTGAATAAGGCTGACCGACTGACTGACTGCCTGACTGACTGACTGACTGAATGACTGACTGACCGAGACTGACTGACTGACTGACTGAGACTGGACTGGACTGACTGACTGACTGACTGACTGAGACTGACTGACTGCTTTAGTGACTAACTGACTGCACAGGACTCACCGACTGACTGACTGACTGACTGCCTGACTGACTGACTGACTGAATGACTGACTGACTGAGACTAAATGACTGACTGCTTGACTGACTGGCTGAAGGACTAACTGACTGACTAAGTGACTGACTGACTGGACTGACTGACTGAGACTGAATGACTGAGTGCTTGACTGATTGACTGTCAGACTGACTGACTGACTTCGCAAAAGGGAAAAATAATAAAAAGAATTATAAAATTAGAAAAGAATATTTGCATTTAAGATTTCCTTTCCGGCTGGGATTTGAACCCAGGGCGACACTCATGGAAGCCCAACGCTCTCGCCAATATACTATCGGATCTCTGTTGATCGGTGTCTTAATTATAATAAAAACAAAAAATGCACGTTAGTAATTATTGATCTAAAATCTTTGAAATCTAAAGGTCGAATGATTAAACTGACTCAGAATTTTCTTCCGTACATAAATAATCCATATTTGCAAAAGAAAGAAATTGAAAAAAAAAAGAATCTTCAAATTAGAAGAGAAATATATACATGGAAGATTTTCGTTCCGGCCGGGACTCGAACCCATTACCACGCGCTTGGAACCCAACGGTCTAGCCATTAGACTATCGGAGCTCTGTCGATGGAAGTCTTAAATATAATAAAAACAAAAAATGCACCTTGGTAATTATTGATTCAAACACTTTGAAATTTACAGGTCGAATAATTAAACTGACTCAGAATTTTTCTCCCTACATAAATAATCAATATTCGCAAAAGAGAAAAATTTAAAAAAAAGAAGAAGAAATTTCAAATTAGAAACTAAAAGTATACATTGAAGATTTTCGTTCAGGCTGGGACTCGAACCCAGGGCCACTCGCTTGGAAGCCTAACACTCTAGCCATTAGTCTATGGGAGCTCTGTCGGTGGGAGTTTTAAATATAATAAAAACAAAAAATGCACCTTGGTAATTGTTTATTTAAACACTTTGAAATCTTCGTGTCGAAAAATTAAACTGACTCAGAATTTTCTTCCCTACATAAATAATCAATAATTGCAAAGGAAAGAAATTGAAAAAAAAAAGAATTTTCAAATTAGAAAAGAAATATATACATTGAAGATATTCGCTCCGGCTGGGACTCGAACCCAGGCCACTCGCTTGGAAGACCAGCGGTCTAGCCATTAGGCTATCGGAGTTCTGTCGAGCGGAGTCTTACTGCCTGACTGATACTGCCTGACTGACAGACTGACTCACTGACTGACTGATACTGACTGACTGACTCACTGACTGACCGAGACTGACTGACTAACTGCCTGACTGACTGAGACTGGACTGACTGAGACTGGACTGACTGACTGACTGACTGACTGACTGACTGAGACTGACTGACTGACTGCTTGACTCTCTGACTGGCTATTTCACTGACTGACTGAATGACTAAATGACTGACTGACTCTGACTGACTGACTGCTTGACTACCTGACTGACTGCTTGACTGACTAACTGACTGGACAGGACTGACCGACTGACTGACTGACAGACTGACTGAATAAGGATGACTGACAGACTGACTGAATAAGGCTGACTGACTGACTGACTGACAGACTGACTGAATAAGGCTGACCAACTGACTGACTGCCTGACTGACTGACTGACTGAATGACTGACTGACTGACTGACCGAGATTGACTGACTGACTGTCTGAGACTGGACTGGACTGGACTGACTGACTGACTGACTGACTGAGACTGACTGACTGCTTTAGTGACTAACTGACTGCACAGGACTCACCGACTGACTGACTGACTGACTGCTTGACTGACTGGCTGAAGGACTAACTGACTGACTGAGTGACTGACTGACTGAGACTGAATGACTGAGTGCTTGACTGATTGACTGTCAGACTGACTGACTGACTTCGCAAAAGGGAAAAATAAAAAAAAAAGAATTATAAAATTAGAAAAAAATTTTTGCATTTAAGATTTCCTTTCCGGCCGGGACTCGAACCCAGTACCACGCGCTAGGAACCCAACGGTCTAGCCATTAGGCTATCGGAGCTCTGTCGATGGAAGTCTTAAATATAATAAAAACAAAAAATGCACCTTGGTAATTATTGATTCAAACACTTTGAAATTTACAGGTCGAATAATTAAACTGACTCAGAATTTTTCTCCCTACATAAATAATCAATATTCGCAAAAGAGAAAAATTAAAAAAAAAAGAAGAAGAAATTTCAAATTAGAAACTAAAAGTATACATTGAAGATTTTCGTTCAGGATGGGACTCGAACCCAGGGCCACTCGCTTGGAAGCCTAACACTCTAGCCATTAGTCTATGGGAGCTCTGTCGGTGGGAGTTTTAAATATAATAAAAACAAAAAATGCACCTTGGTAATTGTTTATTTAAACACTTTGAAATCTTCGTGTCGAAAAATTAAACTGACTCAGAATTTTCTTCCCTACATAAATAATCAATAATTGCAAAGGAAAGAAATTGAAAAAAAAAAGAATTTTCAAATTAGAAAAGAAATATATACATTGAAGATTTTCGCTCCGGCTGGGACTCGAACCCAGGCCACTCGCTTGGAAGACCAGCGGTCTAGCCATTAGGCTATCGGAGTTCTGTCGAGCGGAGTCTTACTGCCTGACTGATACTGCCTGACTGACAGACTGACTCACTGACTGACTGATACTGACTGACTGACTCACTGACTGACCGAGACTGACTGACTAACTGCCTGACTGACTGAGACTGGACTGACTGACTGACTGACTGACTGACTGACTAACGGACTGACTGAGACTGGCTGACTGACTGCTTGACTCTCTGACTGGCTATTTCACTGACTGACTGAATGACTAAATGACTGACTGACTGCTTGACTACCTGACTGACTGCTTGACTGACTAACTGACTGGACAGGACTGACCGACTGACTGACTGACAGACTGACTGAATAAGGATGACTGACAGACTGACTGAATAAGGCTGACCGACTGACTGACTGCCTGACTGACTGACTGACTGAATGACTGACCGAGACTGACTGACTGACTGACTGAGACTGGACTGGACTGACTGACTGACTGACTGAGACTGACTGACTGCTTTAGTGACTAACTGACTGCACAGGACTCACCGACTGACTGACTGACTGACTGCCTGACTGACTGACTGACTGAATGACTGACTGACTGAGACTAAATGACTGACTGCTTGACTGACTGGCTGAAGGACTAACTGACTGACTGACTGACTGGACTGACTGACTGAGACTGAATGACTGAGTGCTTGACTGATTGACTGTCAGACTGACTGACTGACTTCGCAAAAGGGAAAAATAAAAAAAAAGAATTATAAAATTAGAAAAAAAATATTTGCATTTAAGATTTCCTTTCCGGCCGGGACTCGAACCCAGTACCACGCGCTAGGAACCCAACGGTCTAGCCATTAGGCTATCGGAGCTCTGTTGATCGGTGTCTTAATTATAATAAAAACAAAAAATGCACCTTAGTAATTATTGATCTAAAATCTTTGAAATCTAAAGGTCGAATGATTAAACTGACTCAGAATTTTCTTCCGTACATAAATAATCCATATTTGCAAAAGAAAGAAATTGAAAAAAAAAGAATCTTCAAATTAGAAGAGAAATATATACATGGAAGATTTTCCTTCCGGCCGGGACTCGAACCCAGTACCACGCGCTTGGAACCCAACGGTCTAGCCATTAGGCTATCGGAGCTCTGTCGATGGAAGTCTTAAATATAATAAAAACAAAAAATGCACCTTGGTAATTATTGATTCAAACACTTTGAAATTTACAGGTCGAATAATTAAACTGACTCAGAATTTTTCTCCCTACATAAATAATCAATATTCGCAAAAGAGAAAAATTAAAAAAAAAAGAAGAAGAAATTTCAAATTAGAAACTAAAAGTATACATTGAAGGTTTTCGTTCAGGCTGGGACTCGAACCCAGGGCCACTCGCTTGGAAGCCTAACACTCTAGCCATTAGTCTATGGGAGCGCTGTCGGTTTGAGTTTTAAATATAATAAAAACAAAAAATGCACCTTGGTAATTGTTTATTTAAACACTTTGAAATCTTCGTGTCGAAAAATTAAACTGACTCAGAATTTTCTTCCCTTTATAAATAATCAATAATTGCAAAGGAAAGAAATTGAAAAAAAAAAGAATTTTCAAATTAGAAAAGAAATATATACATTGAAGATATTCGCTCCGGCTGGGACTCGAACCCAGGCCACTCGCTTGGAAGACCAGCGGTCTAGCCATTAGGCTATCGGAGTTCTGTCGAGCGGAGTCTTACTGCCTGACTGATACTGCCTGACTGACAAACTGACTCACTGACTGACTGATACTGACTGACTGACTCACTGACTGACTAACTGCCTGACTGACTGAGACTGGACTGACTGACTGACTGACTAACTGACTGACTGAGACTGACTGACTGACTGCTTGACTCTCTGACTGGCTATTTCACTGACTGACTGAATGACTAAATGACTGACTGACACTGACTGACTGACTGCTTGACTACCTGACTGACTGCTTGACTGACTAACTGACTGGACAGGACTGACCGACTGACTGACTGACAGACTGACTGAATAAGGATGACTGACAGACTTACTGAATAAGGCTGACTGACTGACTGACTGACAGACTGACTGAATAAGGCTGACCGACTGACTGACTGCCTGACTGACTGACTGACTGAATGACTGACTGACTGACTGACCGAGACTGACTGACTGACTGACTGAGACTGGACTGGACTGACTGACTGACTGACTGACTGAGACTGACTGACTGCTTTAGTGACTAACTGACTGCACAGGACTGACCGACTGACTGACTGACTGACTGACTGACTGACTGACTGAGACTAAATGACTGACTGCTTGACTGACTGGCTGAAAGACTAACTGACTGACTGAGTGACTGACTGACTGGACTGACTGACTGCTTTAGTGACTAACTGACTGCACAGGACTGACCGACTGACTGACTGACTGACTGACTGACTGCCTGACTGACTGACTGACTGAATGACTGACTGACTGAGACTAAATGACTGACTGCTTGACTGACTGGCTGAAGGACTAACTGACTGACTGACTGACTGGACTGACTGACTGAGACTGAATGACTGAGTGCTTGACTGATTGACTGTCAGACTGACTGACTGACTTCGCAAAAGGGAAAAATAAAAAAAAAGAATTATAAAATTAGAAAAAAATATTTGCATTTAAGATTTCCTTTCCGGCCGGGACTCGAACCCAGTACCACGCGCTAGGAACCCAACGCTCTCGCTAATATACTATCGGATCTCTGTTGATCGGTGTCTTAATTATAATAAAAACAAAAAATGCACCTTAGTAATTATTGATCTAAAATCTTTGAAATCTAAAGGTCGAATGATTAAACTGACTCAGAATTTTCTTCCGTACATAAATAATCCATATTTGCAAAAGAAAGAAATTGAAAAAAAAAGAATCTTCAAATTAGAAGAGAAATATATACATGGAAGATTTTCCTTCCGGCCGGGACTCGAACCCAGTACCACGCGCTTGGAACCCAACGGTCTAGCCATTAGGCTATCGGAGCTCTGTCGATGGAAGTCTTAAATATAATAAAAACAAAAAATGCACCTTGGTAATTATTGATTCAAACACTTTGAAATTTACAGGTCGAATAATTAAACTGACTCAGAATTTTTCTCCCTACATAAATAATCAATATTCGCAAAAGAGAAAAATTAAAAAAAAAAGAAGAAGAAATTTCAAATTAGAAACTAAAAGTATACATTGAAGATTTTCGTTCAGGCTGGGACTCGAACCCAGGGCCACTCGCTTGGAAGCCTAACACTCTAGCCATTAGTCTATGGGAGCTCTGTCGGTTTGAGTTTTAAATATAATAAAAACAATAAATGCACCTTGGTAATTGTTTATTTAAACACTTTGAAATCTTCGTGTCGAAAAATTAAACTGACTCAGAATTTTCTTCCCTTTATAAATAATCAATAATTGCAAAGGAAAGAAATTGAAAAAAAAAAGAATTTTCAAATTAGAAAAGAAATATATACATTGAAGATATTCGCTCCGGCTGGGACTCGAACCCAGGCCACTCGCTTGGAAGACCAGCGGTCTAGCCATTAGGCTATCGGAGTTCTGTCGAGCGGAGTCTTACTGCCTGACTGATACTGCCTGACTGACAAACTGACTCACTGACTGACTGATACTGACTGACTGACTCACTGACTGACTAACTGCCTGACTGACTGAGACTGGACTGACTGACTAACTGACTGACTGAGACTGACTGACTGACTGCTTGACTCTCTGACTGGCTATTTCACTGACTGACTGAATGACTAAATGACTGACTGACACTGACTGACTGACTGCTTGACTACCTGACTGACTGCTTGACTGACTAACTGACTGGACAGGACTGACCGACTGACTGACTGACAGACTGACTGAATAAGGATGACTGACAGACTTACTGAATAAGGCTGACTGACTGACTGACTGACAGACTGACTGAATAAGGCTGACCGACTGACTGACTGCCTGACTGACTGACTGACTGAATGACTGACTGACTGACTGACCGAGACTGACTGACTGACTGACTGAGACTGGACTGGACTGACTGACTGACTGACTGACTGAGACTGACTGACTGCTTTAGTGACTAACTGACTGCACAGGACTGACCGACTGACTGACTGACTGACTGACTGACTGACTGACTGACTGAATGACTGACTGACTGAGACTAAATGACTGACTGCTTGACTGACTGGCTGAAGGACTAACTGACTGACTGAGTGACTGACTGACTGGACTGACTGACTGAGACTGAATGACTGAGTGCTTGACTGATTGACTGTCAGACTGACTGACTGACTTCGCAAAAGGGAAAAATAAAAAAAAAAGAATTATTAAATTAGAAAAAAATATTTGCATTTAAGATTTCGTTTCCGGCTGGGATTTGAACCCAGGGCGACACTCATGGAAGCCCAACGCTTTCGCCAATATACTATCGGATCTCTGTTGATCGGTGTCTTAATTATAATAAAAACAAAAAATGCACCTTAGTAATTATTGATCTAAAATCTTTGAAATCTAAAGGTCGAATGATTAAACTGACTCAGAATTTTCTTCCGCACATAAATAATCCATATTTGCAAAAGAAAGAAATTGAAAAAAAAAAGAATCTTCAAATTAGATGAGAAATATATACATGGAAGATTTTCGTTCCGGCCGGGACTCGAACCCAGTACCACGCGCTTGGAACCCAACGGTCTAGCCATTAGGCTATCGGAGCTCTGTCGATGGAAGTCTTAAATATAATAAAAACAAAAAATGCACCTTGGTAATTATTGATTCAAACACTTTGAAATTTACAGGTCGAATAATTAAACTGACTCAGAATTTTTCTCCCTACATAAATAATCAATATTCGCAAAAGAGAAAAATTAAAAAAAAGAAGAAGAAATTTCAAATTAGAAACTAAAAGGATACATTGAAGATTTTCGTTCAGGCTGGGACTCGAACCCAGGGCCACTCGCTTGGAAGCCTAACACTCTAACCATTAGTCTATGGGAGCTCTGTCGGTGGGAGTTTTAAATATAATAAAAACAAAAAATGCACCTTGGTAATTGTTTATTTAAACACTTTGAAATCTTCGTGTCGAAAAATTAAACTGACTCAGAATTTTCTTCCCTACATAAATAATCAATAATTGCAAAGGAAAGAAATTGAAAAAAAAAAGAATTTTCAAATTAGAAAAGAAATATATACATTGAAGATATTCGCTCCGGCTGGGACTCGAACCCAGGCCACTCGCTTGGAAGACCAGCGGTCTAGCCATTAGGCTATCGGAGTTCTGTCGAGCGGAGTCTTACTGCCTGACTGATACTGCCTGACTGACAGACTGACTCACTGACTGACTGATACTGACTGACTGACTCACTGACTGACCGAGACTGACTGACTAACTGCCTGACTGACTGAGACTGGACTGACTGACTGACTGACTGACTGACTGACTAACTGACTGACTGAGACTGACTGACTGACTGCTTGACTCTCTGACTGGCTATTTCACTGACTGACTGAATGACTAAATGACTGACTGACACTGACTGACTGACTGCTTGACTCTCTGACTGGCTATTTCACTGACTGACTGAATGACTAAATGACTGACTGACACTGACTGACTGACTGCTTGACTACCTGACTGACTGCTTGACTGACTAACTGACTGGACAGGACTGACCGACTGACTGACTGACAGACTGACTGAATAAGGATGACTGACAGACTGACTGAATAAGGCTGACTGACTGACTGACTGACAGACTGACTGAATAAGGCTGACCGACTGACTGACTGCCTGACTGACTGACTGACTGAATGACTGACTGACTGACTGACCGAGACTCACTGACTGACTGACTGAGACTGGACTGGACTGACTGACTGACTGAGACTGACTGACTGCTTTAGTGACTAACTGACTGCACAGGACTGACCGACTGACTGACTGACTGACTGCCTGACTGACTGACTGACTGAATGACTGACTGACTGAGACTAAATGACTGATTGCTTGACTGACTGGCTGAAGGACTAACTGACTGACTGAGTGACTGGACTGACTGACTGAGACTGAATGACTGAGTGCTTGACTGATTGACTGTCAGACTGACTGACTGACTTCGCAAAAGGGAAAAATGAAAAAAAAAGAATTACAAAATTAGAAAAAAATATTTGCATTTAGATTTCCTTTCCGGCTGGGATTTGAACCCAGGGCGACACTCATGGAAGCCCAACGCTCTCGCCAATATACTATCGGATCTCTGTTGATCGGTGTCTTAATT